>NC_061114.1:7059517-7104043 GCF_002878395.1 Capsicum annuum | reverse complement strand
TTTTTTTTTTCTTTTCTAATTATAATAGTTATTACTTATATTGCATAGTGATAATTAGTTATTACTTAGATATTGCATAGTGAAAGCATCGATTTGATTGTTGAAGTTCTGGAATCTATAGATTTCAAACTCTTTTTAATGTTCATGTGTCATACAGCCACCCAACGGAGCTGATTCCATATATGCCTCAACAATGGGAATCCAGCGTATGTGTTTACATTTCCGATACAGCAGCATATTTTCTTAAAGTGGCGACATAACTGTCGGTTTTATTCCTTCCAGGATGAAGGAGAGGGACTTGGTATTTACACTGAACAAACTACTCTAATGGAACCAAACTCCGATGCTCTTACTAAGGCTATGCCTCCGATGCCAGATTCTTCCGAAGCAGGTTTGGTTGTATTGGTTTCAAACACCTTGAGTTTTAAGGAAAAAAGGAAGTCTTTTACCACAAATTTATTAATTCTTTATTTAAAAGCCATGTGTCATAGGGAGTGATTTTAAGAAATAAAAAAGTCTTTTGAAACATGACGGCTAAAATAAACTTTAGACATGTGACTATAAATTATTATAGTAAAATGAGAATTTTAAAGTAAAATTATTTTGAAATATATAATTGAGTCATTTTACTAAGGGCAAACTAATAAGGGAAGTTTACCTAGGATAAACGGAGTTTTAACATACTAAAAGTATCCTTGATATATAGTAGTAGGTTTCAACATGCCATGTCAATTCTTATATTAACATATCATTAAAATGAAAATATTATTAAAAAATTTTAGCTATAGAATTTTGTTGTTCTTGTTCTTATTATTATTTTTAAACGGTCTAAAAAGAAAATACTGCCCATAGAAATAGATTGAATGGAATGATTGATAATGCCATACTTTGAAGTTTTAGGTGCACGTATCAGAGGTTAATTTTTTCTGGAAAGTGCTTTTCGTGTTTTGAAATTTGCATTAATTGCTATTCATTATTTTGGAAGGATGTTCACAACATATTGACTGATCATTTTGTTTGTGGTGGTGTGCTAATATACAATTATTTAATTCTTCGATTCTTTCGGCTGTCGAATCTCAAGAGGTATTCCTAGAGATTGGTGGTATGAGTTCTTCAGTATATTCAATTTGAATCAGGTCGAGCATGCCGAGGAGCCCTATGCTAAGGTGTTTTCTAGACTTTTATTAGTTAAATTTAGCTTGTTTTAAATTTTTTGAGACTACTATAATCTAAATGAATGATTTTTTTTAAATTCTCAGGCTGCACAAACTATGGTCAACGTGGTACCTCAAGTCCCATATGTTGTGCCAGTTATCTCACTTATTATGCATCGTTTGCTCCATATTTTATAGATTATAATGTCTCTATTATGATGTCACTCTTTTGTCCTAATTATAGGAATATGATATATCACCTGAGGTGAAGGCCTTTAGTCCTGAGAGATTGCAAGAGCAATGCCCTATCGATCAAACTGTGGAGATGGAGTCAAATCCCCGTTCCCTTAAAAAGATTAAGCTTTCGGTGCCAGAGCCTTCGAAAGCAGGTTCGTTGTATTTGTTTCAAATACTTTTCGTTTATGTTTCGGAATCTTTTGTCTTTGATCTTGATAACACATTTGAGCTCACCTAAGAAGTTTATACTCTTCTATGTCGACTTAACATGCATTTTTGAACCAGAATACTTATGTCAATTTTTGTTAGTGTACGAAAATGTTAAGGCTGTGTGGATGATTTGTTTTCAATTATAAGCTGTTCAAGGACAATTAAATAGTTCTCTTTTGTAACGGAAACTCATAATGGATTCTCTGCTGATGATCGTTATCAGGTTGTTCCGTCGTCTCCAGCTCTGGGATGCAGTAAACTCCCTAGTCTACTCAATATCTTGTGATTTTTTGATCTTCCTCCTGGCATGGAATAACGAAGGTGATAAGTTTGAGAAAGATCATAATTCGTTAGCTGTTAAACCGTATATGTAGGCTATGTGTGCCATGAACTAAGACAAATGAGTTTCTTTTACTTAATTTGAAGCAACAATATATTGATGGTACTTGTACTCAAGTCAATTGTTAGGTTTATATAAAAGATCACATTCTTCCTTGGCTGTGAATAAGCCTTTCTTAGATTAGCGAGAAGCCTAGTCAACATATAGATAGATTCATGTCAAAATGATGACGACAACTTTGGTGCACGAAGGATTCTGTGTTTACGCAAGGTTCAGGGAAGGGCCATATCCCAGGGGATACAACGTAGGCAGCCTACCCTGATCCAAACATCAATTGATATGTAAACCTAATGATTGACTAGGATTCTCGCTAATCTAATAAAGGCTTATTCACAATGAAGGACGAAAGCAGTCTTTTATATAAACCTAATAATGGACTTGACTACAAGTACCATCAATATATTGTTTCTTCAAATTATGTAAAAGAAATTCATCTGTCTTAGTTCATGGCATATAAGTCTACATAGATTGTTTAAAAACTAATGAATTATGATCTTTCTCAAGTTTATAACCTTCTTAATGCCATGCCAAGAGGAAGATTGGAAAATCATGAGATATTGATTAGACTAGGGAGCTTGCTGCATCACAGAGCTAGAGCCAGTGGAACAATCTGATAATGATCATATCAACAAAGAATCTGATGTGAGTTTCTGTTGTAACAGAGAATTATTTAATTGTCCTTGAAGATCTTATAATTGACAAACAGAGTCATAACATTATCAGACACTAACTAAAATTGACATTGGTATTCTTGTTCAAAATGCATGTTAAGTTGACGTATAAGAGTATAAACATCTTAAGCGAGTTCACGTCTTATCAAGATCAAAGACAAAAGATTCTAAAACATAAACTCAAAGTATTTGAAACCAATACAACGAACCTGCTTTCGAAGGTTTTGGCACCGAAAGCTTAATCCTTTTAAGGGCACGGGGATTTGGTTCCATCTCCACAGTTTGATCGATAGGGCATTGCTTTGCGATCTCTCAAGACTAAAGGTCAGCACTGCAGGTGATATGTTATGTGCCTATATTTAGGACAAAAGAGTGACATCATAATGGAGACATTATAATTTATAAAATAAGGACCAAACGATGCATAGTAAGAGAGCTAACTAGCACAACATATGGGACTTGAGATACCACATTGTCCATAGTTTGTGTAGCCTGAGAATTTAAAAAATAATCATTCATTTAGATTATAGTAGTGTCAATTAAAAAAAAAAGAAGCTAAATTTTCCTTAGAAAAGTCTACAAAACACCTCAACATAGGGTTCTTCAGCATGCTCTGCCTGATTCAAATTGAACATACTGAAGAACTCATACCACCAATCTTCTAGGAATACCCCCTGAGATTCGATAGATGAAAGAAATCGCAGAATTAAGTAATTGTACATTAGCACAACACCACGAACAAAATGATCAGTCACTATGTTGTGAACATCCTTCCAAAATAAAGAATAGCAATTAATGCAATTTTAGAAAAACGATAAGTACTTTCCAGAAAAAATTAACCTCCGATCAGTCACTTAGAAATTAGTGGTATACGTTCTACGGAATGTTCAGCTCAAATCAGGATTAGCATGCCAAAGATCCGTATGCTGAGGTGTTCCCTAAGCTTTTCTAAGTTATATTTATCTTTTTTTGAGACTATTATATTATAATATAAATGTACATTTTTTTTAATTCTCAAGCCACACGTACTATGGACAATGTGTTACGTCAAGTCCCTCATGCTGCGCTAGCATCTTTTCGCCCTTCTGCTAGACCAGTTAGCTCTCCTACCATACATCGTTTTGTCCTAATTTTATTGATTATAATTTCTCCTTCTGATGACACTTTTTTGTCTTATAGGGCACATAATATATCTCCTCTGAGGCCGGCCTTTAATCCTGAGAGATTGCAAGTGCAATGCCATCCAAGGATGGATGAAGACGAAGTGACATCTAATTTAAGATTTCTTGAGATTCATCGCAGTCAGAGGGCACCATTTGTAACCAACTCTAGGCAACGTGTTATGTTTATTTGCTAATACGAACCAATGTTTTTGCATTTGTATTTTATAGTGTTTTCCTTGTTAACTTAACTTCATGTTATATTATGCTGCTTTTCTCTGAACAAAATAATGTTTCCATTGGATTTTTTGCAACACAATTATGACCGTAAAATTGAATTTATCCTGTTCTCAGTGTTAATTTCCCTGGATAACTAGTTATGTCTATGATATTGCATAGTGAAAGCGTCAATTTTGTTGCTGAAGTTCTGATGAGAAGATTTATAACTCGTTTTGATTTTCATGTGTCATACAACCGCTTGATGGAGCGGATTCCTAGTATGCGTCAATAGAGGGAGGCCGGAGTATGTTTACATTTCCGAGACAACCACATTTTGTTTTTTTAAGTTGTGGCATGACTGACGAGGTTTAATTCTTTCCAGGATGATTGAGTGGGACATGGTATTTACTTTGAACAAACTATGCAGATGGAACCAAACACCATGCTTCCGGCGCCAGATCCTTATGAAGCAGGTTCATTTGTATTGGTTTCAAATACCTTATGTTTTTGTTTCAGAATCTCGTCATTGGTCTTGATAACACATGTGAGCTCACTTAAGTAGTTTCTACTTGTGTATGTTGACTTAACATGCACTAAGATCGTAACCAAATTCTGCAAGAAAAGCTTCTTCGGTGGAGCAATCAGTTGCATACTCGTTCTTGTATTGTAATTACCAATTCTAAATGAATTTCAGTTTAACTTCGTATCTCCGATCCTGAACACCAAGTACTTACATGGATTAGATTACACCCTCGTTTCTGTCCAGCTTTAAGGATATGAAATATTTAGCCTAAGGTGAGGTTTTGTTTGGCGTACACAAGATCTCTTGATACGTAACAGAATATATCTACAGCCTAGATTATTTGGTAATCACACAAGTGAATAAAAGAATTGCTTATCTGAGAACGTCTTTTGACCTATAATAAGAAAGTTCATTTTTGATAGTGTATGAAAATCTTGGTCGGTTACTAGTCCTTCAAGGACAATTAAACAGTTCTCTGTTATAACGGAGATACAGCAAACTCCATAATCAGAGCAAGATCTTCCTCTTGGCATGGAATTAAGAAGGTGATATCCTGAGAAATCTTACAATATATTAACTATTGTACAGTAATGTAGGATATAGCCGTGAGGAATGACGGATGCATTTTGTTACTTCTTGATTGTTCTAAGCTTATAAGCATTTTGTAATCCAATATTTACTCATGAGTACTGGATCATGAGTGCAATGACATCCGGTTTTGTTGCTTTCTGCTGATTATAAAATGACTGTTGCATATTTTTTCTACCAATACGGAGATTTAGGAGGAATTGTTCTTTAAGAAGCATCCTGTTACTTTTGCTACAAGCGGAAAGAATGACAATATCATATACTGTACAACAACCCCAACATACCCGGTGTAATCCCAGAAGTGGGGTCCAAGTAGGGTGATGTGTACGCAGCATTAAAGTGCAGTGTCTTGATGGTGAATGTTAAGCTGCTAATACATTTAGATGAGGCATAGAGGGTTTAGGTTTCAACTCTGAGAGAACATAACGTTGATGGCTTTAAGCATTAGTGATTATGGATAAGGTTATAATGTTGATGTCTTTAGGCATTAGTGATCAGTATAAGGTTAAGGTCACCTGCAACTTTTGGTATTCATATTAGTGTCCTTGATCGTTGATGCTTGACATAACATTATACTAATGATAGTTAAGCTTTCACAAATTAGACTCCAAATAGTTTTTAAGATCTTTAGTGTTTGAAGAAACATATGTTGATGGTACTTGTATTCAAGTCCATTATTAGTCTTATATTTGGTCGTTCATAAGCTGTTATTAGATTAGCGAGGAGCGTAATCAATAGTGTCAAAATGATAAGGGCAGCCTGATGCATGCAGCAGCGTCTTGCGTTTCTGCTGGATCCAGGCAAGGGCCATACTCCATCAATGTAGGTAGACAACCATCTCGATGCAAACATTAATGGCTTATTCCACAGAGAACAACTTTACATTTGCTTCAAGGCTCCCCTTATTACTGTCAAAATGATAAAAACGGAAAGGGACTGTGCCTGCTTTTCCTGCAGAGATTTTCTCAAGAGTATAGATTGAGGAATGAACTATTTCATGCTCGCTGTGTAATTCTTCAAACAAAAATTAAAAGATCTTACTGCTATACTGAGAATTTTAATGTGCTTCTTTTCATTTTTTGCAGGTGCTTCAGGTTTGTCAAGTTATTATATGAGTGCCTGCAATAATTACTATAAACTGTGGTATCGCATCCTAGATATACCACTTTCCGGGCAAATACCTTCGCACCGCAAGAAGGTAATTCTTCCCATCTGTCCTAGTGGACAGTGTCACCTGATATCTATTGCTAGTGGGAGGTGGGAGGTATCCCATGGATTTAAGAAGAGAGTGAGCCATCGATGTGCATATACACTAGTTTTTCTCCTATAAGTAGGTTAAGAGCTGTGGTTATTAGGAGCTGAAATTGAATCTTAAGCTGATGCTTAAAATATGCACTTTTTGACCATCAACTTTGCTCATTGGGTTTCTGTTTGCTGATGATTGACAAGACAAAAGTGTCATATGATCCATTTTGTTCATTTCAAGAAACAGTAAAACGAAGGTTACTTCTTTGATCTAAATGGCAACTAAATAACCATGGCAACTAAAATGAAGGTTGCATGATTAAACAGATAATTGTATGATGCTTACGGACAATGGCATATATTCAAGATTATATGATGACATAGAAGATGGTATATTTAAGTGACATGGTTAGGACAAAAGGGCAGTAAGACTAGTAACATAGTGCCATCAGCTGACGAACTTCCTCTCCATCCAAAGTATATATAAATCATAGTAGAATAGAGTTTAGGGCTATGAAAGTAACGCAAAATTAGGGGTTGAGTAACCCTATGCTAAGTTTCTCGGACTCTCAAAAATTATGGCCGCACCTATGTCAGATCCTTCAAAAATGCACTACTTTTGAAGGATCCGACACGCACCCAATGACATTGTTGGAAGAGTCCGAGCAACATAGACCCTATGATAGAGATGTTTTGGAACTCTATGGTTGTGGAGGCATATGGGGATAATAGGCTATCGGGATGACTTAAAGTGAAACCGTGAGTACTGGAGGTTCCATGTTGTAACTAAGCCAAGGACAACGGAGACGAATATCAAGGGCGTTTTTGCTACTGCTTATTTTCAAGATAAGAAGTATATAAAGACAGTACGTGTTTGTTATTGGTCTGCTTGGTCCATAAAAGAAGTTGGCTTGCTTGTTTGTCCATGACTGTCGTCTCTGTGCTGGCGAGATCAAATAAATATAGTCCACGAAGTTGCTTCTTTTTTTTCTTTTCTAATTATAATAGTTATTACTTTTATTGTATAGTGATAATTAGTTATTACTTAGATATTGCATAGTGAAAGCATCGATTTGATTGTTGAAGTTCTCGAATATGTAGATTTCAAACTCTTTTTAATGTTCATGTGTCATACAGCCACCCGACGGAGCTGATTCCATATATGCCTCAACAATGGGAGTCCAGCGTATGTGTTTACATTTCTGATACAGCAGCATATTTCTTAAAGTTGCGACATAACTGTCAGTTTTATTCCTTCTAGGATGAAGGAGAGGGACTTGGAATTTACACTGAACAAACTACGCTAATGGAGCCAAACTCCGATGCTCCTGCTACGACTATGCTTCCGATGCCAGATTCTTCTAAAGCAGGTTTGGTTGTATTGGTTTCAAATGCCTTGCGTTTCAAGGAAAAAAGGAAGTCTTTTACCACAAATTTATTAATTCTTTATTTAAAAGCCATGTGTCATAGGGAGTGATTTTAAGAAATAAAGGAAGTCTTTTGAAACATGACGGCTAAAATAAACTTTAGACATGTGACTATAAATTATTATAGTAAAATGAGAATTTTAAAGTTAAATTATTCTGAAATATATAATTGAGTCATTTTGTTGAGGGCAAATTAATAAGGGAAGTTTACCTAGGATAAACGGAGTGTTAACATACTAAAAGTATCCTTGATATATAGTAGTAGGTTTCAACATGCCATGTCAATTCTTTTATTAACATATCATTAAAATGATAATATTATTAAAAAATTTTAGATATAGAATTTTGTTGTTCTTGTTCTTATTATTATTTTTAAATGGTCTAAAAGGAAAAGACTGCCCATAGAAAATAGATTGAATGAAATGATTGATAATGCCATACTTTGAAGTTTTTGGTACACTTATCAGAGTTTAATTTTTTCTGGAAAGTGCTTTCCATGTTTTGAAATTTGCATTAATTGCTATTCTTTATTTTTAAAGGATGTTCACAACATAGTGACTGATCATTTTGTTTTTGGTGTTGTGCTAATGTACAATTATTTAATTCTGCGATTTCTTTCGGCTATCGAACCTCAGGAGGTATTCCTAGTAGATTGGTGGTATGAGTTCTTCAGTATGTTCAATTTGAATCAGGCCGAGCATGCTAAAGAGCCCTATGCTGCGGTGTTCTGTAGACTTTTCTAAGTTAAATTTAGCTTTTTTTTTTATTGAGACTACTATAATCTAAATGAACGTTTTTTTATAAATTCTCACACTGCACAAACTATGGACAATGTGGTACCTCAAGTCCCACATGTTGTGCCAGTTAGCTCTCTTACTATGCATCATTTGGTCCTTATTTTATAGATTACAATGTCTCCCTTACGATGTGAATATTTTGTCCTAACTATAGGCACATAACATATCACTTGCGGTGCCAGCCTTTAGTCCTTAGAGATCGCATGAGCACTACCCTATCGATCAAACTGTGGAGATGGAACCAAATCCTCGTATCCTTAAAATGATTAAGCTTTCGGTACCAGAACCTTCAAAAGCAATTCGTTGTATTTGTTTCAAATACGTTGCGTTCATATTTTAGAATATTTTGTCTTTGATCTTGAAAACACATGTGAGCTCACCTAAGAAATTTATCCTCTAATATGTCGCATTAACATGCATTTTTGAACCAGAATACCAATGTTTATTTTTGTTAGTGTATGAAAATGTTATGGTTGTAGACACCTAATTTTGTCCCTACCGAAGATCAATTTTACCTATTTTTTAATTTATTCTCGTCTTACCATGTACCCTACCTCATTTAATTATCCCTTCAAAAAATGACAAAAAAAATACAACCCTTACCTTAACAAAATTTATCTGATCCTAACAACTTACCCAATCAAATTAGAACACCTACCCCTACCCATACCCCTACCTCATCACCCCACACCCCTATACCCACGTACCCCTCCCCTTCACAATTTTTCTTTTTTGGATGGGATAAAACAAACAAAAGGAGGAATATTCAAGGGGGACCTAGGTGATTCATATACAAATCCATATACACAGTGACATTTATAGGGGGTCACATTTTTCTCATCATCACAATACACATACTCCATTTTTCTCTTCCTTCTTCTTCACCAAGACACCCATACACAATCCTCACGCCCCTCTCCATTAGCAGACCATATCAAAGTCAACAACACAGACTCCCTTCATAATTCATACCCGAGATCCTCAGTTTCTCTATTGATTATAATCAACAAACACACAAAACACATACACTCTATTGAAGATGGCACACACTGTCCATCTTTGAAAATCACTGAAGAACACACCATAAACACACAGTTAATATATCTAAGCACTAATCCACCAAATTCACACTCACCTTTACACATGCAGGAAAATCTTAGAAAATCGGAGAAGACATTGAGTAGCGAAGATATCGAAGAGGAATAGAGAGAGGGTGAGAAGAGAGTGAAAAATTGAGAGAGAGAAAGATATAGAGAGATCGGAAACTGGCAAGTCTTCGCCTGAAGCTCTCCAGAAAGGGCTTATCCACCGCGGAATCGGCAAAACCAGCCCCCAAACAACTAAAGTCGACCTTTTATAGGCTGATTCTGGCCAATTCCACCAAAAAATTGTTCTGTCGCCCATCACCGATCAACCACAACTGCAAACCATCAGAAATCATTCAACAACCTACGACCAAGCTTCATCGCTATTGCTGTCACTGTTTCGGTAGCAGAAATACGTTGGAAAAGGTAATATTCCTACTGATTGAGTTTTGAGTGAATACAGTCGTGGATTCCGTTCGAGAACCTCAATTTGAGTTTGAGTTAGTCGTTGTACTTGATTAGGGTCGGTTAGTTCATGTTGAGGTTTCCTCTTCGAGCTTTCAGATTTTGGACTTTGGCTTTCATTAATTCATTATTACCAGTGAAAAATTTGCGCTCTTGAGGTCCAATTCTACTCCTTTCATCCTTTATTTCATTTATTAGTGATGTTTGATGCATTAAATTGAATATTGTTAATTTCTTGTGTGTGATGTGAATGATGAATATTGAATTTACAATAGTTGTGGATTGTTGGAACTAGTGGTCTGAATTATTATGTCTAAATTTCGGTTTAAAATTACATCGGGGTGGGATTGAGGATTGAATAATTGATAAAAGTGAATACATATTTGTTTTGATTCATTATTAGCTCTTTAATTTGGAATAAGCATGAATTTTATTGAAACAGATAGGCAAACGTAGGTCGGGTAGGCGAATGTAGGGATTGTGGATTGATGGAATATTTGAGTTGTGTGATTGAATGGGTTTTTTTTAGCTATATTGTGTTGGGATACTTTGTATCATTTGGCAGGGGAATGCCCCGAAGTACTTGTACTAATTTATCCGGGGAATGCCCCGACGTATCTTGTACTTGGAAAATGTTCGTGGTGAAGGCCCGAGGCATCAGATAAAGCACGAGAGCATAGTTAGAATTAGTATAGGTTAGATAGGATTTATTTTCTAATTTTTATATTTGGACAGTATAAATTAGACTGGACACTGTACTTTTGATTAGTTTTTGTATTGTTTGTCTGTTTAATTATTTTACGTGTTTTGTGTGGTTTGTACATTCGTAGTGTCAAAATAAGCCGATACGCTCCACCAAGTGACCGTGGTCGAACCACTGGATCGAGGGGTGCCTAACACCTTCCCCTCGGTCAACAGAATTCCTTAGCCGAAATCTCTGTTTGCAAACCAGTTTCAAAGAGTCAAATGGTTTTGAAAAGGATTTTAAAAGGTGACTTGGCATACCGAGTTTATGTCAAGTGGCAACTCTGAATAAAAATGTAAATAATCCCTTTTCAAAACAAATTTTCAATCTTTTTCACTCAATAAATCAAAACCCTTTTGAACCTTAAACCATATCTTTTTGGAGACGAAAAAGGGGTGTGACAGCTCTGGTGACTCTACTGGGGACTTGTTCAGAATTCGAGCTTATTTTGGAGTCGTATCGGCTTTGTTTGACACTATAGGTGTATAAACATTTTATTTGTGTTTTTTTGTGTTATTGTTTTATCATTATGGAATGTTGTCATGCTTTTTATGTACAGTATTTATCCTATGTGTTACCGCTTTTATATCTAGCATCATGTGTCCACCCCCGGCCTTCTTTCTGTAATAAGTCTGTAGTACACGTGTTGTACACGACCTCTAGTTGAGTCACCCTTATTTTAGGGGGGAGAATCCGTCGGTGTTATGGAGTAGGTGGAAAGCTGTCGTAGCCACTATCGACCATACGCTCCCCTGAACAGCCTTGTTAGTGAACCCCAATGTAGGTCAGCCTTTAGGTCATGCTTATGTGCATCATATTGAGACCTAGCAGGGCCTACTTGGTCCTTTGTAGGAGACTTACATCTAATGCATCCCTGCGTGATAAATGTTGCATCTTTGAGGGTAATGAGGTCATCTGATGGACTGATTTGGGGAAAATATGTGTTAGAAGTAAGGTGTGTAGGCAAGAACTGTTGAAAAAAATAGAGAAAAAAAGTGAAGTGAGTCGAAAAGAAGAAAAAAAAAAGAGTGTCGTAGCTTTTAGTGTTCTTTATGGCTTTTGTTTTTCACAATTCAAAAATTCAAAAAGATTTCTTTAGTTTTGAACTCATTCGTTCAAAAACCAAAATATCAAAAGATTTCTCACTTTGTCTCCTTTAGCATGCATTCATAATTCAAAATTTTCAAAAAAGATTCTTTTTAGTAGTTTTTATAAAAGAAAATGAAAAATGGTAGAAGTTTTGTTCATTTCATATAATGAAAATACCAAAACGATTTTCCTTCATAATTGTTGGTATCAGTTTAGTTGAAGTGTCTAATTAAAAAAAAGATTTTATTCGTTTGCCTTTGGTTGTGTCCCTTAAGTTAGGGTCAATCTGTTAGTCAATCGTTAATTGTCCAATCTGGACGAACTACGCACACCTGATTGTCCTCTCTCAGGAGTGAGATACATAGGCAACCTATTGTGGGTTCGGGGATCTTATTTCAAAATTCCAAAAAGATTTTCTTCACTCTTTATTAGAGTAGGTGTTTCACATATGTCTTTCAGAGAAAACAACAAAAAATATTTTTCCTTTAATAGGTTCAAGTTTCGTTTTCATATGAAATTCAAAATCGAAAAACCAAAAAGATTTTCTTTGGTAATCATAGGTTTCATTTTGTATAGAGATGTTAAAGCCGAAGAATTCAAAAATATTTTTGTCATTTCTTTTGACAAATTTTTATTTTCTTTTCTTTTTAAAGTTTCAAGAAAAAGAAAAAAAGAAGAAAAAGAGTTTAATCGGCCATTTTGGCAAGAATTCACGAGCTACGCACACCTGATTCTCCTCTTTCGGGAGTGAGATACGTAGGCGCCCTTCTTGGGTTCGGTGATCTTTTCAAGAAAAAAAAGGAGGTTTTGAAAAACTGTTGAACTCTAACCATTTGCTATCTCTTTTCCAGTTAGTTTAAGGTGGTTGGTTTGTGGCATTTTGGCTAGTCCTCCATATTGCTCCAAGCCACAGAGGAAGTTATGGCATACAAGAATACCGGTTAGTTGTCACTAATCAGATAGGGAGTTTGGGGAATGAGAATGTAGGAGTTAATGAAGAGATTCAGAAATTAAGGCATCAAATAATAGAAATGCATCGAGCTTGGTCTAATGGGTTGCCGCCTCCTCCAGTTCCCACTGATAATCTGGAATATCTTTCTAGTTTGCCTCCCGTGTCACATGCACAATTTTCCATTTTTGTTGATATGCCATAACATGCATCAAGTTCGACTCCGGGGCAACAATATCCAACCACTTCTAATGTTCATTTACTCACTCCCCAATCCAAGACTACCACATACTCGGCTCCAGCTGCTGTTCATGCTTTTGAGATGCCACCCCCACCTGAAGCTCCTACTTTTGATGTTCATCCATAAGTTGTGCCTCCCTACTTTACAAGATATCCTGCATTGAATATTTTTAGTGATCAACATTATGCTCTTGAGCCCACATTTAATTCGACTGGTCCTTACGATTGCCCTTAACCGCCTGAATTTCCTCCTAAGAAACCAATTATGACAGAAGAACAAGAGGAAATAGCCAGAAAATTGAGAAGTTTGGAACTGACTATGAAAAACTTGCAAGGACTTAGGGGGTAAAAAAGTGTCTCATATAAAGATTGGTGCATGTTTCCTGGTGTACATCTTCCTCTTGGTTTGAAAATGCCAAAGTTTGAGAAGTATGATGGACATGGCGGTCCTGTAGCACATTTGAGATGCTATTGCAACCAGCTAAGGGGCGCTGGAAGGTAGAAAGAATTACTCATGGCATATTTCGGTGAGAGACTTTTAGGTCTAGCTTCAGAATGGTTTGTTGACCAAGACATCGACAAGTGGAACAACTGGGATAACCTTGCTAACGAATTCGTGCAACAATTTCAATACAATATGGAGTTTATTCCTTAAGAGAAATCCCTGACTAATATGAAGAAAAAGAGTATTAAAACTTTCAAAGAGCATGCGATTAGATGGCGTGAACAAGCTGCTAGGGTGAAACCGCCAATGAAAGAAAGTAAGATAGTGGAGACGTTTATTCAAGCACAGGATGAAACATATTATCAACACTTGGTACCTATATTAGCCAAGCCATTTATTGAGGTCCTCGAAATGGGGGAGATGATAGAGGATGGAATTAAGACTGGTCGCATTGTGAGTTTTGCAACATTGAAAGCGACTACTCAAGCAATTCAAAAAGGTTTGGGAAGTGTTGGAGAAAAGAAGAATGAGGAAGATACATATGCCATTATAGTTGGACAACAGGCACGTTTAAGAGGACCATACCATCGTTACCCACGGGCTCAAACCCAAGTTTATAGCCAAGTTCCATAGAATCTTTCCCAAAATCCATTATATTCCATTCCCCTATCTCCATATCAAGTGTATAATGCGCAACCATATATTCAACCCCAATCTTACCCACACTGGCGTGCGCCAACTCTGTCGAGTTATCCTTCAGCTCCACATACATACCGAAGCCCTTCTATGTCTGGTTTTCAATTTAAGACACTAATGAAATGAGATAGAAGTCGAGAGATAACTTCACACCGATTGGAGAGTCGTGTGCAAGTTTATTCCAGAGATTGGTACAGCAGGACATGATCACTCCTCGGGTATACTCCTGACCCACATTCAAGAAGTTTTGATCCTAATGTATGATATGCATATCATTCTGATGTTCAGGATCACATTATTAAAGATTGACGTTCTTTGAAAAGAGAAATTGAAAAGATGATTCAAGATAAATCAATCATGGTACAGAACATTAACAGTGAGGAAAACTCTGGTCGTGCTGATATGCAAACCTGTGGCTAAGATGTCAGGCTGAGCAATTGAGAAGTCACCCCTCTCCTTACTAGGAAGGGGTCTGGTATCTTGTTTTTTTTTTTTCTGCTATCCGAATTATTTTAGGGTTGTAGTTCGGGATCTATCTTCTTTTGTCCTTTTGTTGTTTATGTTCAAAACCTTCTATATTTTGTTTCAACTAAATTAAGTGTCCCATTTTTCTTTGTGTTTTAAATATGTGTTGTTTGTTTGTTTTCTTTACATAGTACATTTTTTGTTGACCCTAGTGATATGACGTGCTAGTGAAATTTTTAGCCAGATCTTAAAATTCAGTTGAAGCATGAACTTTGAAACAGAGGGTTAAAGTTAGAAAAAGAGAGCATATGAGAAAATAGATAGAGTGCTAAGATATTTGGTGACACGTTAAGATAATTATTTTGAGAATCACAAGAACAACTTGGTTATCGATTGAAAGACATGTCTCAAATAGGTCAAATAGTGAATGTGTTATCCTACATCAAAACGAATTGAAAATTAGCTCCACGAAAGCATCAGGAATGTAAAACAAAGGTGGAGTTTGCAAGAATAGTGACGCACAGACTCAGTTAAAGTTATTACTTAAAAATGTCACAAATGATCTTCATCTCTCACTTTCATATTGCATGATATGTACTTGCATTTTCAAGGATTGATATGACGAAGGCATTTCATTCTTCTATCTGAGCATTGTGTCATTCTTTGTTTACCCCATTTGGGTTTTAGTTTTATTTTCTTTCATACCCCTCTTTTGGAATCAAGATACAGTCAACAAAGCTCAAAAGATAAGTGTCGAGCAAAAGAATAGAGTCAAAAGTATCAAAAAAAATGTGTCAAAAAGAAGGAAAAGAAAAAGAATCAGGTACAATAGAGTTGGAAAAGTACAACAAAAAAAAGAAATCAGAATCAAGAAAAAGAACAAGCTGCCAGAACTACGCATGACCTCATTCTCATCTATCAGGGGTGAGATACGTAGGCTGCCCTACTCTTTGTTTGGTCCAACCAAATAAACAATTTACTATTTTCTAGTCAAAAGAAACTAGGGCATGAATTGATCCTCATTGTTTTAGTCGATTCTGAAAGTTGTAAGTCCCACCCCACTTCAAGTGTCGTTTGGGACTCAAATCATCCTATCTTTCTAACATTATCCAAAATCCAAGTTACAACCAAAGAAAGACCTTCAGATCAATCTTTGAGAATGTTAAGGCTAAGCTTACAATGGATGTGACGATGTATTTTGGGAACTACTTGTCTTCCCGCGGCATAAGGAATCAGGAGAGAAATAAAAATGAGAGAATCTTATAGGTGAAAACCCTCACGGGCACTGTAAAACGATGGTAATCTGAGAGGGATAACAATGAGAGAGTCTTATCGGTGAAAACCCTCACGGGCACGGTAAGACGACGGTGAGTTGAGACAAATAAAAATAAGAGAGTCTCATTGGTGAAAAACCCTCACGGACACCATAAGGCAATGGTGAGCTAGAAAAAATGAGAGAGGCTTGTTGAAAAAAAAAACCCTCCAAGGCGCCACTAGCCGAATGAGGTCTTAAATGCAATTGACATGAGGAAACAACTCAGTTTCAATGCAATTAACTCAACAATAATTGGTAGAAAATTTGGATGGAAAGATTAGGAAGCCTGACCCAAAATGTATGGCATAATCTTTGAAGTTGACTGTCATTTTTAGATAAATTTTTATTTCTTTGTTTCAATGGGACATTAATTATCTTTTCTTTCTTCTCTTTATTTAGTTTATCTTTCTTGAGTCAGTTATCCAAATAAAAGTCATTGTCATTTTTCTCAAATATATATTTTACTATAAATAATTAAAATTGTACTACGGTATAATGAATTGCAATGCTATCTTATATACATATGCCGAGGACTGTGGAAAAAATTAAAATAATAATAAATTGAGAAAAATTCTAATATTTATGAAATAAAGGGTAATTATCAATGAATCATGTAAAATTAAAATATGACAATAAATGAGTAAAAATTAAAAAAATTAATTATTATTAATAATTTATCAATAATTCCAAAAATGTATGTGGAGTATAAAAAATGGAGAAGATGAATTTTGTGTGTGAATAAAAAAAAATGAAAGATTCTCGTGTGTGTTTTTTTTTTAACCATTCCTAAAAATAATTAGCGCCCTTTATTGACAACAATTAGCCCACCTTTGTTGACCAAATTAATAAATAATAAATAAATAAATAAATAAAAGAAAAGAAAATAAATAAACAAATAATAAATAAAATAAAAGCATGAATTTAAATATTGAGTTATTATTTAATATATAAAAAATATCAATCCATCATTGTCTATCTTTTTCAGAGTTAACATGATTTCAAATTGATTAATTTATTGAGCTATATATTTAAAATGATTAAATTGACTAACTTTTGTAAATCTTATTAAATAACATATAAAAATAAGAAATGCCAATATATAATTACAAATATATATATATATATATATATATATATATATATATATATGTATAAATAATACAAAATAAAAAATATATATATTTCATGCTATAAATAATTAAAATTATACTGTGCAGTAAAAAATTGCAATGTTATCTTATGTACAAATGCAATTGACTGTGCATAAATATTAAAATAATAATAAACTAATAAAAACTCCAAAATTGATGAAATTAAAGATAATTATCAATAAATTAAAATATGAGAATAAATGAGCCAAATTCTAAAATAATGATAATTATCAATAATTTATTAACAATTACTAAAAATATGTGAAAAAAATGCATATTAGCCATTTAACGATTAGGGAGCCTAAATGCATTAATTTCACATTTGGAGAGCCAAAATTGAGTGTCAACATTAAGTGCGTGACAATTTTCTATTGAACGAAACTAAATTAGTTAAAATGTTAATTCCAATTCAGACTCAACTAAGACTACCTGATCTAAATTCTACAAAATCAATCATAATATTGATTAGTGAATGGTGTGAAGTGTGTGGTGTGAAGTGGTGTCTCACAGAAAATGCACTTGTCAGTGATTGCAAGACAATTTGATGTATATAAACAAAAATAATAACAATAATCTATGGAAAATTGTAGTATTTTTTTAATACAAACTAAATGTGTCAGGTAAAATGAAATGGAGGAAGTAACTAGATAGTGGAGAAAATTGAAGGAAAGGTGTCATTTAAATCTTGAATAAAGGATTGGTTACATTGGCAAACTTAAAGGGTCAAACATAATTTGAAACTTGATTAAGTTAATTCTGGACTTGATTCATATTTTTAAAAGTTTCTAATCTTTTCAAAAATACAAATCAACCCACACCCTTCTCCTATCCAAATCAACCGTCTCTCCCCCCTCTCTCTCGATAGTTTTTCATAACAAATAGTTCTGCAAATTTCTCCTTTCAATCCCCGGCGACTTTAACCTCGGCGACAAATAGTTGGGCTTCGAGTTTCTTTTCGATATTCAACCGTCAATCGACGTGACAGCCTTGCTCTCCGCCCACAACAACTTCGAATTCTTCATCGTCCCTTTTCTTCTTTCACAGGTAAAAAATTATGGCCTTTTTAGTTTTGAAGAAAATGAGGAACTTGATCCAACTTCTCTTCTAGTATTGGTTAACAGTTTTAATATTAATTGCTTTAATTTGAAATGTGGTCTGAATAAAACCCTAATTTTTAGAATTTCTTATCTTCTCTTATTGGAGTGAATTATGATTTTTTATTGTTTGTTGCGTCTTTTTAAAGTTTTATTTTTTTTGTTTGTGTTTATACAGAAAAACAACGATGTTGTTTGTTTTTATACAAACAAAATTATGATGTTGGTGTTTTTGGTGTTGCTAGTTTAATTTGTTCTTGTTATTGGTAAAAATGGTGATATTGTGTGGTTTTATTGAACAAAATCATGCTACTATTTTTTTATCTGATGCAATAGATTAACCATCTGATACAACAGAGCAATCATCAAATTTGAAAATCTGATGCAACAGATTAACCATCAAATTAACCATCTGATGCAACAGATTAACTATATGATACAATGGAAGAACCATCAAACTAATTGGAGTAATCATCTAATGCAATAAATGAACCTTCTGTTGGATAAAATCTTATCAAATATTCCATTAGGACATGTCCAAGACTTGATTTTTCCAATTGACCATTCATCTATCGCGATAGATGACTCTTCTATTGGAAGAAATCTAAACAATATTAACTGTTGATAACTATTTCAACAGATTACGTATATGTTGCAACAGATGTGTTGTCTGTTGCATAAACTATTCATTTGTCTCAACAAATGAGTGATATATTTTGTAATATTGCAATAAATTACTCATCAGTTGCAACAGGTTAGTTAACTGTTCCAACAAATCACTCATATGTTGCAACAGATGTATGATCTGTTGCATAGACCAGTCATCGGTTTCAACGTATGAGAGATATATTTTTATTATTGCAATAGATTACTCATCCGTTGTAATATGTTAGTTATTTGTTGCAACAGATAACCCATCTGGTGCAACAGATGTGTGATTTATTGGAACTATTATTTTATTATTTTGTATGTTAGATTTACTCTTATCCTTTTTTAATGATGCATTAATCAATTATAATCTATTTTATGTTCCTATTAATTTTAGATAATATGACTCCCAAAAGAACAAAAACCGAATCAAGTCTAAGCAAAGGAACAAGTAACGCAGCTAGGCTACATCCATAACTTTATGAGCTTGCTTTACAAGTGTTATCTTAATCAGTAGTAGAATATGATGAACATGGGAGAGGGAATATTTCAAAAGAGATGATCCAAATGCTAATAGCCCTTCCGCCGAAGAGTTGGTCAAAACCTTCAACATTGATCATTATCCTGTGAGAATGCAGTGTGATGGTGCAACAGATTTAATGGGTGCTTCCGTAGTTAAATCAGCCATGGAAAAATCTTTCGATGCCCTCAAAAAAATACTTTGAGAACAAAAATTGGATGCTAATTTCAGGGACAACTACATTGGGCAATATCTTGATTTTCCGGAGGAAAACATTGCTCGTTTCTAAATAAAAATGGTATGTGATCTTTTCAAGCATAGGTTTATGTATGAAAAAAAAGATAAGATAGATAAGGTATGGATATATTACTGTGGCATGCCTGTTTGTTTTGGTTGGAAGGAGTTTGCCATAGTTACTAGACTAAAATCTTATCCTCCTTCTCCTTCTCAAGTTATACCAATTCTAATCAAAAAACAACACCCCGCACATCCAAAAAAGACAAAGGCAAATCACGTGATCGTGATGACCTAGTGTCCATTGTTGGTCCAAGCTTCAAAAACTAAAATTTGATAGAAGCATCGAAAGGTAAAAGATTTTCAAAGAAGCACAAGCAATTATTGTGCTTGATTTGATTTGTACATAATATTCTTTGAGTGAGAGACATTAACAACAACATAAGTTTTGGTTTAATAAAGCTCTCCGAGGATTTTGAGACATTTAACATCTATCCTTAGGGCTATGAAGGCTTCAAAATGAATGTCAAATATTTGTTGACTCCGTTATCAGCAAAGACAGTCAACTTATATAGCTTTTCATGGCCTTTCATGGTAAATTTTTCTTTTATTATGATATGATTCATTTTTTATATTCAATAATGGTTTTGATTTATTGACGTTATTTTATTGGCTTGGGCATTTGAAGTTATTCCTTATTTGAGACAACAAGTACACTACCATAAAGAAGTTTTCTGTCCAAGAACCTTGGAATGGTTGTTGGCCAAAACTGATAAAAATGCAAATTGTCTTGATCTCTTCAACCCCTCGAGAGATGCAGTAAGTATAATTATAATTAACTTTTTGCTTTAATTAATGATTTTTTTGAATGATCTAATCATCATTCTAATATATGTAATGATTTATATTATATTGTGCATCCATCGCTTTGTTCGACCAATCGAGATTTTTTCCAAATAGATGAGTCATATGTTGCAATAGATGGTTCATCCGTTGGAAATTATCATACATATCTTCCTCATGTTATAATTTGTCCCCAATAGTTGATCCAACTTTTGTAATAGAAATATAATTTATTTGGGACAATTTAAAATAGGTGGAAGACATGTTTGATTTACTAAAAAAGATCTTGAGATATCCTTTTCGGGTATTTTTTGTATCTGTGATTAGCATTGATCAGTTTTGGCTTTCCAAGTGAATATCACTGTAGAAGCTACTGCTGAACAATATTGAAATATGTTACTTTTTTTATAGAGATATGGAGATGTAAAAGAGCAGACACCAGGACAAACCATACGCAAGCGACAGTAAAGATCCACGACGACCAAAGCCAAATTTCATAGCACCGGATGAAGAACAACTCGTCCATATTGAGTAGATCTGTAAAGCTTGATTCTGTCAAATGAATAACCTCACCCCTCCTTCGAATTTGTTGTCATCAAAACTTAGATTGTTGATTTATTTGTTCAAGTCTATACTCATAATAATTTTTTATATTTTATTTATTTATTTATTGATTTATTTCATGTAATTTCGGAAGGATTTGATTTATTTTATTTTATCCTTAGATTTGAACTAATTAATTGAACTGAAATACTACATTCAAATATTGCAACAAAAATGGTATTTGTTGCAACATAAGACATATTTGTTGGAAAATATCAAATAGATTTTAATATATGTTGCAACATGTAGGTAATCTGTTGGAAACTATCAAACAAGTCTTCCCACTATTGCAACAAGGAGACTTAGATACAAACATCGACATAACTCAATAGATAACCAACCTACTGCAATAGATAGGCTATCTGTTAGAATAGGTAGAATATCTGTTACAACACATGAACATTCTGTTGGCAGCTCACGTGTAGTTCACGCAAAAGGCTCGTTGAACCCCCATTTTTGCTGACTTGGCATCTGATTTGATTTGGCCCCCAACAATTATTTTTTTCTCTTATATATTCATCTTCTTTCTAAAATTTAACCCTAAATTTTCAAATCTTCTTATTCATCATCTTTTTTTCTCTATCCAAATCCTTCAAATTATTTGTATTTGTTTTTTTTGCATATTTTTTTTATTTTTTCCAACTAAGCTTGACAATGTTGAGCTCATCTTCCACATTTTTTTGTGATAAAGATTTTGATATTGTAAGTGTGGTCATGAAGCCCTATTGAAGACTTCTAGTACTCAACAAAATTTGGGTCGTAGGTTTTTAACCTGTAAGATTTCGAAGGTAATATTTTTTTATTTAATTAGTTGATTAATTATTGACTTATAGTTGTTTTGTAATTGTGGTCTTGTTTTTATAGAAGTTGGGTGGATGTGATTACTTTAATTGGTATGAATAGCGAAACCCTTCACAAGCAAATCATTTAATCTGGAGTTTGTTAAATAAAGTCAAGGCTTTTGAAGAGAAACAAAATCGAGCAAGAAGATACTAGATTGTTGGTGTTATGGTTACTGGTTTGGTGTTGTTGGGCACATGGATATTCAAACCTAATTGCTGAAATTTTCATGAAGGTGTAGTTGTATTTGCTACTGGTTTGGTGTTGTTTAACACATGGATATACAAGAATAATTGTTGTAATATCAAAAAATTATCACTATATGTAAAGTTACGTTCGTTACATATGTAAAGTGAAGTGATGAAATAAAAAATTATTATTTCATAGGTTCTTATTTGTACACAGATTGCAAGCATCTAGTTAGTACCCCATAAGTCCAGACCTCTTGTATGTTTTCCATAGCATTGTCACACAGAAAGGTCTTTCGCTTGGCCATTTCTATGCCGGTCAGAAAACATTCGATGTATGCAAGCGCGTGCGACCCTCACGCGACATCGGTTTTATTTTTTAGAAGTTCCATGTCCTTGTTTCGACCATCAAAATCCCATGGTTGCTTCATTAAAACTTTCGTTGGCAAATGATCCATGAGTTTACTTTGCCTCAATAAGATAGGGAACAACTCCAACAGTGGTTGCATGTGGGTAAAAAAATTGGCCTCATCCATGGTCGGTAAGTTGCAGTCATAAACCTTGATCTTTACCTCCTCGAGTAGTATCTCAACAACCCGATAATGTATGTTGTCCAAGTTCATGACTCCAAGGATCCTCTTTTCCCTAGTCCAGATCATGCTGTGTGGATTTAGCCTCTCCCCTTTAACATATTTTATCATTTTTTTATCCCGTTGAAACTCAGAAAGTAACAAATAAAATCTCGTACCACCCAGAGTTGACGCTAGCATACTAATATCATCGTACCTATCCTTCAAATTTTTGTAGAAATTGAGGTCCACTATCCTAACGGGAGCATCATAAGCCTCCGGGTACGTTAATTGCCTGCCCCTCATGAGGCAGAGAATTTTTTCGACATATTGTGATATAAGAAGTTAATTTTTAAATAGGTTAGTAATTATAAACAAATAAGAAAAACATAGTGGAAAGATGCAATTGATGGTCCATCTGTTACAGAGGGTTCTCTGAATCTGTTCACAAATTACCCATCAAATGCAACTTATGAAATAGATGGGTAATATGTTGCAACAGAGCCACCACAAACAACACATGACATATTTGTTGCGTAGCTTCTTCTTCATTGAGTAAATTAGAAGGCTAGGTTAGGAAAAGTAAACTTACCTTGTCCATGTAATACGTACGCATATCTTTCATACTCTTGAAGTCTTGGGATGCAAAGGTATGGAAGGGATAATCTTGTGTGCCTTTCTTGGCATTCTTGGCCCATCGCAGATCATTCTTCTCTTTGGCACTAAGTTCCTTAAATATGTCCACCTTCTTCAATGGCCCCTGAACTTCAATAACTTTTGGAGAGGGAGGTGTTGTAATTTTTTTGGATTTCCAATAGAAGAGTAGTTGGTTAATTACTCTTTTCTTCCTCCCAATCGCCACTGTAAGAGTGTATGGCTCCCTCACCTTCTTGGATGGTTTGACACCACTCTAAGATTTCAATTTCTCAACAGATTTAGCGATAGCCTCTACTTTTTCAAAGAGTTTATACTGGCTGTCCTTGGACTCTTTGCATTTACAATAAGAACATGAAGGTGAAGAGTGGTGAGAGGGACGGTGTAAGGGTGAGAAGAACCTGTGTAAGTGTGAGAGAGACCTGTGAAAGGGGTGTTTTCAAACATAATTATTTTTTCTTGAGCATCAACATACTCATTATCACGACTTTTAGTAGCATCAATATGCTTACCACCAATATCAACAACTTCACCAGCAACACCCCTAGAAGAAGCACATAGATCTGTTGCAGTAGGTTGGTCATGAAGAGCCTCAACATTAGGCTCATCTTGCCTAACTGCTCTTCTAATGGCTATTGCTCCAGCCAATTCCTTCTTTATTAAATCTACCGTTGGGTCTGCTAGTGTATCAACAAAACCTAGAGTAATAAAAGAAGTCATCCCCAACTCTTGCTCAGTAGGCACAATCCATGGATGCACAACCTATGAAAAAGACAAATACAATTAAATGATATAATAATTTGTAGTCAGTTGGATTACATGTTAACACAAACAACTTATGCAACATCTGATCTGTATGTCACAATAGATTAATAATATACTGCATTAGATTACCCATATGTTGCATAAATTACAGTAGATGGATAATCTATTGAGTCGGGTTCAGAGAACCAAAGCAACAAATAGGTAATCTGATGCGACATATGAATAGTTTGTCACAACAGATTACCCATTTATTGTACCAGTTGCAGTGGACGGAACTTATGTAGCAAATGATCTTTTTGTTGAAATAATTGAACTTCCCGTCACAACAGATTGATAATATATTGCATCAGATTATCCATCTATTGCATAAGTTGCAGTAGATGGGTAATTTGTTTCAACAATCGACCCATCTGTCACAATGGGTGGCACATCTACTTCAACATCTTTGTTTGAGTCAAATTATTTTACTTGAAATAAGATATATTGCATCATTTGGAGGTTTAAAGATATCAACCTCCTTAATTATTTTGTTATTCTTTGTAGGCAACCACCTAAGGATCCTTTGATGACAAACCTCATCCGGATAATCCTTGACCTGCTTTCGGAGGTAAGGAAGGGCTTCAAATGCCTAAGCCTAAAAAATGTAAATAGGATGCAAGAAAAAAAGTCATAATAATTATTCAATATAAATTAATGTCTAAGTAAACAAATAATGATTAAATTTATCATGAAAACCCAAGGAAAACCGTATAATGTTATCGTGTTTGCGGACAACATTGTTAGTAAATATTTGACAGTCATGTAGTAGCTGTCATATCCCCAAGGATAGTTGCTGAATTTCTCAAAATCCTCAGCAAGCTTTCAAAAATCATCTTCTATGACTTTGTAGATGTCTCTTGCCAATATAATGGAATGGTCAAACCAAACTAAGCACAATTGTTCCCACAACCTATCTATTTTTTTCCTGCATTTGTTGGTTTTGGTGAGGGGTCGCTGGGACAATGCCTTCCCTCTCTTTGATGGTTATGTTTTGGCTGTCCTGATTGCCTTGGACCTTTTGTAGCGTGTTTCCTTGGTGAGAGGTTCTTCTGGAATATTGCATCTCAAGCCCGTTACTATGGAAAACTCTTTCAAGCCAAAACAAATTGGCATACCACAATAGTTGATCCAGATTTCATTGATTTTTTTCCCCCGTCCTTCGAATCTTTATCATCTCCCAGGTACTTGATCCTATACTTGAGAATACCATATATCATACTTATTTGGAAACGGAGAGTGTGGTCCTCAGGCATCTTAAGAAAGTATCCAAAACAGCTCTTCTTAAAAAATCCAACTATGTGTTCATTCTTCATAATTTTCCTAAACTCATCAAAAGGTTTCCCCAACTGACATTTAAGTACAAAATTACTAGTTAGTTTTGTAGGGTCATCTATTGAAATCGCAACTTAAAACCTATCAATACTAATAGTTTTGATAGCCTCATGTAGGGATTTCAATCTTATTTCATGCCTCATTGGTGAGGCACTATCATCATGTTGATAATGATCCTCTTTCTCAGTTTCTTCTTCCTCCTCTTCTTGTTTATCTTCTTCCTCTTTCTACTCACTTTCATTTCCTAATCTCCATACCCAAACCCTTGTCCACCTCTCTCAACGTTGTTTTCATATCTTTTCTCAGTTTCACTTTTTCCTGACTAATATTGATGAGGAAGTTCCTCCGAATCCCTCTGTACTATAACCTTTTTGGTTAGGTGGTCAGAAGTTTATCAACTTTCACTTTCACTTTCTTTTATTTTAGGAGACATGTTTTACCTACAAACAACATAAAAACAAAAATTACATTACAATTGATGTATGCACAATTTTAAAAATTACATTACAAACACCACCAATACCGACACCACCACCAACCACCATAAATACCACCAACAAATGCACCACCACCACCACCAATAGCCACCATAAACTTAACTAGTTCCACCACGACGACCACCAACACCACCAACATGACCACCAATACCACAAAAACCGTACAATAATACCACGACAGTGAACAGAATACTGCCCCAAAATGCTCTGTTAGCACCATTTTGCCTGTTTGACCAACCAAATGGCCCCGCCCACACAAATGGAAAACACTAGGATGCTCCCCAGCCTCCCTGGCATGCCCAGGTCAATTTTCGACCCACAACACCCCAGGAACCCAGGCTCACCCCCATAATCGTGGGTTATGGCACACTGATTTGGCCCCATATAGTCCCGTTCGCACTGTTTCTCTCGTTTGACTAACCAAATAGGCCTGCCCATACAAATGGGCAACACTAGGATGCTCCCCGGTCTACTTGGCACGCCTAGGTTGATTTTTGGCCTATGGTACCCTTGAACCCCGATCCCACCCCTAAAATCGTGGGTTATAGCACACTGATTTGGCCCTAAAATACCCCGTTCGCGCTGTTTCCCTTGTTTACCTAACCAAATGGCTCCATCCATAAAAACGGGAAAAAATAAGATGCTATAGCACATTGATTTGGCCCCAAATAGCCCCGTTCACGCTGTTTCTCCCATTTTCCTAACCAAATGGCCCTTCCCACACAAATGGGAAAGACTAGGATGCTCCCGGCCGTCCTGGTATTCCTAGGTCGATTTTTGGCCCATGGCACCCTCGAACCCGGGTCCCACCCCAAAACTGTGGGCTAGCACACCATTTGTCCCCAAAATGCCCTGTTTGTGTCTTTTCACCAATTTTACCAACCTAATGGCCCCGACCACGCAGGTCGATTTCAGGCCTATGGAACAACCGTACTTCGGGCTCATCCCCACAACCGTGGGCTATAGCGCACTGATTTGGCCCCAAAATTTCCTGTTCGCGTCGTATCGTCCATTTGACCAACCAAATGGCCCCGCCAACTCAAACGGGAATCATTAGGATTCTCTCGAGCCTCCCTGGTATGCCCAGTTTGATTTTGACCTATGGCACCCCCGGACCCCGGGCCCAACCCCGGTATCGTGGGCTATAGCTCACTGATTTGGCCCCAAATAGCCCTGTTCACGCCAATTCTCCCGTTTGACTAACCAAAAGGCACCTCCCACACAAATGGGCAAAACTAGGATGCTTTCCAACCTCTCTTTCATGCCGTTGTTGATTTTTGGCCCACGAAACCCCCGAATCCCGAGCCCACCCCCCAAACCATAGACTATGGCACCTTGATTTGCCCTTAAAATGCCCCGTTTGCGCCATTTCATCTGTTTGACCAACCAAAAGGCCCTACCCATAAAAATGGGTAACACTAGGAGGCTTCCCAGCTTCCCTGGCATGCCCAGGTTGATTTTTGGCCCATGACACCCTCAGACCCCTAGCTCACCCCTAGAACCGTGGGCTATAGCGCACTTTTATTACCCCAAAATGCCCCGTTCACTCCATTTTGCCCGTTTGACAAACTAAATAGCCCCGATCACACAAATGGGAAACACTAGGATGTTCCCCAGTCTCCTTACACGCCCAGGTTGATTTTCGGCCAACGGCAACCCTGGACCCCGGGCCCATCGTAGAACTGTGGGCTATAGCACACTGAATTGGCTCTAAAATGCCCCGTTCACGCCGTTTTTTCCGCCTGACCAACCAAATGTCCCTGCCCACACAAACAGGCTAGGATACACCCCATTCTCCCTAGAAAGACCAGTCAATTTTCGACAGACGACACCTCTGGACCCCGGGCCCACCCCCAAAATCGTAGGCTACAGTACACCAAATTGGCTCTAAAAACCCTATTCATGCTGTTTCGCCCATTTGACCAACCAAATGGACCCTCCCGCACAAACGGGAAATACTAGGACACTCCCCAGCCTTTCTGGCATACCTAGGTCGATTTTCAGCCCATGACACCCCCGAAACGGTGGGCTATAGCACACTGATTTGGCCCCAAAATGCCCCGTTCGCGGCGTTTCACCCATTTGAACAACCAAATGGCCCCGTCCATACAAACAGGCAATACTAGGATTCTTCCTAGCCTCCCTGGCATGCCCAGGTCGATTTTTGACCCATGGAACCCCCGAATACCATCCCCACCCCCAGAACCGTAGGATATAGAACATTGATTTAGCCCCAAATAGCCTCATTCTCACCGTTTCTCCCGTTTGACCAACCAAATAGCCCCGCCCCTACAAACGGCCAATAATAAAATGCTCCTCAGCCTCCCTAGCATGCCCAGGTCAATTTTTTGCCCATGGCACATCTGGACCCCAGGCCCACCCCCGGCACCCTCGGACCCCGATCCCACATCCAGGTCGTTTGAGCTGTATCGCTCGTTTGACCAACCAAATGGACCCTCCCACACATACGAACAACACTACAATGCTCCCCAGCCTTCCTTCCAAGCCCAGATCAAATTTTTTCCCTACGGCATCCCAGGCCCACCCCCAGAACCGTGGGATATAGCACACCGATTTGGCCCTAAAACTCCTCGTTCAATCTGTTTTACCCGTTGGACAAACCAAATGGCCCCACCCACACAAACAGGCAAAACTAGGACGCTCCCCAGCCTCCTTAGCATGCCCTGGTTGATTTACAGCCTACGACACCCATGGAAGCCGATCCCACCCCCGGAACCGTGGGCTATAGTACACATTTTTAGCCTAAATATTCCCCATTCACGCCGTTTCCTTGTTTGACAGCCTAAATGGCCCCGCCCAAATAAATAGGTAACACTAGGATGCTCCTCAGCCTCTTTGGCACGCCCAGGTCAATTTTTGGCAAACAGAACCTAGGCCCACCCCCAGAACCGTGGGCTATAGCACATCGATTTATCTCCAAAACACCCCATTCGCGTCGTTTTGCCCGTTTGACAAACGAAATGGCCCTTCCCACATAAACGGGGAATACCAGGACTTTCCCCAACCTCCCTGTCACGCCTAGGCCAATTTTTGTCCCACGGCACCCCCGGGCCCACCCCAGCACCCTATGCTATAGCATACCAATTTGGCCCCAAACAACCCCGTTTCTCCCGTTTGTACAACCAAATGGACCCTCCCACACAAACGAGCGATACTAGGATGATTCCCAGCCTCCCTGGTATACCTAGATCAATTTTCATCCCACACCACCTCCGGATCATAGGCCTAACCCAGAACCACAGGCTATAGCTCCCGAATTTGCCCCAAAATGCCTCGTTCCCACCATTTTCCCGTTTGATCAACCAAATGGCCCCTCCAACAAAAATGGGAAACACCAGGATACTTCCCAGCCTCCCAGGCAAGCCTATGTCAGTTTTAGCCCACGGCACCCCGGACCCCCAGATCCCTTGGCTCACCCTTGAAACCGTGGGATATAGCATACCGATTTGGCCCCAAAATGCACCGTTTGTGCCATTTCGCCTGTATAACCAACCAAATGGATCTGCCAACACAAAATGGAAACACTAGGATGTTCCCAAGCGTCCCTAGCATGCCCAGATCAATTTTTAGCCTATGGGACGCCCATACCCCGGGCCCACCTTTGGAACCATGGGCTATAGCACATTGATTTGGCCCTAAAACACCCCATTCACGCCGTTTAGCCCGTTTGACCAACCAAATGGCCCCTTCCACACAAACGGGAAATACTAGGATGCTCCCTAGCCTCCCTAGCATGCCTAAGTCAATTTTCGGCCCACAACACCCCTGAACCTCGAGCCCACCCCCGGAATCGTGGGCTATAGCACACCGATTTGGTCCAAAATGCCCTATTAGCGCCATTTCTCCTGCTTGACCAACCAAATGGCCCTGCCCACACAAACAGACAATACTAGGATGCTCCCTAGCCTTGCTGTCATGCCGAGGTTGATTTTCAACCCACAGAACCCCCGAACCCCGGGCTAACCCCCAGAATCGTGGGATATAGCACACCGATTTAGCCCTAAAATGCCTTGTTCGTGCTATTTTGCCCGTTTTACCAACAAAATGGCCCCGCCCATACAGACAAGAAACACAAGAACACTTCCTCGCCTCCATGGCATGTCCAAATCGATTTTCGGCCCACCGCACCCTTAGAACCATGGGCTATAGCACCCCGATTTAGCCCTACAAGGCCCGGTTTGCGCCATTTCGCCCGTTTGACTAACCAAATGACCCCGCCCATACAAACGAATGATACTACGATGCTCCCCAACCTCCTTGGCATGCCTAGATCAATTTTTGACCCATGTCATACCCAGACCCCAGCCCCACCCCCAAAACTGTGCGCTATAGCAAACTGATTTGACCATAAATAGCCCCATTCGCACTATTTCATCTATTTGACCAACAAAATCGCCCCACCCATACAAACAGAAGCCTCCGTGGTTTGCCTGGTCGATTTTCATCCCATGGCATACCCGGATCCTAGGCCTACCCCTAGAACCGTGGGCTAGCATACCAAGTTGGCCATAAAATGCCCCGTTCGCACAGTTTCTCCCATTTGACCAACCAAATGGCCCCGCCCACAAAAACGGGCAACAGTAAGACACTTTCTAGCCTCTATGGCATATCCAGGTCAATTTTTGGCCTACAAAACCCCCAAACACCGAGCCCACCCCTGAAAGCGTGTGCTACAACACACCGATTTGGCCCAAAATTGCCCTATTCACGCCGTTTTGACCATTTGACCAACTAAATGGCCCTACCCATATAAATGGGCAACAATAGGATTCTCCCTAGCCTCCCTGGCATGCTCAGGTCGATTTTTAGCCCACGACACCGCCGTACCCTGAGCCCATCCAAGGAACCGTGGGCTATAGCACACTGATTTGGCCACGAAACACCCCGTTCGCACCGTTTCGCCCGTTTGACCAACCAAATCGCCCCTCCCACATAAACAGGAACCAGTAGGCTGCTACCAAGCCTCTTTGTCACGCCTAGGTCGATATTTGGCCTATGAAACCCCCGAAACCCATGCCCACCCTCGGAACCGTGGGAAATAACATACTGATTTGGCCCCAAAATACCCGTTCGTGCCATTTCTCCCTTTTGACTAATGAAATGGCTCCGCCCACACAAAAAGGGAACATTATGATGCTCCCTAGCCTCCCTAGCACGCCCTAATCGATTTTTGGCCCACGACACCTCTAGACCCTGGGCCATCCCCCGGAACCGTGTGCTATAGCACACCGATTTGGCCCTAGAACATACCGTTCGCGCCGTTTTGCCTATTAGACCAACCAAATGTCCCCGTCCACACAAACGGGCAACACTAGGATGCTTCCCATCCTCTCTGGCATTCCAATTTTATTTTTTACCTAGGGCACCCATGGACCTCGAGGCCACCCCTTGAACCATAGGCTATAACACACCAATTTGGCCCTAAATATCTCCGTTTCTCCTGTTTGACGAAGAAAATTGCCCCGCCCACACAAACAGTCAACACTAGGATACTTCCTAGGTTCCATGGCATGCCCAGATCATTTTTTGGCCAACGGCTCCCCCGAAGCCCGGGCCCACCCCCAAAACCGTGGGCTATAGCATACTGATTTTGGCCCTAAAATGCCTCTTTCATGCCGTTTCACCCGTTTGACCAACCAAATGGCCCCGCCCATTAATTGGGAAACACTAAGATGCACCCCAGCCTCCCTGGCATGTCCATGTCGATTTTTAGCCCATTGAACCCTCGAACTCTGGATTCACCCCAGAACCCTAGCCTATAGCGCATCGATTTGGCCCCAGAATTACCCTATTCGTGCCTTTTTGCTCGTTTGACCACCAAAATATCCCCGCCCACACAAATGGGGAACACTAGAATGCTCCCAAGCCTCTCTGGCACACTCAAGTCGATTTCGATCCACGGCATCCCCGGGCCTACCTCTGGAACCGTGGGCTATAGCACACCAATTTGGCCCCAAAATGCCTCGTTTGCACCATTTTGTCCATTTTACCAACCAAATGGTGCCACCAACATAAACAGGAAATACTAGGATGCCCCCCAGCCTCTCTGGCATGTGCAGGTTGATTTTTGGCCCACGGCACCCCCAGAACCATGGGTTATAGCACACTGATTTGGCTTCAAATAGCTCCATTCACGCCGTTTCTCCCGTTTGCCTAACCAAATTTCCCTACCCACACAAATGGGCAACACTAGGATGCTCCCCGTCCACCCTGGTATGCCCAGGTTAATTTTTTTCCCACGGCACCCTTAAACCCTGGTCCCACCCCAGAACCGTGGGCTATAGCACCTTGATTTGGCCAGAAACTGCCCTGTTTGCACCGTTTCACCTGTTTGACCAACCAAATGGCCCCGCCCACATAAACGGGAAACACTAAGATGGTCCCAAGAATCCCTGGCAAGCCCAAGTCGAAATTTGGCCTACGACACCCCCGAATCCTGGGCCCACCCTTGAAACTGTGGGTAATTGCTTACCGATTTGGCCCCAAAATGCCCTGTTTGTACCGTTTCGCTCGTTTAACCTACGAAATGGCACCGCCCACATAAACGGGGAACACTATGATGCTCCTCATCCTCCCTGTTATGCCCTGGTTGATTTTTGGCACATAAAACCCCCAGACCCCGGGCCCACCCCGAGAACTGTGTGATATAGCACACCGATTTAGCCCTAAAACACACCATTCATGCTATTTTACCTATTTGACCAAAAAAAAAAGGCCCTTCCCACACAAACAGGAAACACTAGGATGCTTCCCAATCTCCCTGTCATACCTAGTTCGATGTTTAACCCACGACACCCTCAGACCTCGGGCACATTCCTGGATCCATAGGCTATATCACACTGATTTAGCCCTAAATAGCCCCGTTTCTCCTGTTTGACAACAAAATTGCCCCTCCCACATAAATAGGCAGCACTAGCCACTCCCAAGTTAATTTTTAGACCGCGGCACCCCCGAACCCCATGCCTACCCCTAAAATCATGGGCTATAGCACACTGATTTTGGCCCCAAAATGTCTCATTCGCATCGTTTCTCCTGTTTGACCAACAAAATGGCCCCGCCCATATAAACAGGAAACACTAGAACGTTCCCCATCCTCTCTGTCATACCCAGGTTGATTTTCAGCCCATGGAACCCTCGAATCCTGGGACCACCCCCGGAACCATGGCTTATAGCTCACCAATTTGGCCTTAAAAATACCCCGTTCGTGCCTTTTTGCTCGTTTGACCAACAAAAATAGACCCTTCCACACAAACGGGGAGCACTAGAATGCTCCCCAGCCTCTTTGGCACACTCAAGTCAATTTCGGTCTATGGCACCCCCGGGCCTACCTCTGGAACTGTGGGCTATAGCACACCAATTTGGCCCCAAAATGCCCTGTTTGCACCATTTTATCTGTTTGACCAACCAAATAGCGCCACTCACAAAAACAGGAAATACTAGGATGCCCCCCAGCCTCCCTGGCATGTGAAGGTCAATTTTTGGCCCGGATCCGTGGGTTATAACACACTGATTTTGTCCCCAAATAGCCCCGTTCATGCTGTTTCTCCCATATGCCTAACCAAATGGCCCTGCCCACATAAATAGGCAATGCTAGGATGCTCCCCGACCACCCTGGTATGCCCAGGTCAATTTTTGGCCCACGAAACCCTCGGACCCTGGTCTCACCCCAGAACCGTGGGCTATAGCACACTGATTTGGCCCCAAAATGCCCCGTCCGCGCTGTTTCACCAATTTGACCAACCTAATGACCCCGCCCACACAAACGAGAAACACTAGGATGCTTCTCATCCTCCTTGTCACAGCCAGGTCAATTTTAGGCCAACAAAACCCCCAGACCCCGGGCTCACCCCCGCAATCGTGGGCTATAGCACATCAATTTGGCCCCAAAATGCCCTGTTCGTGCCGTTTTGCCCGTTTGACAAATGAAATGGCCCCTCCCACTCAAACGGGAAACACTAGGATACTACCTAGCCTCCCTAGCACACCCAGGTCGATTTTCGACCAGTGGCACCCCCGGACCTCGGGCCCAACCCCGGTACAGTAAGATATAGCAGACTGATTTGGCCACAAATAGCCCTGTTCGCATCAATTATCCCATTTAAAATGGCCTCTCCCATACAAAAGGGCAACACTAAAATGCTACCCAACCTTTCTGTCATGCCTTGGTTGATTTTTGGCCAAAGAAACCTCCGAACCTTGAGCCCACCCCCCGAACCGTGTTCTATAGCACTTCGATATTCCCTTAAAATGCCCCGTTCGCACTGTTTCATCTGTTTGACTAACCAAAAGACGCCACCTACACAAACGGGTAACACTAAAAGGATCCCCAAACTCTTTGGCACGTCCAGGTCGATTTTTGTCTCATGGTACCCCCGGACCCCAGGTTCACCCCTAGAACCGTGGGCTATGGCGCCCTGTTATTGCCCTAAAATGCTCTGTTCACTCTATTTTGCCCGTTTGATAGACCAAATAGCCCCGCTCACCTACAAAGGCAATACTAGGACATTCCCTAGCCTTCCTGGCACACCTAGGATGATTTTTGGCCCACGACACCCCCAAACCATTGACCCACCGCAGAACTGTGGGCTATAGCACACCGAATTGGCCCTAAAATGCCCCGTTTGCACCGTTTTGCCCGTTTGACAAACAAAATGGCCTCGCCCACACAAAAAGGCAAAACTAGGACGTACCCCATCCTCCCTGGCAAGCCCAGGTCAATTTTCATCACATGGCACCCCCGAACCCTGGGCCCACCCTCGAAATCGTAGGCTATAGCATACTTAAGTTGGCTCCAAAATGCCCCATTTGTGCCGTTTAGCCTGTTTGACCAACCAAATGGCCCCGTCCACACAAACGGGAAATACTAGGATGCTCCCCAGCCTTTCTGGCATGCCCAGGTTGATTTTCAGTCCATGGGATCCCTAGAACCGATGGCTATAGCACACTGATTTGGCCCGAAAATGCCCCGTTCCTGCCATTTCACCCGTTTGAACAACTAAATGGCCCCGTCCACACAAACGGGCAATATTAGGATTCTCCCCATCTTTCCTGGCATGCCCAAGTTGATTTTCGATGCATGACGCCCCCGAATACCAACCTCACCCCTGGAACTATAGGATATAGCACATTGATTTAGCCCCAAATAGCTCCGTTCTCACCATTTCTCACATTTAACCAACCAAATGGCCCCTCACACACAAACGGCCAACAATAGGATGCTCCCCAGGCTCCCTGGCATGCCCAAGTCAATTTTTCGCCCATGGCATACCTGGACCCCGAGTCCACCCTCAAAATCGTGGGCAATAGAACCCCAGACCCCAAGCCTACCCAGAGCACCCTCGAACCCTGGGCCCACACCCAGGTCATTTGAGCCGTATCACCCATTTATCCAACTAAATAGACCTTCCTACACAAACAGGTAACACTAGGATACTGCCCAGGTTAATTTTAGGCCCACGACTCCCCCGGACCCCGGGACCAACCCTGAAACCGTGGGTATAGCATACTAATTTTTCCCCAAAATGCCTTATTCGCGCTATTTCCCCGTTTGAACAACCAAATGGCCCATCCCACTCAAACAAAAAATATTAGGATTCTCCTCAGCCTCCCTGGCATGCCCAGGTTGATTTTCTGCACATAGGAACCCCGGACCCCGAACCCACCCCTAAATCGTGGGCTATAGAAGACCGATTTGGCCCTGAAATGCCCTATGTGCACTATTTTGCCCGTTTTACCAACCAAATAACCCCGCCCACATAAATAGGCAATACTAGGATACTCCAGAGCCTCTCTGGCATGCTCAGGTCAATTTTTGGCCCACGGCACCCCCGGACCTAGGGCTCACCTCCAGACCGTAGGCTATAACACACTAATTTAGACCCAAAATACCCGGTTTATGCTGTTTCGACCATTTGACTAAGGAAATGCCCCTGCACAGACAAACGGGCAACACGAGGATATTCCCCAGCCTTCCTTGCAAGCCCAAGTTGATTTTTCCCATACGACAACCCCTAACCCCGGGCCCACCCTAGAATCTTGGGCTATTGCTCACCAATTTGGCACCAAAATGCCCCATTCGTGTTGTTTCACCTGTTTTACTAACCAAATGGCCCCGTCCATACAAATGGGTAATACTAGGATGCTCCCAGCCTTCCTAGCACACTCATATCAGTTTTTGTCTCATGACACCCCCGAACCCTTGGCTCACCCCCGGAATCGTGGGCTATAGCACACCGATTTTGCCCCAAAATATCTCATTCGTGCTGTTTCCCTCATTTGACCAACCATATGGACCCGCCTACATATATGGGAAATACTAGGATGCTTCCCAGCCTCCCTATCATGCCCAGGTCAATTTTCATCCTATGGCACACCCAGACCCTAGGCCCACACCTGAAACCGTAGGTAATAGCATACCGTTTTGGCCCTAAAATGCCCCATTCGTGCCGTTTCGCCAGTTTGACAAACCAAATAGCCTCGCCAACATAAATAGGCAATATTAGGATGCTCCCCAGCCTTACTGGCATGCCCAAGTAAATTTTTGGCCTACGACTCGCTTGAACCTCTGGCCCACCCCAGAACCGTGGGTTATAGCACATCGATTTAGCCCCAAAATTCCCTATTTGCGTCGTTTTGCCCTTTTGACTAACCAAATGGCCTCTCCACACAAACGGATAACACTAGGACACTTCCTAGCCTCTCTAGGATGCCAGGTTGATTTTTGGCCCATTGCACCCCGAGCCCACCCCTGGAACTGTGGGATATAGCACACTAATTTGGCCTCAAAATGCACTGTTCGTGTTGTTTTGCACGTTTGACCAACCAAATGACCCCGCCCATACAAACAGGAAATACAAGGATGCTCCCCAGCCTCCCTGGGTTCACCCCCAGAACAGTTGGCTATAGCACACCGATTTGGCCCCAAAATCCCCCGTTCGTGCCTTTTGGCATGTTTGACCAACAAAATGGCCTTGCCCATACAAACAGGCAATGTTACAATGCTCCCTAGACTTCCTGACACACCCAGGTTAATTTATAACCTATGGCACCCCCAAACCCTGGTCCCCACCTCCCAAACTATGGGCTTTAGCACACTAATTTGGCCCCACATAGCCTCGTTCATGCGGTTTCACACGTTTGACCAACTAAATGGCCCCTCCCACACAAATGGTCAACACTAGGATGCTCCTCAGCCTCCCTAGCATGCCCAGGTCAATTTTCGGCCTATGAAATCCCCGGAACCCAAGCCCACCCACAAAACTGTGGGCTATAGTACACCGATTTAGCTTCAAAATGCCCTGTTCATGTGGATTCATATGTTTGACCAACAAAATGGCCCCTCCCACACAAACGGTCAATACTAGGATGCTCTCCAACTTCCCTAGCATGCCCAGGTTGATTTTTTACCCATGGCTCCACCAGACCCTGATGTTGGGCGTATTTATACGTCTAAGCACCATAATTTGCCCATGTTTTAGCTAAGTTTTGAGGATAAAATACATACTTCTTGCATTTTTAGTCCATTTTTAGTTAAGTGAGCTGACCTATGTGATTAGCATGCTTTTTAGGTACTAATGAGGAAGATTTCAGCACTTTGGGGACCTGTAGAAAGCAAAGGAAAACTTCACATAAAAAGGAAAGCAGCTCTCGGACCGAATGTAACGCATGAGAACTTTTTCCTGGGAAAACTCAACATTTTTAAATAGTTAAGGATGCAGTAGCAATTTATTAGAGAAGGATGTTATTAAAAGCCTTATTGCTGAATTTTTAATTCATTATTGAGATTATTCACAAAATTCACGTTCTGTATTTTGAGAAACAAGGGAAAAATGGCTTAGCTTGAGGAGGGAGAGAGAAAAACGTGTTCTCTCTTATTTTCGCTAGACATCTTCATTGCCAAGTTCGGTCTAAGTTTTTGTATGATGAATATTGCTATGTTGATTTCTGTTTTATTCATGAGTAGCTAAGCTTATTTGTTAGGGTCATGGAAACCTTGTAGTATACTCTCTCTATTGCTATGGGTTAGTGAATTTATGATGTGTCATGCCACTTATATCATTACACTCTTCATTTTGATTGAATTCTCGTGGTTGCAAACATAGGGAATTCGCCAATATAGCACTAGCTTGTTCGATAGAAAAGTTGTTGTTTGGAAAAGAGAGTGTGACGAGAAAATAGGGTTTCCAACCTCTATTTTACACTTTAATGCCCTAGCAGGATTAACTTCTTGGAGAGTTCATACAATTGGTTGTACACCTTGGGTTCGAGAGAGCTAAGGTGAATAAATCCTTGATGGTTGAAAAACACTTGGATTTAGAATAAGAATACGACTCTCTATAAGTGCATGCATGTATAAAATCCGTAGTACTCATAGTTAATAGAGAAGTAGAAGATACAAGGTGGACATAACCCTAACTTGTCATTCTCTATGATCAAATACAATTAAACATATCATCTCATCGTTACACTAATAATATTATTGTGCACTTAAACCAAACCCCCCTTATCTTGGAACCTTCGATCAACAATCTAATAATAATCGCAATACTTAGTGACCATAGTATTCCCTATGGGATTCAACTCCCAACCCAGTTGGGTTCTATATTTGACAGCGACTGCTTACACTTTCTAACGAGATTTGTAATTTGGGCGTATCAAATTTTGGCGCCGTTGCTGGGGAATCCGGTTGTCAACTAAGTTTGTGATAGTTAATAGACCCTTTGGTCAAATATTCTCAAATTTTACTTTATGTTTGTTGTTTTTGTTTTGTTCAGGTTTAGTGGAATGTATGCCAAATACACAAAGATCTGGTCAACCATTATTACCTATAAATCCTGAACCACAGCTCATTGGCAGAATGGATGCGCAACGTGACCTTGAAAGGATAGCTACTCAACAGGAGCAGGCCAGATTAGCTGCATTGGCAGCTGCGCAAATACATCAACAGAATTCTGATAACTCAGGTCGGGTAACAAATATTGATGATAATGACCTGGGTGATGATGAGTTATTAAATCTAAGGCGTGTAGATAATGTGGCCGCACCAGTGAACAGGAATGTCAATAGAGATCGTTAAGCTAGAATAAGACCCGAATGCCGAGCTGTGCAAGTTGTTTTTGATGATGATGATGACGACTTGGATGGAGCTAGTGCCACAGGGGCTATTATTCCTCAGCCCTTGGCACCCGGAGCCAAGTTCAATATCACTAGCACCATGATCCAGCTATTACAACTCAAAGGTTTATTTGGTGAACTTGCAGGCGACGATCCAAATATGCATCTGATTAACTTTATCTCAACATGCAAATTATTTGACAATCCAGGGGTTGGACAGAATGTGATCCGACTGCGCTTATTTCCATTGTCTCTATCTGGAGAGGCAACTCTATAGTTAAACAGGCTAACTCCTGATTCTATTACCAATTGGAGGCAACTGAAAGATGCTTTCCTAGAAAGATTCTTTTCGCCACCCAAGAGAGCACAATTAAGAGATGAGATAAGCAATTTTAGACAACTTCCAACTGAAGATCTCCATGAAACATGGGAGAGGTTCAAGAATAAGCTTATGCAGTGTCCAAATCATCAGATGACCAATATCCACTTGATGGAAATATTATATAGGGCTTTGAACTCGATGACTAAGCCAGTGGTTGATAATGCTGCGGGTGGGTCATTCATGGACCTTACTTTTATTGAGGCATATGATATACTGGATCATATGACAAAGTAGAGTAGAGCTTGGCATACCAGGGATTCTGAGGTAGAAAGCTCTACTGTATTTATTGGCATGACAGCAGAACAGAGACGAAGAGAAGAGGAACGTGACCAGGATATGGCTTACATGAAAACGTAGATGGACCTTCTTACCAAGAATTTATTATCTGGGAAGATAGAAAAGGTCAAAGCTGTTGCATCATAGGGAAGAGATGACTCTAATTTTGAGGAGAAAACAAATTACTTAAATAATCAGGGGGGTTTCTGAGGCAATGTCCAAGGAAACCAAGGTTGGAACTATTATGAAAAATCCGAATACAAGGACCGAGAGCAAGGGAGTTGGAAGAATAAGAATGACAGGAGCGGTTTGTATGTCCCTCCTGGAAATTGTGAAGCTGCTGCACCCAGCTCTGGGAAGATGTCCATGGAGGACATGATAGCTAAGCTATTGAAAGGAGTGGAGGCAACCAACACGGGAGTAACTGAGGTAAAAAATGATTTGTCCTCAATAAATCAATTAGTTGACTCGCATTCCACTTCAATAAAATAGCTGGAACAATAAATGAGTCAACTATCAGCGACCTTTAATCAAAGAAAAACTGGCACTTTACCAAGTGACACTGTCCAAAATCTAAGGAAATATGGATCATATTTGGCTATTACAACCAGGAGTGGTAAAGTGTTGGAAAATCCATCCATGGGAAGTTCTGTGGTTGATAATATAGAAGATAATGTTATTGAAGCAGATTGTGATAATTCTGTAGAATTTGAAAATTAGAATGAGAATGTTCATGATACTACACCTAGATGTCAGCAGTCTGAAAAGATTGATAATAGAAAGTACAATAAAAAGGAAGTGGTGGAGAAAACTCTTCCAAATCCACCATCACCTTTTCCTCAGAGACTGAAGAAGAAGGCTGATGACACCAGGTTCAGTAAATTCATGACCATGCTGAAGCAGCTAACTATAAATGTGCCTTTGGTGGAGGCACTGGAGCAAATTCCAGGGTACACCAAATTCATGAAGGACTTTTTGAAAAAAGAAAAGGGCAGCGAGCTATGAACTGGCAGATAATTTTCATCATTGCAGTGCAATTGCCACGAGGTCCTTGGTACAGAAGAAGGCAGATTCGGGTGCTTTCACTATTCCTAGCATGGTTGGATCCTTAGATTTTGCTAAGGCATTATGTGATTTGGGGGCTAGTATTAATCTGATGCCACTAGCCATCTATAGACAGTTGGGGTTGGGCGATCCTACACCAACCAACATGCGGCTCGTAGTGCAGATAGGTTGGTAAAATGACCTGTTGGTATCTTATATGATGTATTAGTGAAGGTTTCTACCTTCATTTTTCCTGCAGACTTTATTATTTTGGATTGCGAGGTGGATTTTGAGGTTCCCATAATCTTGGGTCAACCTTTCCTCACAACCGGAAGTGTGCTTATTAATCTACGAGGAAATGAGCTTTTATTTTGGATGAATGACGAAGTGGTATGTTTTGATGTATGCAAATTAATGAAGCAGCCTAAAGATATGGATGTGTTCTCTATAGCTGATGATTATTATGAGGATGAGAAGAAATTATCTTTAGAGAAGTAGCTTACTGTTGAGCCATTGGCTGCTGCACTTTTGAACTTTGAGCGTGAGGATATTGAAGAGTACAAAGAAACTATCTGTGCTCTGACAGGAATGGGTTCGTATTCATATTCCCCCAAGAAGCTGGACGTTGACCTTAAGAATTGACCTTCACCACCGGAAAAATCATCCATTGAAGAGCCACCGGTGCTAGAATTGAAAGAGCTACCCAATCATCTAAGGTATGCATTATTGGGTAGTGTAAATACACTGCCGGTTATTGTTGCTGCTGATTTAGGTGAACAACAAGTAGAGGCTCTCATCTCTATTCTGAAGAAGTACAAGAGAGCTATTATTTGGACTATTGCTATTATAATTGGTATCCCTCCTGGCATATGCATGCACAAGATTCAGCTAGAGGAAGATTGCGTACCCACTGTTGAACATCAACGTCGTCTGAATCCACCTATACAAGAGATGGTGAAGAAAGAAATCATAAAGTGGTTAGATGCAGGGGTGGTGTATCCAATCTCAGACAGTAAATGGGTGAGTCCTGTACAATGTGTACCAAAAAAAGGGGGCATGACAGTAGTAGCAAACGAGAAGAATGAGCTAATCCCACTTAGGCCTGTCATAGGGTGGAGAGTGTGCATCGATTACCAGAAGCTAAATTCATGGACGTTAAAGGACCACTTCCCAATGCCATTCATGGATCAAATACTTAATCGATTGGCAGGGAAGGGATGGTTCTGTTTCTTAGATGGTTATTCCGGATATAATCAGATTCGCATTGCTTCTGAAGATCAGGAGAAGACCACTTTTACATACCCATATGGTACTTTTGCATTCAAACGAATGCCATTTGGGCTATGTAATGCACCTGCCACTTTTCAGCGGTGTATGATGTCCATTTTCTCTGATATGGTTGAAGACACCGTGGAGGTGTTTATGGATGACGTTTCGATTGTAGGTGAGTATGGCTTTACAGCGATGTGTTGAATTCAATCTGGTGCTAAATTGGGAGAAGTGTCGTTTCATGGTTAAGGAAGGCATTGTGCTTGGGCATAAAGTCTTTAAAAAGGGAATTGAAGTTGATCGAGCCAAGATTGAAGTTATCGAGAGACTACCACCTCCAATTTCTGTGAAGGGGGTTCGTAGTTTTCTCGATCATACGAGTTTTTATTGGAGGTTTATTAAAGACTTCTCCAGGATTGCAAACCCATTATGCAAACTTTTGGATAAGGAGGTAAAGTTTTACTTTGGTGAAGATTTCTTGAAGGTATTTGAATGCCTCAAAGGAAAGCTAGTTGAAGCCCCTATTATTGTAGCACCTGATTGGTCTCTACCTTTTGAAGTTATGTGTGATACAAGTGGTGTAGCCTTGGGTGCTGTACTTGGTCAAAAAAGAGAGAAGCTATTTCACCCAATCTACTACGCGAGCAAGTCCTTGAATGGAGCATAGAAAAACTATACCGTCACTGAACAAGAGCTTCTTGCGGTTGTTTATGCTTTCAAAAAGTGTTGTTCTTACTTATTGGGAACCAAAGTAGTGGTTCATACAGATCATGCGGCTCTAAGATATCTAATGGCAAAGAAGGATGCTAAGCCAAGGCTAATTAGGTGGGTGTTACTGCTTCAAGAATTTGATTTTGAAGTAAAGGATAGAAAAGGTTGTGAAAACCAAGTAGCTGATCATCTATCTAGACTTGAGAGTGAGCACACAGTGCAACCCGACCTTGATATTGATAATGCATTCCCCGACGAAGAGATTCTAGCAACTATGGTGGAAAACTTACCGTGGTATGCAGATTTTGCTAACTATGTGGTGATCGAAGTGATTCCTGAGCATCTCTCCTTTTATCAAAAGAAAAAGTTCATGCATGATGTGAAAAATTACTTTTGGGATGAGCCTTATCTTTTTCGACGATGAGCTGATGGTATTATTAGGCGATGCATCCCAGATATAGAGGTGCCTAGCATACTGGAAGCAAGCCATGCTTCCCAAGTTGGAGGTTACCATGCAGGTGAACGGATGACCAAGAAGGTATTGCAGAGTGGCTACTATTGGATTTCATTATTCAAGGATGCCTACTATTTTGTAAGAAGATGTGATCAGTGTCAGCGGCAAGGTTCTATCTCAAAGCACCATGAGATGCCCATGTCCAAAATGCTTGAAGTAGAGTCATTCGATGTCTGGGTTATTGATTTCATGGGCCCATTTGTGAGCTCATTTGGGATGAAATATATCTTAGTTGCTGTAGATTATTTATCCAAATGGGTTGAAGCAGTCGCTCTAGCTGATAATGAAGGTAAGAGTGTTGTGGCATTCTTAAAGAGAAATATCTTCTCTCGTTTTGGGGTACCCCATACCATCATAAGCGATGGAGGATCATATTTCTGCAACAAGCTGTTCAGAGCCATATTGTCAAAGTATGGGGTTAAGCAACATAAGGTAGCTACACCGTACCACCCACAAACTAGTGGGCAGGTAGAGGTTTCAAACCGGGAAATCAAGCTGATTCTTGCTAAGACTATGAATGCCAATAGGAAAGATTGGTCCAGAAAGCTGGATGATGCCTTATGGTCATATAAGACCGTGTTCAAGAAACCAATTGGCATGTCACCATACCAACTAGTTTATGGAAAGGCTTGTCACTTGCCAATTGAGCTAGAGCATAAAGCAATGTGGGCACTGAAGTAGCTTAACCTGAATTAGGATGATACTATAAATATGAGATTGGGATAGCTGAACAAGATGGATGAATTCTGTCTAAATGCATATGAAAGAGCATATCTTTACAAGGAAAGGATGAAAAAGTACCATGATCGGAGGATTATCCAATGAAACTTTCAGAAAGGTGATTTGGTACTTCTTTTTAACTCCAGACTGAAGCTGTTTCCAGGTAAGTTGAAGTCTAAATGGTTTGGTCCATTCAGAATCAGCCAAGTTTACTCATCTGGAGTAGTGGAGTTAGACAACAATGATGGTGGTGTCTTTAAGGTGAATGGCCAAAGAGTGAAGCTATATATCGGTCCAACCGACTCGATAAAATGTATAGCCACCATATATCTTGATTACTCAGACTTCATCAAGATATATGGTGGCTATACATT
>NC_061114.1:7056000-7059417 GCF_002878395.1 Capsicum annuum | reverse complement strand
TTTTTAACTCCAGACTGAAGCTGTTTCCAGGTAAGTTGAAGTCTAAATGGTTTGGTCCATTCAGAATCAGCCAAGTTTACTCATCTGGAGTAGTGGAGTTAGACAACAATGATGGTGGTGTCTTTAAGGTGAATGGCCAAAGAGTGAAGCTATATATCGGTCCAACCGACTCGATAAAATGTATAGCCACCATATATCTTGATGAAGTCTGAGTAATCAAGATAACTATGTCATACCACAACAATAAATCAAGCACTACATGGGAGGCAACCCATCATTTTACTAGGATTTTATTTTTGGTAAATAAAAATTCAAAAAGAAGAGTCGAGCCACGACCAAAACTAAGGCTCTTGGTGGGAGGAAACCCATCTTTCTAATCATTTTTGTTGTTTTTGATTAAGTGTAGGCGCATGAAGTACAAAGGAGGAGATTAGTCCCAATTTTGATTTGGAAGTGAGTCATGTCAATGGTGGTAAGTCTAGGAATGATAGAACAATACAGGTAAGTGGGAGTGGTCAAATGTGTAAGGTTCAAGTATGATTTGCATTAGAGTCACACCATGAATTATGAAGATTCGACCCAAAAAGTTTTGCGGTGCGACTTTATTTTCTAACCAAGAGTGCATTGCTTCTCCAATTGCCTATGCCAACATAGGCAATAGGTTAGGCGCCGCCTATGCCAAGATAGGCAATAGGTTAGGCGCCGCCTTTGCCATTGCCTATGCTCACTGTCTCACATAGGCGATAGGCTAGGCACCGCCTATGCCAAGATAGGCAATAGGTTAGGCGCCGCCTATGTGGTGATCTTGCTCAAAGATTGCATTGCTCCAACAAAATAAAGTTGGAAATGATAGTCAAGATTATACGACCATTGTGTGCTGCTTTTCTATATCAAAATGAGAAATTGTTATGTAAAGTTAAGGGTTGAAAGTGTGACTGCGCTAATAATGTTGTTGGCATATACCACCTAAATGTATGTCGAGTAAGTCTGAGTAATCGACATCACTCACTCAATTAGTTTGTGCAAACAAATTAAGCGTGGGGTGGTGCCATCACTATTTTCTTTTCTGACTATAGTGAATTTTACGAAATGAGACTGACATGACCCTATTATGATCTCAGGTAGCATGGCTCCGAAAGGAAGACAGGGAAAGGAGAAAGCATCCACCTCACAAAAAGGTCAAAAGAGGTCAAGAAAGGACCAGGCTGATTCTTCCTCTTATCAAGTACCTCGACGCACTTTTGGGATTAAATGGGTTCTGGAGGAGAAAGGGAAGGAATGGTTATGAACAATAAAGTGAAGAAATATGTACATGTGGATTTGATGCAGAAGGAAAGTTTAGCAAAGAATTGCCCTCGCATTTTGGTAAAGATTATGGCACAAAATCTTGTCTTTATCTTCCGAGACATGGGCGAATATAATCTTGATTTGACTCGAGATTTTTATGCCAACTGGTCTCCAAGGACTACGGGAAATGAAGTAAAGATTCGGGGGCAAGTCTTGTAATTGAACGCTGATTTCTTCAACTCTTTCCTGGGTACTCTAAGTGTGGATCAATCACCACTTAAGGAGTTCTACCATAGACCTCCCTACAGAGCCATTAGACATACATTGTGTGGATCAAGGTTCATGACCCGGTGGACTCGTCATAAAGTTAATGGTCATCACAATACTTACCCATATGCTTGTTTGAACAGAGAAGCTCACATATGGTTAAGAATAGTCAACTCCTACTTGATTCCTGGGACACAATACACTAAGGTCACGCGTGATCGAGTCTGTTTGGTATATGCTCTAATGATGAATGTTCCCATCAACATTGGTGCAGTTATACGAATGTCGATGCGAAAAGCAAGGGTGCACAAAAGGTCTCATTTCAGCTTTGGCAACTTGTTGACTGCAATTTTAAGGAAAGACCACATTGAGGAGGAGCCAGCAGACAATAAGTTGTCACATAACCCGAAGAAGGTAGATCTCACGAAAATCAAAGATCCAGAAACTGGTCAAGGCATCAACCTTACCACTGCTGAGAGACATGCTCGAGATGAATGTTTTTTTTGCCATCTGTATGGCATGACTAGGTTTACTATAATGAATGGGGGTCGTGTGCCGACTGATGTAGAGCTTCGGCAGTTGGACTATTACCACCCTCTTAATGAGCATGCTCGGGCCATGTGTGGAGTGGGGGTAAATTTTGAGGAACCTCTAGATGATGATGTGCCGACAGACGATGATCACCGATTGATAGACTTTGATGTGGAGGACAACTCTAATGATGAAGACTCTGATGATTATTCTGACGCAGGGGGTATGACCTCGGATATAGAGGAGGAGTCTGACTAACCAGGTTTTTGCTTATTTATTTACACTGAGGGCAGTGTGTTCCGTATAAGTGTGGGGTGCGGGTATATGTCTGCGGATTGCCTTATCTGTTGTATTACGTACTGCTTGCCTGCATTTATTCTTAGTTGTTTTGATTTAGCCATAGTTAGTTAGTTGTAATTAGTCACATTTTTGCATGAAATTGTTCTGATAGACGGCATGGCATTATAACAGGAGTTTGTGCTGAATCACTACTATTGAAACATTTAGGCTCTAAGTTGTGACTCATGCTGTGATAATTGTTTGTGGTTTAATTCATTTATCTGTTGGGTCAAGAATCTATAATGCTCCCAATTAAATTGACCATGTGCAATGTGTGTGTAAGGTTATTGTATATTCTTTGTTGCGGCTGATGCTAGAACTTGCCTAGTATGTGTGTGAAGCGAAATAAAGATTGTGAGTTTAGGAGATGATTTAGGCATTTCTTTGGCAGCCCTGATTTTTTGTTTATCTTCTTTTTACCTACCTTTGTACATTGTCCTAGTGAACACCCTTTGAGCCTTTAGCTATTTTCTTTGGCAACCCCATATGTAGCCTAATCCATTTTTTTTTGAAAAGACCATAATTTGATCCAAAAGCTCCTAAGCGCTTTAAATTGTAGAATCAAGTTGAGTAAAGAGTGTGGCAAAATAAGAGGAAAATGGTGAAAGTGATGCCCCAAAGTTTAGTTATTAGTACATGAAAATATTGTTATTGAGGGTGGCTATCATAGGGATGCTAAAAAAAATAAAAAATAATAAAAAAAATAATATAATAATATTAAAAAAAAAGATTTGTATATTCCCATCATAGTATTTTTGATTGAGTAACAAAATGGGTGAAAGGGGGTTGGTAGATGAAAGGAAGGTAGAGTGGTTGTTAAAAGTTAGTGTAAATGGCATAAGGTAGTGTAATAAAGCGCTTAGGGAGCATAGTCACCACTTCTGGCCAAAATAATCCTACCCGTCCCTTTAGCCTACTTTACAACCCATAAAGACCTATTTGATCCTAACCTTAGCATTCTGATATTAGTGGAGCATTACACTAAGGGCAAGC
>NC_061114.1:7018721-7055900 GCF_002878395.1 Capsicum annuum | reverse complement strand
CCCATCATAGTATTTTTGATTGAGTAACAAAATGGGTGAAAGGGGGTTGGTAGATGAAAGGAAGGTAGAGTGGTTGTTAAAAGTTAGTGTAAATGGCATAAGGTAGTGTAATAAAGCGCTTAGGGAGCATAGTCACCACTTCTGGCCAAAATAATCCTACCCGTCCCTTTAGCCTACTTTACAACCCATAAAGACCTATTTGATCCTAACCTTAGCATTCTGATATTAGTGGAGCATTACACTAAGGGCAAGCATATGGTCATCAGTTGCTAAGAATTCTATGTGAGAGTAAGAGCAAGCAAGTTCTTTTACCCAAATTTCTGAAAAAAATGCAAAACTATGAGTGATTATGGGTAACATTTTGTGTGAGCGCACATGGTTGATGATTGTTGGGTAGTTTTATATTTTTTTTGGCTTAACTTGTGAATACGAATTAACCAACTTAATGAGTCTATGTTGGAGGGTGAGTTGTTTCTAGTAATGATCAAGAAATCTACTCTTTGTTAATAATTGCAGTGTCTGTCTTGTTGAAAATTTGTGTTGCTTTTGTGAATTTTAGTTAGGTATTCACATGGATGTATTATTTTGTTTGAGGAAAAACAAAGCTTTAAGTGTGGGGTGGTGATGTTGGGCGTATTTATACGTCTAAGCACCATAATTTGCCCATGTTTTAGCTAAGTTTTGAGGATAAAATACATACTTCTTGCACTTTTAGTCCATTTTTAGTTAAGTGAGCTGACCTATGTGATTAGCATGCTTTTCAGGTACTAATGAGGAAGATTTCAGCACTTTGGGGACCTGTGGACAGCAAAGGAAAACTTCACATAAAAAGGAAAGCAGCTCTTGGACTGAATGTGACGCATGGGAACTTTTTCCTGGGCAAACTCAACATTTTTAAATAGTTAAGGATGCAGTAGCAATTTATTAGAGAAGGATGTTATTAAAAGCCTTATTGCTGAATTTTTAATTCATTATTGAGATTATTCACAGAATTCATGTTCTGTATTTTGAGAAACAAGGGGAAAACGGCTTAGCTTGAGGAGAGAGAGAGAAAAATGTGTTTTCTCTCTTATTTTCGCTAGACATCTTCATTGCCAAGTTCGGTCTAAGTTTTTGTATGATGAATATTGCTATGTTGATTTCTGTTTTATTCATGAGTAGCTAAGCTTATTTTTTAGGGTTATGGAAACCTTGTAGTATACTCTCTCTATTGCTATGGGTTAGTGAATTTATGATGTGTCATGCCACTTATATCATTACTCTTTTTATTTTGATTGAATTCTCGTGGTTGCAAACATAGGGAATGCGCCAATATAGCAATAACTTGTTCGATAGAAAAGTTGTTGTTTGAAAAAGAGAGTGTGACGAGAAAATAGGGTTTCCAACCTCTATTTTACACGTTAATGCCCTAGCAGGATTAACTTCTTGGAGAGTTCGTACAATTGGTTGTACACCTTGGGTTCGAGAGAGCCAAGGCGAATAAATCCTTGATGGTTGAAAAACACTTGGATTTAGAATAAGAATACGACTCTCTATAAGTGCATGCATGTATAAAATCCGTAGTACTCATAGTTAATAGAGAAGTAGAAGCTACAAGGTGGACATAACCCTAACTTGTCATTCTCTGTGATCAAATACAATTACACATATCATCTCATCGTTACACTGATAATATTATTGTGCACTTAAACCAAACCCCCTTATCTTGGAACCTTCGATCAACAGTCTAATAATAATCGCAATACTTAGTGACCATAGTATTCCCTGTGGGATTTGACACCCAACCCAGTTGGGTTCTATATTTGACAGCAACCGCTTACACTTTCTAACGAGATTTATAATTTGGGCGTATCAAACCCCGGGCCCAACCCCAGAATCGTGGCTAATAGCACATCGATTTTACCACAAAATGCCCTGTTCGCGCTGTTTCCCCGTTTGAACAACCAAATGGCCCCACCCATTAAAACGGGCAACACTAGGATGCTACCCAGCCTCCTTGGTATGCCCAACTTGATTTTTGGTGCATGGCACCCCAGGACCTCGGACCCACCACCAAACCGTGGGCTATAACATACCGATTTGGCCCCAAAATGCCCTGTTCTCTCCATTTCTCCCATTTGACCAATCATATAGCCTTGCCCACATAAACAGGCAACACTAGGATGCTTCCAAGCCTCTCTGGCATGCCTAGGTCGATTTTCAGGCTACGACACCCCCAGACCCAGGGCCCACCCCCAGAATCGTGGGCTATAGCACGCCGATTTGGACCCAAAATGCCCGTTTCACGCTGTTTCTACCATTTTACTTACCAAATGGCCCTTTCCACACAAACGGGAAACACTAGGATGCTCCCTATCCTCCCTGGTTGATTTTTCACCCACGACAACAGGCCCACCCCTAGAACCGTGGGCTATTGCACACCAATTTGTCCCCAAAATGCCCTGTTTGTGCCGTTTCACCCGTTTTACTAATCAAATTGCCCGCCCATAAAAACGGTAAAAATAGGATGCTTTCTAGCCTCTTTGGCAATCTCATATCAATTTTTAGCCCACGGCACCCCCGGACGTGTGGCTCACCCCGAGAACCCTGAGAATAGCACACCAATTTTGCCTCAAAATACCCCGTTCGCGCTGTTTTGCTTATTTTACCAACCACATGGCCACTCCCACACAAACAGGAAATACTAGGACACTCCCCAGCCTCCCTGTCATGACCAAGTCTATTTATTGCCCACAGCATACCCAAACCCCAAGCCCACACCGGGAATCGTAGGCTATAGCACACCGATTTGGCCCTAAAATTCCCCGTTCGCACCGTTTTGCCAGGTTGACCAACCAAATAGCCCCGTCAACACAAGCAGGAAATATTAGGATCCTCCCCAGCCTCACGGGTGATCTTGGGTTTATTTATACACCTAAGCACCATAATTTATCCATAATTTAGCTATGTTTAGGGAACAAAGTGCCTAGTTTCTTATGTTTTTACTCTACTTCTAGGTAATTGAGCTAATCGATGTGATTAGCATGATTTCAGGTATTAATGAGGTAGACGAAGACATTATAGGACTATGAAATCCGGATGGCATATGACACAAGAGAGAGTAGAAACCTGGACTAAATGTGAGGCCTCGAAACTACAATCTGGACCAAATGTAGGGCCTAGAAACTACAATTTGGACCAACCCCTATTTCATAAGTTAATGCCTTCGCAGGATTAACTACTTGGAGATTTCATATTGTTTTTGGTAAACGCTTTTGATTCGAGAGAACTAAAGTGAATTAGTCCTTGATGGTTGAGAAACACTAGAATTATGTTATTAAATACAATAAGTTTCTCTGTAAACACGATGCATGTATGAATTCGTAACGCCCATAGTTAGAAAGTATTGAAAACTATAAGGTGGACATAACCTTAGCTTGCTATTTCTCTAAATTTGAATGCTACTACAAATATTTCATCTTGTTAAACTAAAAACATTAATTTGTGAACTGAATCAAATCCCCCTATTTATTTTACGGTACCAAACGATTAAAAGTCAACTAATCTCCATACAACATAATTAACACCATATTCCCTATGGGATTCGACCCCAACCTAGTTGGGTTATATATTTGACAATGACCGCTTACTCTGTTGTAAGAAAGGTGTAGTTTGGGCGTATCAACGGGCATGCCCAAGTCAATTTTTGACCCACAGCATCCCTGGACCTCGGGCCCACCCATGAAACCATGGGCTATAGCACATCGATTTGTCCCCAAAATGCCTCGTTCGCACTGTTTTGCCCATTTAACCAACTAAATGGTCCCGTCTACACAAATGGGCATTGTTTGGATGTTCCCCAACCTCTCCGATACGCCCAGTCGATTTTTAAACCATGGCACCCCCAAACCCGGGGCTTACCTACGGAACCGTGAGCTATAGCACACCAATTTGGCCAAAAACATCCTATTCGTTTTGTTTCGCCCGTTTGACTAACCAAATGGCCCCGCCCACACAAACGGGTAACACTAGGACGCTCCCTAGCCTCCCTGGGATGCCAGGTCGATTTTTGGCTCACGGAAACCTCGGGTCCACCCCCAAAACCTTGAGCTATAGCACATCAACTTGTCCCCAAAATGCGTTTCACACGTTTGACCAACTAAATCGCCCCGCCCACACAAACGGGAAAGACAATGATACACCCCAGCCTTCCTGGCATGCCCAGGTAGCTTTTCGACCAACAAAACCACCGGATCTCGGGCTCACCCCCGGAACCATGGGCTATAGCACACCTATTTGGCCCTAAAATGCCCCGTTTGCGCCTTTTCTCACGTTTCACTAACAAAATGGCCTCGCCCACACAAATGGGAAACACTAGGATGCTCCCTAGCCTCCCTGACATACCCAGGTCAATTTTTAACCCATGACACCCCCGAACCCTAGTCCCCACCCTCGAAACTATGGGCTATAGCACACTTATTTGGCCCCAAATAGCCTCATTCACGTCATTTCTCCTGTTTGACCAAACAAATGGCTCCTCACACATAAATGGGCAATAATAGGATACTCCTCAACCTTCCTGCTAGACCCAGGTCGATTTTTACCCCGCGATACACCCAGACCCGGGGCCTACCCCTGAATTATGGGCAATAGCACATCGATTTAGCCCTAAATTGGCACATTTGTGCTGTTTCTCCCGTTTGACCAACCAAATGGCCCTGCCCACAAAAATGGCCAACACTAAGATGCTCCTCAGCCTCCCTAGAATGCCCATAGCGATTTTTAACCAATGAAACCCTCAAAACCCAGGCTCACCCCCTGAACCGTGGGCTATAGCACATCGATTTGGCTCTAAAATGCCCCGTTCGCACCTTTTCATATGTTTGACTAATAAAATGGTCCCGCCCACACAAACGGGAAAAATTACGATGCTCTCTAACATCCCTACACACCCAGGCCAATTTTTGACCTACGGCATCCCTAAACCCTGGTCCCCACCCCCAGAACTGTGAGCTATAGCACACTGATTTTGCCCCAAATAGCCTCGTTCGTGCCGTTTCTCCCGTTTGACCAACCAAATGGCCTCGCCCACACAAACGGGAGACACTAGGATGCTCCCGATCCTTCCTGGCATGCCTAGGTCAATAATCAGTCCACGACACCCCCGTACCCCGGGCCCATCCCCAGAATCCTGATCAATAGCTCACTGATTTGGCTCCAAAATGCCCCATTCGCACCGTTTAGCCCATTTGACCATAAAAATTGCCCCGCCCATACAAACATACATCACTAGGATGCTCTCTATCCTTCCTGGCATGCCTAGGGTAATTTTTGTTCCATGGCACCCCCAGACCCCGGGCCTACCCCCGGAGCCCTAGGCTATAGCACACTGATTTGGCCCCAAATAGCCCTATTTGTGCCGTTTCACCCATTTAACTAACCAAATGGTGCCGCCCATACAAACGAGTAGCACTAGGATGCTCCATAGCCACCCTGGGATGCCCAGGTTAATTTTCAGCCCACGACACCCCCGAACCCCGGAACCCTAGGCCCACCCCCAGCACCGTGGGCTATAACACACCAATTTGGCCCTAAAATGCCCTGTCTGCGCCGTTTTGCATATTTGACAAACCAAATGGCCCCACCCATACAAACGGGCAACACAAGAATGCTCCTAGCCTCCCTGGCATGCCTAGGTCAATTTTTGACCAATAGAACCCCCAGACCTCAGGCTCAGCCCCAGAACCGTGGGCTATAGCACACTGATTTGGCCCCAAAATGCCCCGTTTGCTCCTTTATGCATGTTTGACCAACAAAATGGTCTCGCCCACACAAACGAGCAACACTAGGATGCTTCCTAGCCTTTTTGACATGCACAGGTAAATTTTTAAACCATGGCACCCTCGAACCCTGGTCCCCACCCCCAGAACTATGGGCTATAACACACTGATTTAGCCTTAAATAGCCCCGTTCATGTCGTTTCTCCCATTTTACCAACCAAATGGCCCCGCCCACACAAATGGGAAATACTAGGTCACTCCTCAGCCTTCCTGGCATGCCCAGGTAGATTTTCAGCCCACGACACCCCCAAACCCCAAGCCCACCCCCGGAATCGTAAACTATAGCACACCGATTTAGCCCTAAAATGCCCCAGTCGCGCAATGTAGCCTGTTTGACCACCCAAATGGCCCCGACTACATAAACAGGCAACATTAGGATGCTCCCAGCCTCCGTAGCATGCCTAGGTTGATTTTTTGCCCATGGCACCCCTGGACCCCGAGCCCACCACAAAACCGTGGGCTATAGCACACAAATTTGGCCCGAAAATGCCTTGTCTGCTCACTAGACTCCTTGGCATGCCCAAGTCAATTTTTGACCTACAGCACCCCGAACCTAGGGTCCACCCCCACAACCGTGGGCTATAGCACACTAATTTGGCCCCAAAATGCCCCATTTACTCTGTTTGATCGTTTGACTAATCAAATGGCCCCGCCCACACAAATGGGCAATACTAGGATGCTAGCCAACCTCCCAAGCATGCTCAGGTTGATTGTTGGCCCACGAAAACCCCTAAACCCACGCCCACCCCAAGAACTGTGGGCTATTGCACATCGATTTGGGCCCAAAATGCCCCGTTCGTGCCGTTTCACCCGTTTTACTAGCCAAATGGCCCCACCAACACAAATGGGAAACACTAGGATGCTCCCCAGCCTTTCTGTCATGCCAGGCCAATTATCGACCCAAGGCACACCCGGACCCCGGGCCCACACCTAGAACCGTAGGCTATGCTAACCAATTTGGCCCCAAAATGCCCCATTCCGCTGTTTCACCCATTTGACCAACCAAATGGCCCCACCAACAGAAATAGGTAACACTAGGATGTTCCCCAACCTCACTGGCTCGCCCGAGTATATTTTTGGCCCACAGAACTCCCGTACCTTGGGCCCACCCCAGAACCGTGGGCTATAGCACACTGATTTGGCCTCAAAATTCCCCGTTTGTGTCATTTCACGTGTTTGACAAACCAAATGGACCCACCCACACAAAGGGGAAATACTAAGATGATCTCCAGCCTCCCTATCCTGCCCAGGTCGAGTTTTGGCCCACGGCTCCCCCGGACCCCAGGCCCACCCTCAAAATCGTGGGAAATAGCACACCGATTTAACCTCAAAATGCCCCGTTCATGCCGTTTCGCCCGTATGACCAACCAAATGGCTTTGCCCAATCCAACAGGTAATACTAGGATACTCCCCAGCCTCCTTTGCACACTAATAAAATACACTGTTTGCACTATTTCGCACATTAGAACAACTAAATGGCGCCTCCTAAATAAACGGGAAACACTAGGATTCTTCCTAGCCTCCATGGAATGCTCAGGTCAATTTTTAGCCCACGGCACCCCCTTACCCGGGCCCACCCCTAGAATTGCAGGCTATTGCACACTGATTTGGTCCCAAAATTCCCTGTTCGCACTGTTTCACCTATTGGACCAACTAAATGGCCCCACCCATATAAATGAGAAACACTAGAACGCTTCCAAGACTCTCTGGCATGTCGAGGTTGATTTTTGGTCCACGGCACCCCCAAACCCACCCCGAAACCATAGGCTATAGCACACCGATTTTGCCTCAAAACATCATATTCAAGTTGTTTCGTCTATTTGACCAACCAATTGGCCCGGGTCGCATAAATAGGAAACACTAGGATTCTCCCCTGCCTTCCTGGATACCCAGGTTGATTTTTGACCCATGACACCCCCGAACCCCAGGCCCATCCCCAAACCAGGGGCTATTGCACAACGATTTGGCCCCAAAATTCCTAGTTTTGTGCCATTTTACCAACCAAATGGCCTCGCCCCACACAAACAGGCAACACTAGGATGCTCCCCAGCCTCCGTGGCAAGTCCAGATCGATTTTTGGCGCATGATACCACTGGACCCCTGGCTCATCCCCAAAACCATAGGCTATAGCATACCGATTTGGCCCCAAAATGCCTCTGTTCGTGCCGTTTCGCCTGTTTGATAAGCCAAATGGGCCCGCCCATACAAACAGGCAAAATTATGACGCTCCCCAGCCTTCTTGGTACGTTCATATAAATTTTTGGCCCACGGTACCCCGGACCCCTAGCTAATCCCCAGAATCATGGGCAATAGCACACTATTTTGGCCATAAAATACCCCTTTCGCACCGTTTTGCCCGTTTAACAACCACATGGCCCCGCCCATACAAACAGGCAACACTAGGACACTCCTCAGCCTTCGTATCACGCCCAAGAGATTCTCCGCCCATGGTATACCTGGAATCGGTCCCACACCTTAAACCGTAGGCTATAGCACAACTATATGGCCCCAAAACAACCTGTTCATGTCGTTTTGCCTGTTTGACCAAGAAAATAGCCCCGCCAAGACAAACAGTTAACACTAGGATGCTCCCCAGCCTCACTGGCATGTCCAAGTCAATTTTGGCTCACGGTACTCCCAGACCACGGGCCCACCCCTAGAATCGTTGGCTATAGCACACCGATTTAGCCCTAAAATACCCCATTCGTGCCATTTCACCCATTTGACCTATAAAATGGCATCGCGTACACAAACGGGCAACATTAGGATGCTCCCCAGTATGCCCAGGTTGATTTTCGGCCTATGAAAACCCCGAACCTAGGGTTCACACCTGGAACCATATGCTATAGCACACCGATTTGGCATAAAATGCCCTGTTCACGCCATTTTGCCCATTGAACTAACCAAATGTCCCCTCCCACCCAAACGGGCTACACTAGGATGCTTCATAGCCTTCCTGGGATGACCAGGATAATTTTTGGCCCCCGGCACCCCCGTACCCTAGGCTCACCCCCAAAACCGTGGGCTATAGCACACCGATTTGGCCCCAAAACGCCCTGTTTGCGCCGTTTTGTACATTTTACCAACTAAATAGCCCCACCCACACAAACAGGCAACACTAATATTCTTCTCAGCCTCCTTGTCATGTCCAGGTCAATTTTTGGCCCACGGCTCCCCCGGACCCTAGGCCCACCCTCGGAACTGTGGGCAATAGCACACCGATTTGGCCCCAAAATGCACTGTTCATGCCGTTTCTCCCATTTGACCAACCAAATAAAACCTCCCACTTAAACGGGTAATACTAGGATGCTCCTCAGCTTCCTTGGCATGCCCAAGTCAATTTTCGTCCTATGGCACCTCTGGACCTCGGGCCCGCCCCCAAAATCGTGGGCTATAGCATACCGATTTAGCCCCCAAATACCCTGTTCGCACCATTTAGCCCTTTAGACCAACCAAATGGCCCCACCAATATAAACTAGAAAAACTAGGATGCTCCCTAGCCTCCATGGCACTCCTAGGTCAATTTTTACCCTATGGCACCCCCGTACCTCGAGCCCACTCCAAGAATCATGGGCTATAGAACACCGATTTCGTACCTTTTTGCCTGTTTGACCAATAAAATGGCCTCGACCACACAAACGAGCAACATTAGGATGTTTCCTAGCCTCCCTGACATGCTCAGGTCGATTTTTGACCCACGGCACCCCCAAACCCTGGTCACCACCACCAGAACTGTGGGCTATAGCACACTGATTTAGCCCCAAAGTATCGTTTCTCCCATTTGACAAACCAAATAGCCCCACCCATATAAACGGGAAACACTAGGATGCTTCTTAGCCTTCCTGGTATGCCCAGGTAAATTTTTGGCCCATGACACCCTCGAACCCCCAGCCTACCCCAGAAATCGTAAACTATAGCACACCAATTTAGCCCAAAAATACCCCATTCACGCCGTGTTGTCCGTTTGACGACCCAAATGGCCCCGCCCACACAAACAGGAAACACTAAGATGCTCTCCAGCCTCTCTGATACGCCTAGGTTAATTTTTTGCCCATTTATATAGCACACTGATTTGGCCCTAAAACACCCTGTTCGTGCCATTTTGCCTGTTTGACCAACCAAATGGCCCTGCCCACACATAACGACAACACTATGATGATCCCTAGTATCCCTGGCATATATAGCTCAATTATTGGCCCACGACACCCCCGAACATCGGGCCTACCCTCGGAGCCGTGGGCTACAACATACCGATTTGGCCTCAAAATGCCCTATTCGCGTCGTTTTGCCTATTTGGCAAAACCAAATGGCCCCGCCCATATAAACGGGTAATATGAGGATGTTCCCCAGCATCCCTAGCGTGCCCAGCTTAATTTTTGTCCCACGGCGCCACCGGAATCTGGGACCACCCCCGAAACCAGGCTATAGCACATCGATTTGGCCCTAAAATGCCCCGTTCGCACCATTTCACACGTTTGATCAACCAAATGGCCCCGCCCACATAAACGGGCAACACTACGATGTTCCCCAACCTCTTTGGCATGCCCAGGTCTATTTTTGGCCCATGGAACCCTCGGACCTCGAGCTCACCCTCGGAACCATGGGCAATAGCACAATGATTTGGCCCCAAACTGCAACGTTCGCGCTCTTTTGCCAGTTTGACAAACCAAATGTCCCTGAATACTTAAACAGGTAACATTACGATGATCCTCAGCCTCCTCAGCAAGCCCAGGTTGATTTTTGGCCCACGGTACCCCTGAACCCGGGGCTCACCCCAAAACCGTGGGCTATAGCACACTGATTTGGCCCCAAAATGCCCTGTTCGCGCCGTTTCACCTGTTTGACAAACCAAATGGCCCCGCCAACACAAACGGCCAACACTAGGATGCTCCCTAGCCTTCCTGGCACACTTAGGTTGATTTTTGGCCCACGGCACCCACCCACGGACTCCGAGCCCACCCCCGGAACCGTGGGCTATAGCACACTAATTTGGCCCCAAAACGCCCTTTTTATAGTATTTTGCATGTTTAACAAACCAAATGGCCCGGCCCACACAAACAGGAAACAATAAGATGCTCCCCAGCCTCCCTGGCATGCCCAGGTCATTTTTTGGCCCACGGCTCCCCCGAACCCCAGGCCCACCCCTGGAACCGTGGGCAATAGGACACCGATTTGGCCCCAAAATGACTTGTCTGTGTCGTCTCGCCCGTTTTACCAACCAAATGGCTTCGCCCACTCAAACGGAAAACACTAAGATGTTCCCCATCCTTCTTGGCATGGCTAAGTCAATTTTCGGCCCATGGCACCTCCGAACCTTGGGCCCACCCCAAAACCGTGGGCAATAGCATACCGATTTTGCCCCAAAATTCCCTGTTCGCACCATTTCGCCCTTTAGACCAACCAAATGGCCCCACCTAAATAAAAGGTAAACACTAGGATGCTTCCTAGCCTCCATGGCACGCCTAGGTCAATTTTTGTCCTATGGCACCCCGTACCCCGGGCCCACCCCAAGAATCATGGGCTATAGCACGTCGATTTGGCCCCAAAATATCTTGTTCATACTGTTTCACCCGTTTGACCAACCAAATGGCCCCGTACACATAAATGGGATACATTAGAACCCCCCCCCCCCCATGCCTCTCTAGCACGTCCAGGTCAATTTTTGGCCTATGGCACCCGCGGACCTAAGGGCCAACCCTGGAATCGTAAGCTATAGCACACCAATTTGGCCCCAAAATGCACCATTCGCATTGTTTCTCCCATTTGACCAACTAAATGGTTACGCCCACACAAACGGGTAGCACTAAGACACTCCCCAGCCTTCCTGGCATGCCCAGGTTGATTTTTATCCCACGGCACCCCAGGACCCCGGGCCCACCCCCAAAATCAGGGGCTATTACACATATTTTTGGCCCTAAAATGCCCTATTCGTGCCGTTTTACCAACCAAAAGGCCCCGCCCACACAAACGGGCAATAATAGGACACTTTTCAACTTCCCTGGCATGTCCAAATCGATTTTTGGCCCACGGCATCCCCAAACCCCTAGCTCACCCTCAAAACTGTGGGCTATAGCACACTAATTTGGCCCTTAAATGGCCCGTTTGCAATGTTTCTCCCATTTGACCAACCACATGGATCCGCTTAAACAAACAACAACTAATAGGATGCTCCTTAGCTTCTTTATCTTACCTAGGTCAATTTTCGGCTGACGACATCCCAGACCCCGAGCCCACCCCTGGAACCATAGCTATAGCACACCAATTTAGCTCAAAAATTCCCTATTTGTGTCATTTCACCTGTTTGACCAACCAAATGGCCCCACCAATACAAACGGACAATACTAGGATGCTATCCATCCTCCCCGACATACCTAGGTCAATTTTTGACCCACGGTACCCACAGACCCCCGGTTCACCCCCGGAACCATGGGCTATAGCACATCAATGTTGCCTCAAATAGCCCCGCTCACGTTGTTTCTCCTGTTTGACCAACAAAATTCCCCTGTCCACACAAATGGGAAACACTAGGATGCTCCTTAGCCTCCCTAGCACGTCTACGTCAATTTTTGGTCCATGACACACTGGACCCGGGCCTACCCCCAAAACCGTGAACTAGCACACAAATATGATCCCAAAATGCCCCTTTCATACCGTTTCCCCTGTTTGACCACCCAAATAGCCCCGCCCACACAACGGGTAACACTAGGATGCTCCCCATCATCCCTGGCATGTGCAAGTCAATTTTTGGACCACGACACCCCCGAACACTAGTCCCACCCCTAAAACCGTGGGCTATATCACACCGATTTGGCCCCAAAAAGCCTTATAATGTTGTTTTGCCTATTTACCAGCCAAATGTCTCTGCCCATACAAATGGGCAACACTAGGATGCTCCCTAGCTTCAATGGCACGCCCAAGTCTATTTTCGTCCAACGACACCCCTGAACCCTGGGGCTACATCCGAAATCGTGCACTATAGCGCACTAATTTGGCCCCAAAATACCTCGTTAGCATCATTTTGATCGTTTGACCAACCAAATGGCCCCGTCCATGAAAACGGGCAATACTAGGACACTCCTCAACCTCCGTATCACATCTATGTCAATTTTTGGCCCATGACACCCCCAGACTCCGATCCCACCCCTGAAACCGTCGGCTATACCACAACGATTTGGCCCTAAAATGCCCTATTCTCGCCGTTCTGCCCGTTTTACAAACCAAATGGCCCCATCCATACAAACGGGCAACACTAAAATGATTCCCAGCCTCCCTGGCATGCCCAGGTAAATTTTTGGCCTACGGGTCCCACTGAACCTCGGCTTACCCCCAGAACCGTAGGCTATAGCACATCGATTTGGCTCCAAAATGCCCTGCTCTCACCGTTTCTCCTATTTTCCAACCCAATGGCCTCGCCCATGCAAACGAATAATACTAGGATGCTCTCTAGCCTACCAGGCACACCCATGTCAATTTTTGGCCTACGGCACCGCGGACCTCGGGCCCATCCCTAGAACCGTGGGTTATAGCACACTGATTTGGCCCCAAAATTCCTCGTTCACACCATTTCTCATGTTCGACCAACCAAATAGCCCCTCCTATACAAATGAGCAATACTAAGATGCTCCCCAGCCTCCCTGGCATTCCTAGGTCAATTTTTGTCCCACAACACCCCTGAACCCCTGGCTAACCCCCAGAACCGTAGGCTATAGCACATCGACTTGGCTCCAAAATGCTCCGCTCTCACCGTTTCTCCTGTTTGACCAACCCAATCTCCTTGCTCACGTAAATGAGAAACACTAGGACGCTCTCCAGCCTACCTGGCATGCCCAGGTTAATTTTTGGTCTACGGCACCGCGGACCTCGGGCCCATCCCTGGAACCGTGGGCTATAGCACACCGATTTGCCCCCAAAATGCCCCGTTCGCACTATTTTGCCTATTTAACCAACCAAATGGCCCCGCCTACACGAACGAGCAACACTAAGACACTCTCTAGCCTCTCTGACATGCCCAGGTCAATTTTTGTCCCAGAACACCCACGAACCCCGGGCTTACCCCCGGAACCGTGGGCTATAGCACATCGATTTGGCTCCAAAATGCCCCGCGCTCACCATTTTACCTGTTTGACCAACAAAATAGCCCTTCCCACATAAACGGGATATACTAGGACGCTCTCCAGGCTCCCTGTCACGCCCAGGTCAATTTTTGCCCCACAAAACACGCAAACCTAGGTCTCATCCCTGGAACTGTGGGCTATAGCATACCGATTTAGCCCTAAAATACCCTGTTCGCAATATTTCACTCATTAGAACAACCATATAGCCCTGCCAACATAAACGTAAAATACTAAGATGCTCCTTAGCTTCCGTGGCACGCCCAGGTCAATTTTTGGCATATGGCACCCCCGTACCTCGGGCCCACCCTAGAATCATAGGCTATAGCACACCGATTTGGCCCCAAAATGCCCTGTTTGTACCGTTTTTCCTATTTGATTAACCAAATGTCCTCACCTACATAAATAAGAAATACTAGAATGCTCCAAAGTCTCTCTAGTATGTCCAGGTCAATTTTTGGTCCACGACACCCCCGAACCCCGGGTCCACCCCCAAAATCGTAGGCTATAGCACACCGATTTGGCCTTAAATTGCCCTTTTCGCATTGTTTTGCCTATTTGACCAACCAAATGGTCCCGCCCACACAAATGGGAAACACTGGGACTCTCCCCAGCCTCCCTGGCCTACCCAGGTTTATTTATGTCCCATGGCACCCTCGAACCCAGGGCCCACCCCCAAAATTGATGGCTATTACACATCAATTTTTCCCTAAAATATTGCGTTCGTGCTGTTTTACCAACCAAATGTCCTCGTCCACACAAATGGTCAATACTAGGATGCTCCCCAGCCTCCCTGGCACATCCAGATCAATTTTTATCCCACGACACCTCCGGACCCCTGGCTCACCCCCGAAACCATGGGCTATAGCACACTGATGTAGCCCTAAAATACCTCATTCGCAGAATTTTGCCCGTTTGACCAAATATATGGCCCCGCCCACACAAACAGGAAAAACTAGGATGCTTCTCAGCCTCCTTGTCCTGCCTAGGTCTTTTTTCGTCCCATGGCATCCCCGGACCTCGGGTCCACCCTTGGAACTGTAGCTATAGCACATCGATTTAGCCCCAAAATGCCTTTTTCAAACCGTTTTGCCTGTTTGACCAACCAAATGGCCTCACCCATACAAACGGGTAATACTGAGACGCTCTCCAGCCTCCTCGGCATGCCTAGGTTATGTTTTGACCCACAGCTCCCCCAGAACCCCAGTCCAACCTAGAAACTGTGAGCTACAGCACACCGATATTGCCTCAAATAGCCCCATTCATACTCACAAACGGGCAGCACTAGGACACTCCCCAGCCTCCCTAGCATGCTCAGGTTGATTTTTGGCCCACGACATACTGGACCTCGAGCCCATCCCCAGAACTGTGAACTATAGCACACCGATTTGGTCCCAAAATAACCCGTTCATGCTATTTTCCCCGTATAACCACCCAAATAGCCATACCCACACAAATGGGAAATACTAGGATGTTCCCCAGCCTCCTTGGCACGCTCAGGTAAATTTTTGGCCCACGGAACATGTGAACCCTAGGCCCACCCTAGAATCGTGGGCTATAGAACATCAATTTGGCCCTAAAATGCCTTGTTCATGCCAGTTTTCCCATTTGACCAGCTGAATAGTCCCGACCACATAAAAGGGCAATGCTAGGATGCTCTCTAGCCTCCCTAGCATGCCCAGGTCAATTTCCATCCTATTGCACCCCTGAACCCCGAGCCCACATCCAAAACTATGGGCAATGACACACCAATTTTGCACCAAAATACCCTGTTCCTGCCGTTTCACCTGTTTTACCAACCAAATACGTCCGCTCACGTAAACAGGCAATATTACGATGCTCTCCATCCTCCCTATCATGCCCAGGTCAATTTTTGACCCACGACACCCTCGAACTCCAGGCCCAACCGTGGGCTATAGCATACTAATTTAGCCCCAAAATGCCCCATTTATGCCGTTTCACCTATTTGACCAACCAAATAGCCCCGTCCATACAAACGGGCAACACTAGGACACTTACCAGTCTCCCTGGCATGCCCAGGTCGATTTCTAGCCCATGAAACCTGCAGACCTCGGGTGCATCCCTAGAACTGTGGGCTATACCACACTGATTTGGCCCCAAAATGCCTCGTTCACATCGTTTTGCCTGTTTGACCAACCAAAAGTCCCTGTCCAAATAAAGGGACAACAGTAAGATGCTCCCCAGCCTCCCTGATATGCCCAGGTCAATTTTTGGCCCACAGCACCCTGGAACCTCGAGCTCACCCCAGAACCGTGGGCTATAGCACACTGATTTGGCTCCAAAAAGCCCCACTTGCACTATTTTGCCTGTTTGACCAACTGAATGGCCTCATCCATGCAAATAGGTAACACTATAACTCTCTCCAGCCTCTCTGGCATGCCTAGGTCAATTTTCAGCCCATGGTACTAATTTGTGAGCCAATGCTAACACATTTGAAGCTTTTAACTCGGAATAATTATGAAGTATTAAGTAAGTTTTATTGCTTTTGATTGCTTTTAATGTGTTAATGCAGATACAAGTGATCGGGGAGGAAACCAAAGTAAAGAAGAATAAATCAGCTGAAATCAGGTGTAAATAAGTTGAAGTATAGCTGACATCAATTCTGAAGCACCGTCATACATGGGACAGGCTATTAAAGTTGCCGTCAAGCTTAGACAGAACCTGAGAAACTGATATGAAATATGATGATGTTTAGGATGGTCCGTTAAGTATGTTACATGGCGTCAAAATCGTTGTCAATGAGAAGTAGAGAATACAGATTTCCAGTGAAGTTAGGATGGTAGTTGTCACACGCCGTCAAGAATTTTGACTCACCGTCAAGTTTGTCATCTGAAGAGTGAATAACAATTCACTGGAACCTTTGATGATATTTTGCACACGTCATCAAACATCTAACACACCTTTATGATCATCGTCGTCCAATTCGAAGAGAAAACTAAAACTTTAATCTTATTTCTTTATTTAGGGTTGACTATTTAAAAACTTGTTTTAGGGTTTTTTTAGGGATGGATCATTAATTATCAGAGAAGATCTTCTGAAGAGAAGCACATAACATTGCTTCATATTTACCATCAAATATTTTTCTTGTTTCTTTAAAAAAGCACTTATCAACTATTTTTGGATTTCTATCTCGTGAGTAAATTGAAGAAACTACTTATTGTTTTTTATCCATTCATAAGTTTATCCTTATTATGATGAATTCAACTTGTTATTTTGTTCATCAAATCATGAGCGGCTAATTTCATTTGCCGGAGTTATGGGATCCATGGATTAGGGTCTGATAGGTTACTAGGCATTTAATGGATTCAAAGAGTAGTAGGACATCTTGAAATTATATTGTTTTGACTAAAAACTATTGGTTGCAAACATTAGATTATGCCTTAGGTTTTATTTGCTTCTAATGGAGAAATAGACTAGAGGACGTGAATTATCAACAGGGACTCAGAAGCTACCAACCTTCTATTTAATGGTTGATGCCGTAACTAAATTAATCTACCTGAGATAACATCCTATTGGAAATAGATAAGTTATCTATGTTCAAGAGAATTAGATAATAAATTGTCTGATGAGGTTGAGAGATAAGTCAGACAGTATCATAGTCAGGTATATTCTGTTGTTTCTACTTACTCAAACAAGCCCAAGCATTACCTAGTATTTGTTAACTCCTAATACCCATGGTGAACATAACTCTGGTTTCTTATTTATATTGATTACAACACTAAAATATTAAAAGTGACAATTGACTCTCTGTGAAATTTAAACCCCCATCTTCGGAAACAGTAAACTACCAGTAAAGTATTTCATAAAAAAATTAAAGTTCACACCTTATTCACCGTAGGATTCGACCCAAACATATTTGGGTTTTATATTGACAACGATTGCTTACACCCATTCAAGAGTGTAATTTGAGCGTTATCAAAAATGGCACCGTTGTTGGGGAATACAGTTGTAGACTAAAAGTTTGTATGCGAAAATTTTATAATAGTTAAGTTTCCTTGATTTACATTTATTTGTTTTTTTTGTTTATTGTAGGTACTGTGTTGTTTATGCCAAACACAAGAAGTTTTGGAGAACCACTATTACCAATCAATCTGGAACCTCAACTGATTGGAAGAATGGTTGAACAACAAAAAGCAGACAGACTAGATACTATGGCCAGGGCTCAGGTGAATATGAAAAATTTGGGTCAACAAGCATGTCACTAGAACCCTGATGATGAAGACTTGGGACATGAGGAATTGCTAAATCCTCAAAACCCAAGGCGAGTTGAGAAAGTTGCTGCACCAGTGCACCAAAATATTAATAAAATTCATCCAGTCCAAAGAAGATATGGGCAAAAACCTATGCAATATGAGGCTGATAAAGATGATGAAGGAATGGACGGATCTGGTGCAACGGGTGTTATCATTCCTCCACCATTGGCACTAGGTGCGAAATTCACCATAACAAGTAACATGATCTAACTCCTGAATCTGAAGGGGTTATTTGGAGGCTTTCCTGGTGATGATCCTAACATGCATTTGGTGAACTTTATCACCATTTGCAAATCCTTTGACAATCTGGGAGTGAGCCAGAATACGATCAGGTTGAGATTGTATCCCTTGTCTCTATTTGGGGAGGTAACAATATGGTTGAATGAGTTAGAGCCCGATTCTATAACCAACTAGAGATATTTGAAAGATGCATTCCTAGAATGGTTCTTTCCACCTTCCAAAAGGGTACAGTTTAAGGACAAAATTAGCAACTTCAGACAGCTTCTGGCTGAAGCCCTACACAAAACATGGGAAAGATTTAAGATGAAACTTACACAATATCCAAACCATAATATGACGGACCTTCACTTGATGGAGACTTTGTATAGATCTTTCAACTCTGTGATGAAGCCTATTATTGACAACACTCCGGTGGTTCATTCATTAACCTCTCTTTTCTAGATGTTTCTGATATGCTGAATAGAATGACCAAGCAGAGTCGAGCTTGGCACACTTAGGATTCTATAGTGGCTAGCCCGACTGTTTTTGGTGGTATTACTGTGGAGAAGCATAGAAGAGATGAGGAGTGAGATCAATACATGGACCATTTGGAGACACAGATGGACTTGCTGGCCAAGCACTTGCTATCCGGCAAGACTTAAATGGTTAAGGCTGTGGAATCTTAGGGTACTGTGTCTACAGGTGTTAATGCTGAGGAAAATTATGTGAGTAATCAGGGGGGTTTCTAAGGTAATATCCAAGGGAACCAAGGTCATACTTTCTATGACAAGCCTAATTATAAAGATAAGGAATAAGGATATCGGAGAAACAATAATGACAGGACTGGTTTGTATATTCCTCCTGGAAGTTGGGATGTTGTGACGACTAGTTCTGGCAAAGATGTCCATGGAGGACATGATGGAAAAGCTATTGAAGGGAGTTGAAGTAACCAACTCGGGGGTAACTACTATGAAAAGCGAATTTTCTACCCTCAGTCAGTTGGTTAGCTCACACTCTGCTTTTATTAAGCAGTTGGAGCAACAAATAAGCCAACTTTTGGCTACTCTAAACCAGAGAAAAGTTGGTACTTTACCTAGCGATATGGTTTAACACCCATGGACTGATGGCTCTTGTCTGGCGATTACCACTCAGAGTGGAAAGATGTTATCTGGCCTTTCTATAGGCAAAGTTGTGGAGAAGGAGGTAAGTGTTAATGAGTCAGAAGGAAGCAATCTAATGGAGTCTGAGAAGATAGATAGCTTTGTTGATATTTCATAGAAAGAAGACGAAAAGAAAGGAGAAGTGGTATTGAAAGAAATACTAAGACCACCACCTCCCTTTCCTCAGAGATTGAAGAAAAAAGTAGATAATGAAAAATTTAGCAAATTTATGGAAATAATAAAACAACTGACGGTGAATGTTCCATTGATACAGGCACTTGAGAAAATGCCAAACTATGCTAAATTTATGAAGGAACTGTTAACAAAGAAGCGGAAGGTAACTGTGAGCTGGTGGAAAACATCCACCACTGTAGTGTTATTTCTTCACAATCCTTAGTGCAGACAAATCCTGACCTGGAGAATTTACCATACCGTGCACAGTTGGGTCCATGAAGTTTACCAAAACTTTATGTGACTTAAGAGCAAGTATTAATCTGATTCCACTTGATATCTACAAGAATCCTAGATTGGGGGAACCTACCACCACAATGATGCGTCTTGTGATGGCAGAAAGATCAATGAAATGACCAGTTGGTATATTGCATGATGTGCCGGTAAAGGTGGATGACTTTATTCTCCCTGTAGCTTTTGTGATGTTGATTTTGAGGTACCCATCATTTTGGGTAGACCACTATTATCCATGGGAAGAGTATTGGTTGATATAGAGCTCAATGATCTAAAGTTCAGGTATGGAAAAAGAGAGGCCAGATTCAAAAATGCACCTTCCTATGAAGCAGTTGGAGGAGATGAATATCTTCTCGGTTGTGGATGTATACCAGGAAAATGGTAATGAGGTATCGATATGATATCTTGATAAATTCTGAGTATTCAAGAAAATCAAGTCGTGCTTCAACGTTAAATCAGGCATTGTTTAGGAGGCAACCCAATGTTTTAATTTTATTGCACTTATGTTTTTAATTTTTGTAGCTAAGAGTTGTACAAAGGAGGTGAACTAGTTCAGTCAGCTTGAGAAGGTTGACGTCAATTTTGATGGGCTTTCACAAGTAAGACAAGCTATGAGAAATGGCATCAAAATAACCAAGTCAAAGCCTTAATTTGTTAAGGCTAACGACAAATTTTAAAGTGTCGTCCGGTATCTGACGCACCGTAAAAAATTCCGTCAAATGAGTTAAGCCCAGCTTAAAATTTTTGGGCTAACCCGGCCCAACAACAGCTGTTCACATTCCCGCGTACTTTAGATATTTATCTTCCAGTTTTGGTTTTCTTTCCTTAGAGAGTTATTTCCCTTCCCTTTTAAAAAATAATCCCTTCTAAGGAAAAATTTTAAGACTTTCCTTGTTGAATCCTGAGAGTTAAGTCAAGAAATCTTCTTCTTCTCTCATCTCATTTTTCTCTCACTCATAATTCTAGGTGCTCAAAGTACATCAGCTAAGTGTCGACATACAGGTATGATAAAAACTTTAACGTCATCTTTCTTTGGATCAATTGTGAACTACAGGAAACTTTGGTTTCAAAAGAGTGACCTGAACCAATGAACATGCTTCAAACCCCTTTTAAAACTAGGGTTTGTAGGGGTATGTGGTATAATTTCATGGAAATCTCAGTAAAGAACATGACCTAAGTTGAAATTGAGAATAATAGTAGAAGAAAAATTAAGTAAAAAGAAGTTAGAAATTGTAATGTTGTCTGACGACAACTTTCATGGCCTTGCACCTGTGTGATGGCCATTCAAAAATACCGTCAAAAGTTGAGAAATTTTGTAGATTCTTATAAGGTTGACAACGCTTTTGAAGCGCCATCACACCTGTGATGGCAAATCAGAAAGGTCGTCAAACCTACGAACTAAAAACAGTGATGATGTTAAACTGAGGTGATCCTTCTTCTTCTCTTGTTTGATTATGAACCCTAATTGAGGACTTCTATGTTGTTGCAGAACTAATAATGGCACCCAAGAAGAAGAATCCAACCATACCAAATAAAGCGGCTAAAGAGAATGTACCTCGATAGCTTGTCAATGAGGACTCTGATTATAAAGATGATGAACTCGTACTCAGATGGACTAGACAGAGGGATGGTCCAAAGACACCACCTCCACCTAAGCCTATTGAGGTGGAGGATACTGGTGATACTGTGGTAACAACCTCATCTGAGCAAGCATTAGAGGAATAAGGATCAGAACACACTGAATAGGAGTCTGAGGAAACTGAACAAAAAGTTGAAACTGAAGACTCTAAAAGGCCTACAATTAAAGAAACTGAGTATGGATCACCATCATCAGAGCAAAAAGGTGATAAGGATTCTCCAGTACGGGGAACTTTGGTGAAATGTAAAAACCCCAATGGTAGGAACAATGCGAGATGGAAAATCCCCGGGGCTGAAACGATCTATTTGGACGAACTTCGCAGAACAGATCGCCGAAGTGCCAGAAGGACAATTCTAGAGAAGAAGAAAATCATCACTACAAGGTTGATCAGATACCCTGAGGTGATGCAAAAACTTAAAGAGTATGGCTTGGAGTGGACTACCAGGGGAAGTGGTGTTTACTGTCCTTCATTATTTTGGGTGTTCTGAACTACCAGGTTACGTTGGAAAATATGTGCAAAGAAGGGATAGAACTTCAGATAAGCCTCTACTGACCAAAGATCCAGTACGTGGAGTGAGGGTGGATATTTCAGATGCAACCATAAATAGGTTTCTTCATGGTCCAGCCTTTGTCCCACGAGCCACTTCAGCTACCTTCTATGCTCGGTTGAAACATTGAGAAAACTAGATGGGGAACCTGAGTGGCTGAATAATTTGGTGGGGTTTAGTATGGATTCATCTGATATCCATTGAGGGAGACAACATATTAGGGTATGATCGAGCAATATTGTTTCAAGCTTGATAGATAGAACTCCCTTGGATTTCATAGAAATGATAGCGAAAGAGATCAAGATTTGGCTCGCAAGACCCGATGGTGCATATCCATTCCCATGTCTGATTACTAGGTTGTGTAAAGCATCTAATGTACCTAAGATTTTAGGTATTATTGATGAGATACATGCTAAGAAAAATCAGAACCTTGTCAACAAAAATGAAATTCGTCTGGGCTTACGACTTGATCAAGATACAGTTGGTGCAGCAAATCCTACATTCACTAAGACTGTGTTAGCACCAGATGTGCGGGTGCAAATCTCTGAAGCTGTACCACCACCACCAGTATATCCAGCTCAGGTAGGCTCAGTGACTAAAAGTGAGCTGACTACTTCAGTCCCTCCGGCAGCAATAGGTTCGGCATTTCAACCGATTGATATCACGAAGGTGGATAGGAAAGAAAATTGGTGTGAGATACAACTACAGGCCTTCGCCAAATAGTTTGCTACCGCTGTGGAGAAAATAATCAAAGATGCACTTGAAGCTGCACTCGAACCTTTCATGACTTTGCCTAAGTGGATGGCAAATCTAAAGAATAGATTCGATGCCCGAGCAAGAGAGATAAAAGGTGTTGATCTTGCCACTTTCAGGGATGCATTGGATAAGGTAAAAGCTAAGGTTGGGATGATGTAGTAGCACCAAATCATGGTGCCAACAGGTTCATCTATGCACGATGTAGAGAAAGAAATTCCTATACTCGATCTCACTGTGGATTCCTTTAAGAAAAAAGAATAAAAAGGGGAAAAAGAAAGGCAAGAACAAAAGAGATGAGTCGGATAATGAAGAAGAGAGAAGCTAGAAAGAAAGCAAAGAATAAAGAAGATAAGGAAGATTTGAAAAGGGCAAGATTGGAGTCCCTGGCTAACACAAAAAAATGGAAAGAAGCCATCAGAGCTAGGGCTGTAGGTGCTTCATCGAGCCAGGCTCCATCCACTACAAAGGCAGATGCTACGAGTAGGGAAAAGACAGTAGATGATGCTGTAGCAGGGTCAGAGACCCAGGATCCATAGTCTTGACTATCGTCAGGTATATCCTAACCGTTAGTGCATTTTATTTTTGATTTTAAGTTGAGGGTATAGGGAACCTGTTGTTGTTACATGTTCTGTAAATAATTAGGAATAGTACAAGTACTTGAGGCAATTAGCTTGTTTTGTTTTTGAGTACCTTTCAAGTGGTCTAATCTGTCATGAATTGTGTGAATTGTATCTAGTGTGACCACTGTGTATCTATTTGTGGCAAATGAATAACCTGTAGAAAACAAATGCATGAAACGGATGAGTAGTAATGTGCTATATACTTTTGTGCTATGTGTGTGTAAGGTCTTACTCAGTTCCCATTGTGTGTTGAATCTAGAACTTGCCCAGTTAGTCGTACCATAGTCATAGGATAGGTATTAGGAAAGGATCATAGGCTGTTTTTGCATGTTAACCCATTTTAGCTTGAATGACCGTCCAAATTTGAATAATATCCCTTGATCCCTTTTTGCGCCTAAATAGCCCAGTTCTTTCTTATACACCCTTCACCATCCCATTACATCACAATGAACCTGTTTTGGCCCTAGTCCTCCTTGGACACTATGTACCTCGACTTAGGCAAATAACCTAAGTTGAGGGTAGCTACTATAGGGGTGCACGATGCATTATGAGTATGAAGAGAGGTAAAAGAAGGAAAATGAACAACAAGTTGGGTGTAGTGAAACATAAAAAAGAAAACTGAAAAAGTTAATCTAATGCTTGAATAGACAACACCCATCTTGAGAATACTTGACAAATAAAAGAGGGAAGCAAAGAAGGTCAAAAGTTGAAACCCCGTGAGTTAATATAGTACCAAGGAGGTGTTGTCACTATGAAATACCCATGAATATCATACCATCCCTGACCCTACATTACAAGATGAAGAAAATCCCTATAGTGATCCTAACTGACTTGTCTGAAGACTTAGATACTGACTATAAGGGCAAGCCTATGGCATTTGATGCGCAATGTTGGAACTTCATTCTAAGAGTGAGTCTTACGTTCATCCCTATGTCTATACATGTGAATCTGAGTGGGAAAGGGATTTCTTTATTGTAAGGGAACACCAGGTATATTGCTATTAACTGCTTTGTTCAGTAATGTAATTTGGGTATGTGCTAGGCTGTTATTGCTAAGATTTTTGCCATATCTAGATACATGTGAGTTACATGGGTGTTTTCAAATATTAGAAACAGTTGATTTTACTTTGACTGATCATGGAGATGGTGCATGTATTCTGACCTGATGAAAGTAGTTAGCTGTCGAATTGTACTTTGTATACTCCTAGTTATGTTTGGGTTGCTTGAGGACAAGCAATTGTTTAAGTTAAGGGTGTTGATGTGTGAGCCGATGCTAACATATTTGAAGCTTTTAACTCTGAATACTTGTGAGGTCTTATGAAAATTTTGTTGTTTTTGATTGCTTTTAATGTATTAATGCAGATACAAGTGATCGAGGAGGAAACCAAAGGAAAGAAAAACAAATCAGCTGAAATCTAGTGTAAATAAGCTGAAGTATAGCTGATGTCAATTCTGAAGCACCGTCATACATGGGACAGGCTATCAAAGTTGTCGTCAAGCTTAGACAGAACCTGAGAAACTGAGATGAAATGTGACAAAGTTTAGGATGGGCTGTCAAATATGTGACATGGCGTCAAAATCGCCGTCAACCAGAAGCAGAGATTACTGATTTCTAGTAAAGTTGTGATGGAAGTTGTCACTCATCGTCAAGAATTTTGACACGCCGTCAGGTTTGCCGTCTGAAAATTTAGAAGATAACAATTCACTGGAACCTTTGACGACATCTAGCACACGTCGTCAGACATCTGACACGCCGTCAAGATCATCGTCGTCCAATCCGAAGAGAAAACTGAAACTTTAATTTTATTTCCTTATTTAGGGTTGACTATTTAAAGACTTGTTTTAGGTGTTTTTTTTAGGGATGGATCGTTAATTATTAGAGAATATCTTATGAAGAGAAGCACATAACATTGCTTCATATTTTTACCATAAAATATTTTTCTTGTTTCTTTAAAAAAACGCTTATCAACTATTTTTGGGTTTCTATCTCGTGAGTAAATTAAAGAAAATACTTGTTGTTTTTCATCCAATCGTAAGTTTATCCTTATTATGATGAATTTAACTTGTTATTTTGTTCATAAAATCATGAGCGGCTAATTCCATTAGCCGGAGTTATGGGATCCATGGATTAGGGTCTGATAGGTTACTAGGCATTTAACGGATTCAAAGAGTAGTGGGACGTCTTGAAATTCTGTTGTTTTGAGTGAAATCTATTGGTTGCAAAAATTAGATTATGCCTTAGGTTTTATTTGCTTCTAACGGAGAAATAGACTAGAGGACGTGAATTATCAACAGGGACTCGAAAGCTACCAACCTTCTGTTTAATGATTGATGCCGTAACTGGACTAATCTACCTGAGATAACATCCTACTGGAAATAGATAAGTTATTTAAGTTTGAGAGAATTAGATAATAAATTGTATGGTGAGGTCAAGAGATAAGTTAGAAAGTAGCATAGTCAGGGATATTCTGCTGTTTCTACTTACTCAAAGAATCCAAAGAATTACCTAGTATTTATTAACTCCTAATACCCATGGTGGACATAACTCCGGTTTCTCATTTATATTGATTACAACAATAAAATATTGAAAGTGATAATTGACTCTTTGTGAAATTTAAACCCCCATCTTCGAAAAAAGTAAACTACCAGTAAAGTATTTCGTAAACAAATTGAAGTTCACACCTTATTCCCTGCGGGATTCGACCCCAACCTAGTTGGATGTTATATTAACAACGATCACTTACACCCATTCAAGAGTGTAATTTGGGTGTTATTAGGACCTCGAACCCCGGGCCTACCCTCAGAATTGTGGGCTATAGCATATCGATTTTGCCTAAAAATACCCCGTTCACGCCATTTTACCCGTTTGACCAACCAAATGGCCCCGCCCATACAAACAGGCAATACTAGGATGCTCCCTATCTTTCGTGGCATGCCCAGGTAGATTTTTTACCCACGGCACCCTCGGACCCCAGGCCCACCCCTGTAACGGTGGGCTATAACACATCGATTTAGCCCTAAATAGCCCCATTTGCGCTGTTTCTCCCGTTTGACCAACCAAACGGTCTCACCCATGCAAAAGGAAAACACTAGGATGCTCCCTAGCCTACTTGGCATGCCTAGGATGATTTTCGACCCACGGCACCCCCGAACCCTGGGTCCACCCCAGGAACCGTGGGCTATAGCATACCGATTTGGCCCTAAAATATCCCATTCGCATTGTTTCGCTAGTTTGACCAACTAAATGGCCCCTCCCATATAAACGAGAAATATGAGGATGCTCCCCAACCTCCCTGGAACGCCCAGATCAATTTTTGACACACGACACCCTCGGACCCCGGGCCCACCCCCAGAATCGTAGGCCCCAAATAGCACCATTCTTGCTATTTCTCTCGTTTGACTAACCAAATGGCCCCGTTCATACAAATGGGAAACACTAGGACATTCCCCAGCCTCCTTGGCACGGCCAGATCAATTTTCGACCAACGGCACCCCTGGACCCACCCCGGAACCGTAAAATATAGCACACCAATTTGGCCCCAAATAGCACACCATGCTATTTTTATCTTTGAATCGTTTACTTTTTATCACTTTTTTGGCTAAAGAATTAAAATTGCATACCGTATTGGGGAAAAGTGCCAATTAAGTGGGGTAGAAGTAGTTTTTTAGAATACTGACTCGACCAAATGGTTCACATAGATCTCAAAAAAATACACAGTTTCAAAAAAAATCGACTCAGATATTCGAGTGCAAAGTTATGAAGGTTTAAAGTTTCACCATTTTACAATTACTTTTTTCTATCTCCTTTCACTTGCTATTTTTTATTGACCTTTTTGTCAATGGTCTTTCGAAATCACAAATTATTAGTAATAGGCGTAGTAAGAAGAGTCTGAATGGCACTTTCAATATTTAAAATTATATTTTAAAAAATGAGTTAGATAGAACAAGTTAAAATGTAAATTTAAAGAAGTGTTAAGGATAGGTGATTGAGCATTAACTGTTAGTTTTAGGAGATTTGTACAAATTAATTAGGTGATTATCCAAATGTACAAAAGTCTTACTTAGTAGATGCACATTTTTTTTAAAGTGAGGTGTTTAAAAAATTGTTGTCTTTTGGAAAACTAAATTAATGTTTGGTCAAAAATATATTTATTATCTTGTTCCTCTTTAATTACATGAATTACTTCCTCCATTCGCTTTTACTTCAACAACAACAACAAAATCAGTGTATTCCCATCAAGTGCGATCTGGGGAGGGTAAAATGTATCCAGTCCATACTGCTATCTCCGAATAAGTAGAGAGGTTATTTTCGATAGACCCCTGGCTCAAGATAAAGAATAGTTAACAAGGTCATAGTAATACATGAAACAGAATGGATGGCATAACCGAAATAAGAAATGAGAAATAAAAATAGAGATAAGAGAGACGAAAATAAGCGCAATGCGAAAGTAAAAATAGGGAATAAGAAATAGGAAAGGACACCCCCTAGTAGTAACATACACTAGCGGCTCCTACCAATGCACACAGTCCTAGTATTACTAACCCAGCTACACCAGAGCACCCTAACTACTAGGTACAACCCACACACGAACTAGTCTTCTACCATTATCTGCGACCACACTTTCTATCTAGGGTCATGTCCTCTGCATCAATCCCAAACGAGTGCTACACTCAATAAAAATGCTAACTACAAAAATCAAAAATTACTTACACAAATCCTCACTTATTTTCCGCTAAATAGCATATAGCTAGCATAATTACCATTAATTCATCGTTAAATAAGATTAAAAATGGGATTTTATTGTTTTGACAAAAATTATCCGTGGCTAATTCGTGTTAAATTTGTATGATATTGAGGTTAGTTATATAACTTTATGCAAGATCTTTTTATTGATTAAAAGTCTGCTATGGCTTTATGAGTCAAATATACAAAAGCAAATAGACTGTTTTTACATTGTACAAAAAGTATAAAATGAAAATTTTGTAAGAAAAAAACAAGTGTAATGTGAATTAGTTGACTAGTAAATGAAATTCTTTGATTTTTAAAGAAAATTTTAAGTGTAATCTTATCTCTCTTTTCTATCATTATTTTCAGTCAACTTAATTTTTTGTTTATTTATGTTTTCTTTTCTATTTATATTTTGCGGATTATTAACTTTTGTACAAATTATCACTCTCATTTTTTACTTTCTTCATTCATTGTTATGTTATTTTATTTTATTTTAATTTATTTTTGAAGGGAGACTTATTCTAGAAATTATGGAATCATGGAATGCACAAATGATGTGAGTTTCTCAATGAAAACATTTATCCTAGTTAATTTTTTCGATGTTGTTTTCTATTTTTTATGTTCGTATAACTTTAGTTTTTTTTTTAACTCTAATTTACTACTCTTTTATAATATGTATTTTTTTCTCCTTTAATGTTCTCATTATTTTTAGATTAGAATATTTTGTCTTAACCAAAGAAATTTATATAAACCACGCTTTATCTTGGAACATATATTTTTAAAAACATTTTTAATGGGGTTTGATAACTTTCTTAAGTTGTAAGAGTGGGGTAAAATATATGATTTGATTGAAACAAGTAATATGATAAAATGAGAATAGAATAAAAGAAAATAATTTTTCAGTGAGGTTTTTTTTTAAAGGAAATGGTTGAGCTACATTTAAATGGATTAAATCATAGTTTTGGTCAATAAATGTATTAGATTAAAACTTGTAAATATTTATGAGTAAGTGGATTTTTTATTCGTTTATATTTTTTTAATAGGCTCTCCTTTATAACAAATAAGAGATTTGAAAAAAGAATTATTTCATGTCTGTCTTATAAGGAGGTACTCTTTTTTTGACGTGCTTCATATAAATCAAGCAGTCAAAACTCAAAATTGTTCTTCATTTTTGTTTAGTATATTTTGTTCATATGAAATAGAACTTCAAATACTTTTAATTTCATTTATCATGATTATTAAATACTTAATATTAATAAAGTGGAAAAAGTCATTTATTGAGGAACTTTTCATATTATTCCCTTTTTTAATTTGTTTTTTTAATCCGTTTTCTTAAAAAAAATATTTCTTTATAAATTTCTTATTAATTTCAAATTTTTATATAACATGTTCACACAAAAAATTAAAGATTATTTTGGTACATCCTATTATTTTTAAATTATAAATTTAAATTTCTTCTTTACTTTTTAAAACCTCGTGTCAAGTCAAAGTCCAACAAATAAATCAAAATGAGGGAAATAATTTTTACTCAAAAATTGAAAGAGTTATATGAGTAACTTTTTTCCCCAAATAATTTGACAAATTTTCGTTTGGTAGAAATGCATGTATTAGCTTTGTGTATTACTTATATTTTACTGAATATATTTTTCCATCCTATGCATAACTAATTTAAGTGTTACTTATATACTTACATTAATACTAAAGTGTGTATTACTAATACGTGAAAATCCATGATATTAGTAACACAATAGATTCTAATGCATATGACACCTGGCGCATTATTCCAAGGATGCCCTAAAGATTTCCCACCGAACTGTAGTACTGCATTAGAATGATTAAGGACATAATTATCCCTCAAAATTCTTTCCACATTCTTTCCATCATATTTAAGATAATTCATGTCTAGAATGACTAAAGACGCATTGTAAACAAATGTTTTTTAAAAAAAAAAATTATGCAATCCACATTATTTTTAATAGATTAAATCAAATACTATATAAAAAAAATATAAATATAACTAATGCAAGTATTACTAATATACTATATTTTACATTATTATTACACACCCTACCAAAAAACCTTATTTTCAGAAGAACTTAATTAATGATAGGAGTAAATATAACACAACTCGTTAATTCCCAGGTCATGAATAGACACAAGTTTAGCCAAGGATACAATTGGTCAATTAAAAATAGTAGAGGGGAAAATTCAAACTATTCACCTTTTAAGATGTGTTTGGTAGAAAGGTAAATAATTTTCAAAAAATGTTTCTGTATTTTCTTATGTTTGATTGAAGAAAATTTTTGAAAAACATTTTCTTCATTAAAAAATGAAGACACTAAATTCTTAATGGAAATAGAAAAAATAAATTCTATAAGTCACCTTACTGTATGCTTATTGTATCCCCCCACCCTATATTATTTTTTGCTCAATTAAGTATAAATTACTTTTGAGATAATAATCTTTTTTGCTTACTTGTCAAACTTCAAGAAACTAACTTATAAAACATTATATATGTTTATGGTAATCTCTGATCCACCCAACACCCCCAATTCCTACCTCTTGACCATTCCACTCCCACCACCGCCGAGGCCTCACATCCCGACCCCCTTCCGCCTCTACATATATTTTTTTGCTAAATTATACATAAATATTTTTTTCTTACTTATCAATCGCAAGATTACATACAAGAAACCAACTTATTTTTGAAAAAAATATTTTCATACCAAACACACCCTTAACACAAAATAATTTATGACTCTCTATTGAAAATTTTCAGGATGGACAAGTATATCTATAATTACTTGGTTACAAAGGGGTTGCATAAGACTGCTGAGATATTTGTAATTGAAGAAAATGTTGTACATCCTAAAAATGTTGGTAAGTTTTTATTGAAGGGGTTTAAAAGTGTACAAATGAATTAATCGTGTATGGGGGTCATCATCTATTATATATACATAAAAAATAATTTTAACTAAATATAAATAAAGTAATTTTCCACAGTAGGTCAACCCCTTCCTTGTATGCTAACTCTGCCCCGACACAAGACATATCAATAATTTTCTATTGTAAATCGAAAGAAAGTCAAATTTGTCTAAATACTAGACATAAGACAGTGGAGGGTACTCTTTTATTTGATGATTATATTGTTTCTTCTTAACAATTATATTATTCCTTTGATTTTATTTTTATTTTGAGTTCATAATAAAAGATGCATTTAAATTGTCATTTTTTTCCACTATTTTTGCACTTTTAATTTAATTATATATATATTTTTTTTGTATATGAACTATTATTATCTATGTATTAAAATGCATTTTGAAATAATCCAAAGTTTTATCCCTCCTTGCCCCGTTTAACTATCGCTCTACCCTATCCTGTTTAACCTTTGTACTGCCCCGCCGTACTCTTGTCCTGCTCCATTGTCATTTTGAATCAATTATTTTATTTTAATATTTGAATGATAGTGATAGTTAAAGGTTGTCTCCGTATGAGCTATAACTCATGGATAGTTGCAGAAATGAGCTATAACTCACGAATAGTTGTAAAATTAGTTACCGATGCTTGGGTTAGGATAGGTTGCTTAGATTGTAAATCCCTTTGGGCAGTAGGCCTTTCTCGGACTTTGGGTGAATGCAACATACTTAGTGTATTTGAATACCCTTTTATTTGATGACTATGTTATTTTAAAGAACTTTTTTATTCCTTTGACTTCATTTTTAAGTGAGATAATGGTTAAAAAAATACACATCTGAATTATCATAGTTTCACATCTTTAACTATAGTTGTTCTCTTTTCTTACATCAACCATCAATATCTATATATTAAAAAAACCTCAATTATCAGTTGTTACTTTTTCAAATAAAATAGATTGGATGGAATGATAGATAATTAATGTCATTCTTTGAAGCTTTTAGAGCACTTATGATGCGAGAATAGTTACGGATATGGACTTGTGAGTGTGTAAGTTGGGACCAAGACTTCATGTGGCAAATGAAGTATAAAGAAGGACTTAAAAACACCAAAATTAGCCCATGACTTAAACTTGATGAGAGCCCATTCATTGAAGGGCCTTTTGGTCATTTAATTTCCATTTTGTAATAGCTATTTAAGGAACATGTTAGGGTTCTATTCAGCAGATTTTGATGATATTTGTGAGTGTAGAACACTTTTAACAAGCTCTCTCTAGATGGAGCAGTGACCAAACCGAAACTAGAGAACTATACAAGGGTGGAATCACTTGTATGTTGTATTTTCTTGGAAACATTGATGCCTGGGAGGTGGAATACGAACTTTTATCTTTGTAAGAAATAAGTTTATCATTGTGGGTAGCCTTAAGGGTCCAAGATTGTCCATTCTTGGGTTCTTAAGATTATTTCTTCATGTGGTCTATCTATCTATCCTTTTACTTTCATTGTAATCTTGTTTAGAGTTTGTGTTGTAATCTTGTGTTCTTCTTCTTGTTGTTGAATCTGAATCTTGTAGTCATTGTGTTCACCTTGTTATTTTTGTGCTACTGCTAATTTGGTGTTGAAAACACAACTCTTTATCTCATTATTGTGTTGTAGTAGCGAATCCGAGAGTGGTCTCCATCTTGGTCCTCAAATTCTTAAGATTAGTGGACTGTTTTGAGTGTGTTTGGACTGTTTTTTAAACCCATTTCATGAGTTCCTTGGGCTGTCCTGTATCATTTGGTATCAAAGCCATCGTTGATTTATATTGGGCTTGAGACTTGAAAACTACAAAAAAAATAAAAAAAATTTGAAAACTGAATTTTCCAGAAAATAACAATATGTCCACTTTGTGTTCTTGGCCAAAATTGTGTTCTTGTTGTTTCTTGGCCGAGATTTGTTTGTTGTGTGACTAGATCTAGTAGTGTTCTTGTTTGTTTTATTATTTCTATTGTTAGTTTTTTTGTCCACTAACACTTTGAGTCTAGATCTAAACTTGAGCTTGAACTTGTTATTGTTGTGAACATAAGCTTGGCTAATTGTTGTTGTTCTTGTTGTTATGGATTTGAAGTTGACCGTGTTGATGTTGTTGTTATAGCTTGGCTGAAGGTGACCTTGTAGTTGGGTGTTGGACTTCTTGTTGTCTCCCTTGAAACATTGTTGTGGTGTTCTTTTTGTTGTTCACCCTTTCATCTTTTGTTAACACAAGAAAAGTGAACTTTAAATCTGCAAAAGGTGAAAGAAAAGTTGTAGTAGTTATTGGTGATAGGACTAGTTCACATCACTCATAGACTTGACATCAACTTTTTTTCAACCATCTTTCCATATTTCAAGGAGCCTTGTTTTGTGGAACTAGTACAAGTCAAATCTCACCTTTTGAGTTGAATTTGGAAAGAGTTACAAAACTTGTTCTTTCCCTCAAAATACTAATGGTCTTCCATTCCAAAATTATAAGGAATAAAAATTTCAAGAATGGTGATTAAAACTTGATAAAAATTGAACCAATACGTGGCTACCATGTCATCACTGCTACTGTTCACACAATATTTTCGAGCTCAAAATTTTAGATTCTTAGTTTCATTTTTTTTACTGTCCTTTAGTTTCATTGTTGGTTCTAGTACTAATTAGCAACTAGTAATCACCTACTTAGTTGTAGATTAGTTGTTGAGTCCGTTTCTTCGTGTCTTCGTTATTTGTGTGCTTTTCTCATTTTTAACTCATAGTAACTTCTTTTTTTCAAGTTCATAAGTAGATTTTGTTTTGTGTTTTGAGTCGATCAAACAAGAATCTATTCCGGCCGCCAAGTAGAATAGACATCCTATTGAATACTGGAGTATAAGCAACTTTCAATATTCGCCGCTCCAAATTGTGAGGATCACAAAAGTGACTGAATATGAGTGTTGGTGAGAATCTTTACTACTAATCTTATTTTTTCATTTTGTAGGTTCAAAAGGTGATATAAGGGGATTATGTCTTCGATAGACGGGGATTATTGTGACTACAACATAGGAGACTATGGTTGTAGTGAAGGGTTTTATGGCTATGAAGTTGAGGGAAATTGCGGAGGCTATGAAAATATTTATGATCGAAACTTGGGAGATTTTGAATGATGAAGTATTGAAAGATATATTTTCTCTCTTTTGAGAGTGTAACACCCTTAGTTGTAGGTCTTAGAAAAGCCATCCTTAGCATAGGGATTGGAAAAGCCAATATTGATCTTTGCTTGGAAACGGTAGATCTTGAGGTGAGTTCATTCCCTTGGTGTTCACCGTAAGAGTGGTTTTTATTGTTACATTCATTAGGGGTTAGTGTTGAAATACACTTGGTTCTTAATCTTGTAATAATCTTGGTCTCACTATCTATCTTTATTTTCTATGCAATTTCCCTTGTGTTTGTGTTGAATCCGTGACTTGTTTCGTCTTGTGTCATTGTTGCTGTTTTGGTGTTAAAATACACCTTGTATCTTGCAATCCTTGTGTTGTTATTGTTAGCCGAAAGTTGCTCTTAAAGGGGTTATCAGGTTCTAGTTGATTTGTGGACTATTTTGAGTAGTTTTTGAGCCTTCTCTTCTCTTTCCCGTATCATTTGGTATCAGAGCCTTTCCGAAGGATGTTGATGTTGTTGTTCTTGGCCGTGTGGTGACCTTTCTTGTGGATTTGTGCAGTACATTGTTGGTGCTGTTATTGTTCTTCAAAAGTTGTTGTATTCTTGTTGTTCATCACAATCTTCACCCCTTTTTAAGACCAAAACGCCACACTAAAGTACTTGGCCATTTGTTGGAAGTTTGTAGTTGACCTTGTTGTTATGGAATTGTTGTTTTTCTTGAGAGATTGTTGTTGATTTTATTGGTGATTGTTGAAATGTTCTTGATGTTCTTCCAAACCTTCATACCTTGTTAAAATAAAGTGAAAGTTAGATCCCAAAAATTGAAGGAAAAGTGTAACAACTTGGTTAGTCTTGAAAGACTTGCCATCACTTACCAATTAGTCAATCACATTTCAACCACTTTCCCATTAAATAAGGATCCATGTTTTAAGGAGGAGTACAAGTCTAGTCCAAGACTTTTGAATCTTGAAATTTGAATTGAAAAAGAAACTCCAAAGACTAGTTTGTCTTTCCCTTCATGGAAGAAGTTACACCAAAGTCAGAATTGTAAAAATTGATCAAGACTTTCCAATTTGGAAAATAAAATTGTTGAGAACCGAGGCCAATCACGGACTGCCACATCATAAATTACTGTTCACCAACAAATTTTAAGCTCAATTTTTGATCTTTTAGTTTCATTTTGTGTCTTTAGTTTCGTTTGTTGATTCCAAATCTAATTTACAAGCTAGTACTAGATTGTGAGTTAGTTTTAAAACCATTCTTCGTGTTAACTTTTCTTTGTGTGTTTTACTTCTTTGAGTCATTGCAATATGTTTTTGTGTTTTCCTTAATCCTTGGAGTCCTTGTTAACGTTAGATTCACCTCTCAACAATACTTGAAGTACAAGCAAGCTTGCAACACTTATGAGATTGAGTGTGAGGATCCAAAAGTCAAGAAATAAAAAGAGAGAGTGGGGATGTTTTTGTACAACTAATGTGTTTTCTGTTTTTGTAGGTAACTCCTTTGCCATAATGGACACCATTTTGGCCCTCGTTGATGCTATGTCCAGAGACCTTGTTAGGGCAAATGTGGGTCTTAAAAATATTTACTCGGATGTGGTAACTATGGGTGAGAGGTTGGATCGAATGGAGTGACGAAGGAACTCTCGTGCTTTTACTCCCGAAACTTTACCTACAAAAGACAATCCTCCAAGTTCACCACCAAATGCCATAAGCCAAGCTATAAATTACCCACAAAACGGAGAACAAGGTAGACCCCTTCCCCCGCTAGTTGATCAAGTCCAACAAGAAGGACTTGTAATCCAATTTCCTTCCATCCAAGCTCCACAACCGAACCTCCACATTACTAAACCAGTCCACTTTACCAAATCAATCCTCTCAATTAAAACTCCACTTTACCAAAGCCTACACATCCAAGAAGAGGAACATGGTAAATAGGGACATGAAGGATATGGAGCCTACGAAAATTCTTATATGATGGAGGAAAAATTGAGTTGGATAATATTGAAGCCGAAAATCAAGATGGAGAGGAAGCCCAGGTTCAAAATAAAGATGTTAGCTGAGAATTGTGTTTGTGTTGCTCTTGGGTCCATCTTGTTGGTGGACTATTTTTGGAGTCATTTTTTATATGTCCCTTGTTGTTATTGATCTCTTGGGCTCTTTATATTTTTGCAGACTATTTTTTAGTGGACTCTTTGAAGTGGCCAATTGAACGAGGTGAAGCTGTGAATTTGTGGGAAAATTCGTCTCTAGATGGAGAGGATGATACGAGAATAATTACGGATATAGACTTGTGAGTGTGCAAGTTGGGCCCAAGACTTGGTGTGGAAAATGAGGTATAAAGAAGGACTTAAAAACAACAAAATCAGCCCATGACTTAAACTTGATGAGAGCCCATTCATTGAAGGGCCTTTTGGTCATTTAACTTTCATTTTGTAATAGCTATTTAAGGAACATGCTAGGGTTCCATTCAGAAGATTTTTGATGATATTTGTGAGTTTAGAACATTTTTAACAAGCTCTCTCTAGATGGAGGAGTGACCAAACCGAAACTAGGGCACTATACAAGGGTGGAATCACTTGTATGTTGTATTTGCTTGGAAACATTGATGCTTAGGAGGTGGAATCCAAACTTGTATCTTTGTAAGAGATATATTTATTGTTGTGGGTAGCCTTAAGGGTCCAAGATTGTCCATTCTTGGGTTCTTAAGATTATTCCTTCATGTGGTCTATCTATCTATCCTTTTACTTTCATTGTAATCTTGTTTAGAGTTTGTGTTGTAATC
>NC_061114.1:6747399-7018621 GCF_002878395.1 Capsicum annuum | reverse complement strand
ACCACATGAAGGAATAATCTTAAGAACCCAAGAATGGACAATCTTGGGTTCTTAAGATTATTCCTTCATGTGGTCTATCTATCTATCCTTTTACTTTCATTGTAATCTTGTTTAGAGTTTGTGTTGTAATCTTGTGTTCTTCTTCTTGTTGTTGAATCTGAATCTTGTAGTCATTGTGTTCACCTTGTTCTTTTTGTGTTGCTACTAATTCGATGTTGAAAACACAGCTCTTTATTTCATTATTGTGTTGTAGTAGCGAATCTGAGAGTGGTTTCCATCTTAGCCCAACCCATATTGCTCAATCCCCACGGGCCACAGGTTTATATGGGTCAGACTGAGAAGCCTTATTCTTAAATGGGCTACAAAAGCTGAAGCCAATACTATCAAATTACATGCCGGGTTGGGCCCGGCCCATATTGACGGCTCTAGTCTTTATAGTAATATCACTCTGTTGTTTAACTATAGGTGCAAGATATATCTCATATGGGCCGGCCTTCCACCTAACGACACCTGAGGATGAAGTGCGGGCGGATTTACGGTTTGTTGAGATTGATCATACGAGTCAAGGGGTGCCATATGTAACCGATTCTATGTAACAACGTTACATTTATTGCTAATATGGAGTTTATCTGCATTTTGTACACTTAACTTCATGTTATATCTATTATGCTTTGGTTTTATACAATGCAATGACTGTAAAATTGAATTGATAATTAGTTATCGCATAGATATTTCATAATGTAAGTCATCAATTTGGTTGTTGAAGTTCATGAATAAGAAGATCGGTCTCTAACTCTTTTTGATGTTCATGTGTCATACAGCCAACCAATGGAGCAGATCTCTGTAAACGTGCAGTGTTTTCAAACAAAGAAGTAGACAATGAGACAGAATTTTATCTCGACTCTTATTCAAAAATGAAACAAAAAGAAGGAGGAAAACTAAGTATTGATTTAGGACATCCTACCTACCCATGTTATGAAGGAATCAAGTGACGGGTATCTCAAAGGGTTGGAAGAGAAGTGGACTATACCGACTTGGAGAGTTGAGTGAGGTTCTATCGAGGTTCCGGTCAGCATCTCTGTCATTACATCAAAAATGAAAATTACAAGTTAAAACATAAATGAAAGTACAAAATTTTATCTATACAGCTTCTGTTGGCTCTTGACTCCAATTTCATCACCCTATTCTTCAGGCGGGCTCCTGACTTGCAATTTCATCAACTTGTTACTTGCCTTTTAATTTCTTCACCCTGTTCTCCAGGTGGGCTGCTGACTTGTGATTTCATCACCCTATTCTTCAGGCGGGTCCCTAAAACCCAAAATTAAAACTAAAACAAAAATAATCCCAAACAAAAATTATAGTAAAGTAGTATTTCATTTTTGAAAGCGTTGTCCCATTTCCCAGGAGGGTTATGAACAAAAAGTAAAGTTCCATTTTTCAGGAGGGTCCTGAACTGAAAGTAAATTCCCATTCTTCAGGAGGGTCCTGAACAGAAAGTAAAATCCCATTTTTCAGGAGGGTCCTAAACATAAAGTAAAATCCTATTTTTTCAGGAGGGTCCTGAACAGAAGGTAAAGTCACATTTTTCAGGAGGGCCTGAATAGAAGGTAAAGTCCCACTTTTCAGGAGGGTCCTGAATAGAAAGTAAAATACCATTTTTCAGGAGGGTCCTGAATAGAAGGTTAAGTCCTATTTTTCAGAGGGTCCTGAGCAGAAAGTAAAATCCTATTTTTCAGGAGGGTCCTGAAAAAACAGCAAAATCCTATTTTATAGGAGGGTCCCAAACAGAAAGTAAAGTCCTATTTTTTAAGAGGGTCCTGAACAGAAGGTAAAAATCTCATTTTTTAGAAGGGTCCTGAACAGAAAGTAAAATCCCATTTTTCAGGAGGGTCCTAAGCAGAAAGTAAAATCTCATTTTTAGGAGGGTCCTGAACAGAAAGTAGAATTTCCATTCTTCCTGAAGGTCTTGAACATAAAGTAAAATCCCATTTCTCAGGAGGGTTCTGAGCAAAAAGTAAATCCCATTTTTTAGGAGGGTCCTGAACAAAAAGTAAAATTCCCATTTTCTAGGTGGGTCCTAAACTGAAAGTAAAGTCCCATTTTTTTAGGAGGGTCCTGAATAGAAAGTAAAATTCCATTTTTCAGGAGGATCCCGAATAGAAGGTAAAAATCTCATTTTTTAGGAGGGTCCTGAACAAAAAGTAAAATCCCATTTATTAGGAGGTCCTGAGCAGAAAGTAAAATCCCATTATTCAGGAGGGTCCTGAACAGAAAGTAAAATACTCATTCTTTAGGAGGGTCCTAAACAAAAAGTAAAATCCCATTTTCCAGGAGGGTCCTGAATAGAAAGTAAAATTTCCATTTTTCAGGAGGGTCCAGAACTGAAAGTAAAGTTCCCATTCTTCATGAGGGTCCTAAATAGAAAGTAAAATCCCATTTTTCAGGAGGATCCTAAACAAAAAATAAAGTTCCCATTTTTCAGGAAGGTTTAGAACTGAAAGTAATATTCTATTTTTCAGGAGGGTCCTGAACAGAAAGTAAAATTCCCATTTTTCAGGAGGCTCCTGAATTAAAAGTAAAGTTTCCATTCTTTAGGAGTGCCCTAAAAAGAAAGTAAAATCCTATTTTTCAGGAGGGTCCTGAATAGAAAGTAAAATTCCCATTTTTCAGGAGGGTCCCGAACTGAAAGTAAACTCTAATTTTTCAAGAGGGTCCAGCATAGAAAGTAAAATTCCTAATTTTTAGGAGGGTCCTGAACTGAAGGTAAAGTCCCATTTTTCAGGAGGGTCCTGAACATAAAGTAAAATCCCATTTTTCAGGAGGGTCCTGAGCAAAAAGTAAAATCCCATTTTTTAGGAGGGTCCTAAACAGAAAGTAAAATTTCCATTCTTCAGGAGGGTCCTAAACAGAAAGTGAAATCATATTTTTTAGGAGGGTCCTGAACTGAAAGTAAAGTCCCATTTTTCAAGAGGGTCCTGAATGGAAAGTTAAATTCCAATTTTTCAGGAGGGTCCTAAACTGATACAAAAGTCCCATTTTTTAGGAGGGTCCTGAACAGAAAGTCAAATTCCCATTTTTCAGGAGGGTCCTGAACTGAAGGTAAAGTCCCATTTTCAGGAGGGTCCTGAACATGAAGTAAAATCCCATTTTTCAAAAGGGTCCTGAGCAAAAAGTAAAATCCCATTTTTAGGAGGGTCCTGAACATAAAGTAAAATTCCCATTATTCAGGAGGGTCCTGAACAGAAAGTAAAAACATATTTTTCAGGAGGGTCCTCCTGTACTGAAATAAAGTCCCATTTTTCAGAAGGTTCCTGAACAGAAAGTAAAATTCTCATTTTTCAGGAGTGTCCTGAACTGAAGGTAAAATCCTATTTTTCAGGAGGGTCTTGAACAAATAGTAAAATCCCATTTTCGAGAAGGGTCCCGAACAGAAAGTAAAGTCCCATTTTTCAAGAGGGTCCTGAACAGAAAGTAAAATTCCCATTCTTTAGGAGGGTCCTGAACAGAAAGTAAAATCCCATTTTTCAGTAAGGTCCTGAACTGAAAGTAAAATTCCCATTTTTCAGGAGGGTCCTGAATGAAAGTAAAGCCCCATTTTTCATGAGGGTCCCAAACAAAAAGTAAAATCCTCTTTTACAGGAGGGTCCTGAACAGAAAGTAAAATCCCATTTTTCAGGAGGGTCTTGAACAGAAAGTAAAATTCCCATTTTTCAGGAGGGTCCTGAAATGAAAGTAAAGTCCCATTTTTCAGGAAGGTCCTGCAGAGAAATTAAAATTCCACGGATGTGCATTTCCAATGGTAGCTGAATTAAGTTAAAGAGAATTTGCCCCTATTTCAACAAAGAATATTTGTCAGTTGAAAACTTAGTGGTGGCTTGCTGCTCTTGGTTTCTCAGGTATCTGCCCCAGCACTCGTTTCTTTCATCTTTGTTTCAAATTGCTGACCCTTTCCCTGTCTTGCCGCATCATTGACCCGGATCCAGATTGAGGGAAATGAGTTATGACTCAAACAATGGGTTTTCATTTAACATGCCTCTGAGGTGCACCCTTTTTCCAAATATGAATGCTTTCACGAATCCAACAGCCTATCGGTTGATAGACTTCCTTTGCTTCGTGTTGAATTACGATCATATTTCTTTTATGTACTAGTCCTTGGCTTTTCCTCATATAATTGGAAAGACTGGTAGTAAATTTTGAAATCCTTTCTCACTTGTTTTGACACAGACTTGACTTAAAATGTAAATAAATGATGGTGACTTTTATTTTGATAAATGACATAAAAAGACAAAAAGCATGACTATGTAAATAAAAGGAAAGGGCAATGTCCCATATTCAAAAAGAAAACTTATCTAAAACGGCAACCCACTCCAATGAGTACGACATACATTTTGGATTAAGCTGCCTGATCTTCCTATCCAAACTCCCCATTTGTTGTTGAGTTCGTGCCTTTGCCGCTGAGCCGCTTTTCATTAGATTCATACATTATATTCAATTGTCGACATCTTAAAAGACTTTCGCCAGCAATCTCTTTCTTTTCATTTTTCACTTTTCTCTTGAACTAGCCATCGCCTTATGGTGCCCGTGAGGGTTTTCATCAATAAGACTATCTCATTTTCATTTATCTCAACTCACCATCGCCTTATGATGCCCGCGGGGTTTTCACCAATAAGACTCTCTCATTTTGTATTTCTTTCCTGATTTCTTATGCTGAGGGAGACAAGTGGTACCTCATAATATATCATCATAATCATTGCATGCTTAGCCATAACATTATCAAAAATTGATCTGAAGGATTTTCTTTAGTTGTAACTTGGCTTTCAGATAAGGTTAGAAAAGGAAGGCAAGAGGTTCAAACGATACTTGAAGTGGGGATAGGACTTATAACTTTTGAAATTGACTCAAACAACAAATTAACTCATGCCCTAGTTTTTGTTGACTGGGTGACTCTAAAATCTTTATTTGGTTGGAATGAGCCAGAAATAGGGCAGACTACGTATCTCACTCCCGAGAGAGAAGAATTAGGTCGCACGTAGTTCCATAAGCTTGTTCTTTTTTTTTTCTCGAACTCTTTATTTTATTCTTATTTTCTTGACATTTATCTTTGACTCTATTTTGATTCCAAAAGAGGGATATGAAAGAAAAAATAAAACGAAGCTCAAATGGGTAAACAAAGGATGACACAATATTTGGATAGAAGAATAAAATGCCTTCATCATATCAATCTTCAAAAATGCAAGTACTAAACACGCAATAAAATCAACAAAGGATAAAATATCATACATAATATCTTTTGACTGCATCAGCATTGATAGCCATTTCAGCCATTTTACCTTCAATATCTGTCAAATATAAGGCTCCATTGGGCAATACTTTCTTTAAAACGAAGGGACCTTGCCAGTTAGGGGAGAACTTGCCTTTAGCCTCAACCTGGTAAGGAAGGATACATCTCAATACCAACTGACCAACTTCAAAATTCCTGGGATGGACCTTTTTGTTATACGCTCGAGCCATCCTTCTTTGATACAATTGGCCACGACACACAGATGGTAGCCTTTTTTCCTCAATCAAACTCAAATATTCCAGTCGGGTTGTGACTCATTCATCATCATCAATCTCTACTTCTACAATGACTCGAAGAGAGGGAATTTCAACTTCTGTAGGGATGACTGCTTCTGTCCCATGCACCAATAAATATGGAGTTACCCCTGTTGAAGTGCAAACAGTGGTGCGATACCTAGCAATGCAAACGGCAACTTTTCATGCCACTGTCTAGACCCTTGTACCCTTTTTTGCAGTATCTTTTTTATATTCATACTGGCGGCTTCTACAGCACCATTGGCCTTTGGGCGATATGGAGTACAATTTCGATGTGCAATCTTAAACTGTTGATTCACTTCTTGCATCAAATGACTATTGAGATTGGCAGAATTGTCTGTAATAATCATCTTAGGAATTCAAAACCTATAAATAATGTTGGCATGAACAAAATCTACCACAGCCTTCTTTGTCACTGACTTTAAAGTTAATGCTTCTACCCACTTTGTGAAGTAATCAATGGATACCAAAATGAATCTATGTCCATTTGATGCCTTCGGCTCAATCGGTCCAATCACATCCATTCCCCAAGCCATAAACGGCCAGAGTGGCCATTACATGCAACTCAGCAGGAGGAGAATGTATCAGATCACTGTGTACCTGACATTGATGACACTTTTAAAAAAATCGAATAGAATCCCTCTCTATAGTAAGCCAGTAATAACCTGCTCGAAGAATCTTCTTTGACATGACATGACCGTTCATATGCGACCCGCATACTCCAGAGTGTATTTCAACCATGATTGCCAAGGCGTCTCTTGCATCTACACACCTCAAAAGTCCCAGATCTAGGGTTCTCTTATATAAGATCCCCGTACTTAAGGAAAATCCACTATCCAAATGCCTAATAGTCCTCTTTTGATCGTTGGTGGCATATGTTGGGTATTCTCCTGACTGAATGTATCGCTTGATATCCAAGAACCAGGGTTCTCCATCGAGCTCTTCTTCAACCGCATTACAGTAAGCATGCTGATCACAACTCTATATATGCATTGGATCGATGTAGGCTTTATCAGGATGTTGGAGCATTAAAGACAGAGTGGCTAAAGCATCAGCAATTTCATTATGAATCCTTGAAATATGCCTAAATTTTACTAACACAAACTATTGACATAGCTCCTGCAAGCATTGTCGATACGGGATAAGCTTTAAATCTCGCATCTCCCAATTACCTTGAATTTGATGGACGAGCAAATCCGAATCCCCCAACACCAATAATTCCTGGACTCCCATATCAATGGCTAATCTCAAACCAAGAATGCAAGCTTTATACTCTACCATATTGTTAGTATAGTAAAGTTGAAGTTGTACTGTTACTGGGAAATATTGTCCCAATTCAGATATAAGAACCGCACCTATTCCGACTCCTTTCATATTGACAGCTCCATCAAAGAACAACTTCCAACCTAGATCAACATCTATAACGACTTTATCAACACACGACACTTCTTTATCAGGAAAATATGTCTTTAATGGCTCGTACTCTTCATTGATGGGATTCTTAGCAAGATAATCTGCCAAGGCTTAGGCTTTCATGGCGGTTCAAGTCACATATACAATTTTGAACTCGGTAAGAAATATTTGCCACTTTTCCAATCGACCTGTCGGCATAGGCTTCTGAAAGATATACTTCAAAGGATCCATGCGGGAGATGAGATAGGTAGTACAGGATGAGAGATAATGCTTCAACTTTTGTCCTACCCAAGTTATGGCATAACACGTCCTTTCAAGAAGAGTATACTTGGCCTCATATGTGGTGAACTTCTTGCTAAGATAATGAATAGCCTGCTTCTTTTTGCCTGTGACATCATGTTGACCCAGGACCCGATCAAAAGAATTGTCCATGACTGATAAATATAAGATCAAAGGCCTACCAGGCTTCGATGGTACCAGCACGGGTGGATTTGACAAATATCTTTTGATTCTGTCGAATGCTTCCTAACATTTTTCAATCCATTCTACCGCAGCACTCTTTTTCAGCAACTTGAATATGGGTTCATAAGTGGTTGTGATTTGAGCAATAAACCTGCTAATGTAGTTTAGTCTACCAAGAAAACTCATCACCTCCATCCTATTCTTGGATGGGGGCAAATCATGAATGGCTTTGATTTTCAAGGGATCCAAAGTTAGAGGGGTTTAAACATAGATGCCAACATAACATAAACGAACCAAAATCTGAATTACAACCCTGAAATAACTCGGATAAACAGAAAGAAAAACAAAATAAACTACCAAAACTCCCTCCTGACGGGGACAGGAGTGACTTCCCAATCATTAAGCTAGATAGCTGGACCTATGAATTGCACATCTGCAATACAAGTACCTTCTCCTACTTCGACCATATCAACTTTAATAAAAAGGTTCTAGCAATCATCAACCAATTCAGCATAAAATTCCACATGCTTCGTGACACCGCTCTTAACAAATGATTCACTGAGTAGTGGCATTGGGCGAGGGAGTGACCATTTTTCCTTTTTCCTTCCCTTGGCTTTCTTCAGATCTTCAGCCGTAGGCTTAAATCCAAGACCAAACGTGCCCACTTTCTCACTCGGATATATGGGACGAACTATACCGTGCAGAGATGCTCCCAAACCCTTTCCTGGCTCAAATATATATTTCTAATGTTCACACACTATCATGATAGAAGTGGAAGACAATTGCGTTCCCGATATAACCTGTCATTCAAGGATACGATTCACTGGCACTGTATCAAAAATTTGATAGACGAATGTCTCCTCTACGTTAGTTTCTTCAATAAGAGACAAGGGAGAATCATTGCAGGCGAATAAATCTCCTTCACCGTGAATAACCACTTCTTTCCTGTCATGCTCAAACTTAATCATTTGGTGCAGTGTAGATGCAAATGCCTTGGCCTTGTGGATCCACGGCCTTCCCAACAACAGACTTTAAGAGGAGTCTATATTTAATACTTGAAATTCTATGGCAAAATCAACAGGCCCTATGATCAACATTATTTCTATTTCGCCAATAGAGTTTGATTTTGCACCATCGAAATCCCTAACACATACATTGTTGGGCCTGATCCTCTCAGCACCAATATTCAACTTTTCCAAAGTAGAAATAGGGCAAATATTTACACCTGAACCTTCGTCAATCATGATATAAGTGACATAGAAATCTTCGCACTTCACTATAATGTAAAGGCCGGTTATGCCCTGTACCTTCAACAGGCAATTCATCATCAGAAAAATTGATCTGATTGACCTCAAAGATTTTTCCAACCATTTTTCTCAAGCTGATTTACTGTAATATCCCTAGGAACATATGATTCATTTAATACCTTCAGTAAAATATCACGATGCTCCTTGGAGTGCAACAACAAAGATAAGAGGGAAATTTAAGCAGGGGTTTTCTTTAACTGGTCTATTATTGAATACTCTAGCAATTTCATCTTTTTCAAAAATTCTTCGGCTTCTTCTTCGGCAATAGGCTTTTTGATAGTTGACGGTCCACTCACAATTAGCTTGGAATTTCTTAAACTTTCAGGCATCAAGAACTTTCTGACCTATTAAAACCCCCTACCTCTTATAAATCTTCCACTACTTTTTTCCCGTGATAGGTCATCACAGTCCGCCCAGGGAACCGTTTTTGTATTAACTATTGTAGGTTGGGTCACCGGTTTGAGGATAATAGGCACTGTCAGTGCTCCTTTCACCATCAAGATGGTCTTAATCGAAGCTCCTACCACTGTCAACTTAGGTTTATCCTGACTTAAATCAACATACCTTCTAGCACCTTGAACCGTGATCAGGGGTTTTTTTATGCTTTCTTGGGCTTTATCTTCTCTCATTTCTCCCTGGCTCAATGACATTGATTTCAAAGACTCTGCTATATTCACCGATTTCTCCTTAATGGTCTGTATCTTGACGATAGGCTTATAACACCTTGATGACTCTTTCCCATCATATATCAATTCTAACATATTGGTTTCACCATGGGTTGGCAGTGGATTCTGGTAAATGTTTGGACTTTCTGGGGTCTGGACCAGCATCCGATTTGTGTCAGTTAAATCTTGGATAACTCTCTTTAAAAGTCAGTATTTCTCGATATCATGGCCTGGTATGTCAGAACAGTACACACACCTTAAAGAACAATCGAGATTCCTCGGCAGTGGATTTGAAAGCCTTTCTTGAATTGGGCTTAAGACCTTCAACTTTATCAACCTATCAAACAAGCTAGTATATGACTCCCCAAGAGGTGTGAATTAATTTTTGACCATCTTCTCTTTCTTATACTTGGGCCTAGGTTAAAAATTGGGTCTGAAGGGGTTTTGGTAATTCAGTGGAGCAGATGGGCAATTTTGTGAAGATTTTCTGTGCTATTGTAGGTAAGAAGGGGTTTGGGCATATGGCTACGTGCTATATACTGGGTACAGGGGTGGTGGAATAGAATATAAAGGGTTTTGTGAAGGGTAGTAATGGTGGGGAGGAATATATGGAGCTTGGGCGTAGACTTAGGCTTGGGATTGGGGATAGGGGCGATATGGTCTTTTGGTATAGGAATGGGTTCCAGCTATGACAATCGCCACATTCTCTTTCTTCTTTTTACCTCCGAATGCGCCAGATCCACCTTTAATCGCTTGTGTGGTGGCTTTCAATGCGGCAAAAATCACTATTCGGCCGGTCTTAATTCCGTCCTCTATCATCTCTCCTATTTTGAGACTTTAATAAAAGACTTTCCCATTGTCGAAAGTAAATGTTAAAAATAGGTCTCATCCTATGCCTGAATGAAAACCTCTACCAACGTACTTTCTTTCATTGGAGGCTTTACCCTGGCGGCCTATTCACGCCACCTTATCAAGTATTCCCTAAAACCTTCAGTGCTTTTCTTCTTCATGTTGACCAGGAATTTTTCGTCCGGAATCAGGTCGATGTTATATTAAAAATGTTGCATAAACTCAGAATCTAAGTCATCCCATCTATTCAACTTATCGATATCTTGATCGATAAACCATTCTGAAGCTAGATCAGAAAGACTCTCGCCAAAGAAAGCCATGAGCAGCTCTTCCCTTCCTCCTGCAACCCTCAATTGGTTGCAATAACATCTCAAGTATGCCATGGGATCACCGTGCCCTGCAGACTTCTCGAACTTGGGCATTTTAAAACCGAGGGGAAGGTTGATATCTAGGAACATGCAAAGATCTTTATAGGAAACACTCTTATAACCTCTGATCCCTGCAAATTCCTCATTGCCTGTTCTAAACTTTTCAACTTCCGCATTATGACTTCCTGTTCCTCTGTTGCGATAGGTTTCTCCGTATTAAATAGAAATGCATGTGGCTAAGTGTAGCCATACGGTTTATTCATTCTCAAAGTAGGCTTCGGGGCATAATACTGACTATCTGGAACCTTCAATACTGGCTCACTGGCAGACAGAGGAAGCCCCATTGTTGGACGCACAACATATGTGGGATCTTTAGATGGTGGTGGAGACACGAATACCGGTGTGATCGGTGGTGCCGGAAGAGCAGCGGGTCTTGATTGGGGAGCTGCCAAGGGCACACTAGAACTGCCAAGATAATAATATCGTGGAGTGAATCCTGGCGCGTGCTCAGGTGACTTACTAGGAGCAGAGAATTTCTCCTGAGAGAGTGGTGGGCAATTATAAATATTCCCAAGACCTTCAGGGAGTGGATAAGGAGGCATTTTGCTGACCCATGCCCAGTGCAAATCTATCAATTGTTGCCTGAGCCTTACTACCTCATCATTATGTTCTAAACTTTCTTCCCTGTGATCCTGATCCGGGTCAATGAGCGAATTTTCAATCTCCCTGCTAGCCATGGTGAGCTTTCCTTTGAATCTAGTAAAGTATGGGTGACTAGACAGAGTACTGCAAACCTACCACTGTTATCTGAAAGAACATGCTCATCAAAGACAACATTTGTTAGGATTAGGGCATACAACAAGCATGGGAATCACATTGGTAAAATTGTCCTAAATTCATGTTCATTTCTACCAGTTTTTGTGGGTAGCGAGGTCATTTTAACATCATCCGGATTTTTATCTACACTTATTTTTATCTACACTTATTTTTATTTTTATTTTTTTCACCCTCCTTTCCCTCTTTTTTTTTTCGTATCAGTCTCTGTTCTTTCCTTTTATTGTCTCATCATCCTTTCTATCTTTTCTTCTCTCGCTATCTACCTTCATTTTATCATTCTTTCTGGCTTTTGTTTTTCCTTTAAAAGAGGAAAAATAATGAAAAACAACAAAACAAAATAATTAGATCGAACCCAAAAGTAGGTTGCCTACGTATCATGTTGTACATGAATCAGATCTTGCGTAGTTCGGGCTGCATATGCATAAACATCACATAATTGAAGGTTTTTTTTTTGCGAAAAATGAAAACAAACAAACAAAAGAAATATGTAAATCATATCATTTGATAAAAGAAACAACAAAAACATACAAAGAATTTAGGACCACTTTAAAACTAAACAAAAAATACAAAACAACATTCTAGACCCCTAAGACAACATACGTGAAGTTACTAATAAAAACCCTAATATCAAAAACAACTTGACTTCGACTTAAAGCAGACACCGCCCTACAATGACAGAAACATAAAAGACTCAAATTGAATAAAGATAAGAAATACTCTTTCAGACTGGTGCTCTGCGTGATGACACTGACTGAGATGGACCTGCCTGTGAAGTTCTCTTTCTCCCATTCAAACTTTGTAGCATATCCTGTAAAGAAACCCAGATATTAGGGAAGAAGCTTCGGGCCCATATTCCTTCCTCATGAGGAGTTCACTTGGAAAGATTATTCTGATACCTTTCTACCGTTTTGAACAAATCTGCTAACTGAACTCTCGGTGTCCCCACTTTGGACCCCGCATTTTCATCTTGATGATCGTCAACTATGCATTCTTCCTGTATTCTTCCCCTAAGCTGTGCTAGTAAGGGTTGGATGATACCCCAAGGGATAGATTGAAGCCAGACCCCATATCCATGAGTGTACCCCGGATTATCCAAACTTTCTTTGAGAGTGTCCACACCTAGCTTTCTTGCATGGTTCCAGAACTGCTCGTATTTTCTTTCACCTAAGATTTGGTCCTTGAAGTACTCAACATCCTTCAGAAGATCCACTACTGTTGGTACATCCTGTGGCCTACCCAACTAGCGCATTACCCTAGAAGAACTTTATGGTCTAGTACAATTGAGCCCTAACATAACTAGAAGGAGCTGCATTTGACAACCAAATAAGATTATCTTTGGTTGAAGCCACTGACAAGTTCACAAAATGTTATCCCCAATTCTTGACTCAAGAAATTCAATCCAAGCGTCGACTCCCACGGGTAGCGAGAATTTATCCAAACGATCAACTACGTCTGGTCTAACTAAAGAAGGCACATGCAAATTCTCCATCATCCATAACTGCAATATCATGTTACTACCCTCTTCACTTCGGTTAATGCCTTATATATTTCTATTAAGATAATGGGTATGAGAGTGAACCTGCCCTTTTGATTAATGACCTTTCTCTTTTTGATTAGTTCCCTTGTAATTTTGATCCTTGTGAAATAGATCCATCACCACAGATTGCAAACGTGTATTAATACGTGTTTATTCTAGCGGAAACACTAAAGTACCTAACAAAGCGAGGGTGAAGACTTCAAGATGCTTTCTCTCCCACTTCTCCTTAGTCACGTGAAATTCATCCCGAAAGCAATCAAAACCTTCTGAGGGCCCGAATCTAGCAAACAAAAAATCTAAGAAAACCCACGAATCACTTAAACAACCCAAATACATACCCTTACTTTTTAAACCACAAGACTGTATGATTTCGTGATCGAATCATATCCTTCTTAATATAGGGCAAATGCAACAAACTGGATATTTCTGCCAAAGTAGGAGTCATTTCACATTCCCTAAACCTGAACACCAAACTACTTGGATCCCAAAAGGTCAACACAGCCTCTATTAAATCTGGACGAGGGGGAACATACAGAAGTTCTGTAAGATCACCTAATATTTTGATCAGTTTCTGCTGATCAACATAGTTAAACATTTCCCACGACTTGATTTACTTTTTGGGCACCTTGACAACCATCAGGACTCTAGACTCTTTGGGATTTTTGACGCAAACATATGTCGATGGGACAGACCACTTCATGACTCCAATTTGCCGAACAGAATTACTGAGGAAAATCAGTCTACTTGGTTAACAACTTTAGATTACGGGGAGAGAGACCTGGGCTAATAATAAGACAAAGGCTAACACAAAGATTACCAAACCCACCAAGGGTTGCCTACGTATCCCAACCTGAGGGAAGGGAATCAGGTATGCGTAGTTCATCCAGATTGGACAATTAACGATTAACTAATAAATTGACCCTAACTTAAGAGACACAATCAAAAACAAACGAATAAAAACTTTTTGGATTTTCAACTAGACACTTCAACTACGACTGACACCACCAATTATGAAGAAAAATCTTTTTGGTATTTTTGCTTTTGACAAATAAGTTGAAAAGGCAAACAAAACCCTTTTTTTTCTTTTATTTTTTTGTTGAACTTTGGGTACTTTGAGAAGATAAATGCAAAACGTAAAAAAAATCTTTTTGAGTTTTTGGATCGTGAAGAACAAAAGCCATTCTAAAATAAACTATGACACTCCTTTTTGATTCATTCTTTTCAACTCATTTTTTCTATTTTTTTTATTTTTTTCTTTTCTTTTTTATTTTTCTTTTTCTTTTTCATTTTTTGCCTACACACCTTACTCCTAACAAATGTTTTTTTTTCAAATCAGTTCGTCAAATGACCGCATTACCCTTAAAGATGCAACAGTTAGCACGTAGGGATTCTTTAGAGGTTAGTCTCCTACAAAGGGCCACGTAGGGATGCCATCTTGGACCTAAACGCTGACCTACATTGTGGTTTACTAACAGGGATGTTCGGGGGAGCGTATGGTCGATAGTGGCTGCTTTGCTTTCCACCTACTCCATAGCATCGACGACTTTCCCCTAAAATAAGGGTTACTCAACTAGAGGTCATATACAACACGTGTACTACGGACTTGTTACAGAAAGAAGGCCTGGGAGTAGACACATAATGCTAGATATAAAAGTGGTAACATATAGGATAAATACTATACACAAAGAGCACGAAAACGCACAATAGTGATAACAATAACACAAACAGTAATCACAAACAATGTTTATACACCCATAATGTCAAACAAAGCCGATACGACTCCAAAAATAAGACCGAATTCTGAAAAGATCCCCAGCAGAGTCACCAGAACTATCATACCCCTTTTTCAACCAGAAAGTTTTGATTTTAAGTTCGAAAGGGTTTTTATTATCAAAGTGACGAAAAATGAAAATTTATTTTGAAAAAGTATTATTTACATTTTTTATTCAGAGTTGCCACTTGGCATAATCCGGTGTGCCAAGTCACCTTTGAAAAATTCTTTTCAAAATAATTTGATTCTTTAAGCCTGGTTTGCAAACAGAGATTCCGACTAAGGAATTCTGTTGACCGAGGGGAAAGTGTTAGGCACCCCTTGATCCCGTGTTCGACCAAGATCGCTTGGTGGAATGTATCGGCTAACTTTGACACTAAGAAAGTATAAACCACTAAAACACATAATCAAGCAACAAACACGTCAAACAACAATCCAAAACCAAAATAATAATGTTCAGTCCAATTATACAGTCCAAAAATAAAAACATACGGAAAGGTAAAACCTATTCTATTCTAAGCTAGTCCTAAACTAAACTCCAACCCGCTGCCTCGGGCCTTCGTCACGAACGTCCTCCGGGTACAAAATACTTCAGGGCATTCCCCGAAAAATAAATATATATAGATACTTCTGGACATTCCCCGACCAAATCAATACAAATCCCTCGAGGCATTCCCAGACCAAATGAATACATTTTTAGTGCAGGAAAATAAAACTATTCAATAAAATTTCAAACATTCCATGGAATTTTCACCATTCAACCAAAGCCACATACTCTAAACTTTGCCTACCTAACCTATGTTTGCCTAAACCAATCAACGTATTATGATACTACCAAATTCAAATAAGGTTCATTTCAAAGTCAAACAACCAATGAATCAAACTAACCAATATTCAACCATTATGTCAGGTTTTCAATTCTTAAACGAGATACCATTTCACCAAACCACAATCAAGCAAACCAACCACGAGTCAAATAAACACGCATTCATCACTAACAAGGACCAAATAACATGCAATATTCAATTCAATACCAAATATAATAAAAAATGAAATAAAAGAGAAAGAGAGTAGAATTAGACGTCAATTTGAAGCTTTCAAACTCAATGTCATTCGAATAAAGAGAGTCCGCATCCAGAACCTCAAATCGAAACTCAATCGAACAAACCCAACTTCAATATAACTCACGAACAAACCTCAATATGGAACCCAAAACTCGACGTCTCTTTTTAATATATCGAAGATAGAGCTGCGTCCCGAAATACCCCGAATCAAACCTCAATGCAAAAATCCACCAACTCAAATCGATAACCTCAATTTCAACAACACCAGCTCAATATCGGGAAATGCAACCGGGACCGATTTAAAACCATCAGAAAAACCTCAAAAATTAACCAAACCAGCTCGAAATAGAGAACTGCAAACCCGACCCTATCTCATCCATTTCCGTCCAAGGTCACCAGACCGCAAACAATCAGTTTTAGTTGATTTGGGACTGATTTCACTAATTCTGACCGATTTACTGAGTTTTTCGATGGGTTTACACCATTTTTCGATGACAACGAAGGTCATCAGAATAGTAGTCGAATACGAGCAATTATATTTCTCCTCCCTTGAGCTCTCCCTCAACCTCTCGCAGCTGTTCTCTCTCACAGATTTCTCTCCCTTGCATCTGTGTGTGTGTGTTTTTCCTTTCAAGTGGGTGTGTATCTGTAAGGGAGTATATTGTGTGCTCTGTGTGAGAAGAAGAAGAAGAAGAAGAAGAAGCAAAAATGGAGTGTTTGAAAAAAATGGCGTGAGGTCTTTCTCTGTCTTCTCCTGTGTGTGTGATGTGAGTGATGAAGAAAAAGAAGAAAATGGGGGTCTGTGTGTATGTTTAAAAATGAAAAAAATCGTCCCCCCCTTTATGGTATGGTCTTGCTACATATAAAAAAATGAAAACAAAAGGGTTCTTGGCACCTTCCTGGAAGGTTCCTTCGTGGGACCCTCTTTTTAGTGTATGTTTATCCTTTTTGCCTTTGTGGACAAGAAATGGAGGGGTGGTGAGGTGTTGCCATTTGATAGGGTAGGTTGTTGGTTTGTTATTTTTGTATTTTTGCATAGGGATTATCATACGGATGAGGATACACGGTAGAATAAGCTAAATAGGCAAAAAATATCTTTCGGAGGGACAAAATTACATGTCTACAATCCCAAGTATGCCTGAACAATCGGAGGGCAAAGTATGTTTAGATTTCCGAGACAATAGTAATTTTTTTATGTTTTGTTTTTTAAAGTTGAGACATAAATAACAAGGTTTTATCCTTCTAGGAAGAGGGAGAGGGAGATAATATTAACTTTGAATGAACTGTGCAGATGGAACCAAACTCTAGTCCCCTTAAAAAGATTAGGCTTTCAGTGCCAGAACCTTCTGAAGCAGGTTCGTTGTATTATTATTGGTTTCAAATACTTAGCTTTTTATTTTTTAGAATCTTTTGTCATTGATCTTGATAACTCATGTGAGACCACCTAAGTTAGTTTAGAGTCTTATACGTCGACTTAATATGCATTTTGAACCTGATACCAATATCAACTTTTGTTAGCGTATGAAATGTTATGGTTGTTTGGATGATATATTTGTCAATTATAAGATCTTCAAGGACGATTAAATGGTTCTCTATTATTATGGAAACTCATATCATATTATTTGTTTATGATCATTATCAGGTTGTTTCACCAGCTCTACCTCTGTGATGCAGCAACCACCCTAGTTTAATCAAGATCTTGCAATTTTACCATCCTTTGGGCATGGCATTAAGAAGGTGATAAACTTGAGAAAGATCATAATTCATTAGCTATTATACAGTATATGTAGGCTATATATGCCATGAACAAACACAGATGAATTTTTGTTACTTCTTGTTCATTTTAAGAATTTTAACTTTTTCTAGTTGATGTTTTTGCTTTTTCCAATTCTTAATGGTTTTTGCATGTTTGTTAATCAACATAGAAAAAATAATCGATACGAGTAGGAAATATGTTATAGTGCAGTGTCTTGATGATGAATGTTAGATGCAGCATTGAGGTATTAGGTTTCAATTCTACAAGTCGTCATAAATGCATAACCAATAAAGGCTCAAATCTCATATTATTTTCTAATGAATGGGTAGTTGTTGTGATGAAATGTATGAGTCCACCAAGTACATTAGGACTATTTCCCTATTCCCCCAGATGCAATAGGATAACAGTTGAAAGAAAAACGATGCAATAATGTAAAGCACACACAATGTTTACGTGCAAACCTCCTTACTCAAGGGAGGAAAAAACCACGACCCGTCTCACGGGATTTCCCAAATCTCCACTAATCTTCAAGCAACCAAGTGATTACAGGCTCCTATAATCACTACCTCTTGCAACAACTCTAGTATAATAGAAGTATAGTAACTCTACCCAGGACTCAACACGTCCAAAATGGTAAGTTAAACTTGACCAACTTACAAACGACTCGATCAATTACCTATAACTGATGCGACTCGAACTAAGACTTAGACAAGCTAAAATATTATTTTCCTTTATATATCAAGAGTAGATTTACAATATGAGAGAAAAACACAAATAACTCAAGACACCATAAGACTAAATGAGCACTTAATCAGGTCCCTTGATGATGTATGAGTTATGTTCAAAGAGACGGCTATTGCTATGAAGAAGAACTATTGATTTTACAAAATTTGAGTTTTATTGTGTTTAAGTATTCCTTTCATTTGAGACAACAAAGCCTAGAACTTCTCCCATTGATCGAGGTTGAATATCTCTATTGTTGTGCTACCAACTTTCTGCAGGAAAGTACATCTTCCAGCCATAGTAGGCTTGTCACCTTCAAAGAGCAACTTCATATGAGACCTATGGATTCTGACTTAAGCTTCGATCAGGTACTTTGTGGAATAGTTTGTGACTTATCAAAACTCCAAGGGTGTATTATATTGCGCACGATTGTTTGAAGACTTGGTCTTAATAGCAAGTGTGGCTTTCCATAAGAAGTGAGTATAGTGTTGTGGACCTGCTGCACTCAGTACTTTCAATGCAAAATATGAATTTATGTGTAAGAATCTAATAAAATTTCGATCTCTAGTATGTAGGGATAAATAGTTTCAACAATACAATAGGTTCAATATGACGAACCTTAAAGGTTGAACTTATAGGGTTTAAATTCTGGATTTGCCTCTCCTTTTCATTAAAATCTCATAGTTCTGTATCATGCCTTTTTAATTATTTTTTACAAAATCCCATAAGAAGTAATATACATATAGACTAAATGGATGCTACATTATAATGTTTTCAAGAAAAAAGGATATTAAATAGTCGAGTTTAGAGCTATAATATGAACTCAAGCCATGTTACACTTTCATCATTCTACGCCCAAGGGTGTAGTCTTGCAGTCAATAAAGTGAGAGAAAATCATAGAATACTAGGATTCGAGTTCAAGCACAGACGAACAATGCTAGATAATTTCTTCCCATTTGACCGAGTCTTAGTGGAAGGTGGTAACACAAGAAAATGTAACTACGAATATCAAATTTTTAGTTGACATGATTTAATCAAACTTATGCAATTGAAGGCTCTTGGAATTGTGTCGTTTTCATGTGTATCTCATGGTCTACCTTATCCCTCACCAACACGCATAATACATAAATATATGACCCTAAACTTGACATGAAATTATAACATTGACCTTAAACTTTGATAGAGCACAAATATGCCCTTTAAATATACAAAACCTGAACAAAAAAATACTCTGATTTTGCAACTACACACGTGTACCTCACTTGCTATGACGTGGATTACTAATCCACTCATATGGTTCCACCTAATGAAAAAAACACATTATAAGTATGACCTTTAACTTTGTCAGTGCACAAATAGGCCCTTTAACTATACAAAGAGTTGAATAAAAAACCCCTTCAATTCCAACTCGGATGCGCACCGTTTTGCATATACATCACGCATTTTGCCACATAGGATCGGGGTATTTATTTGTTCAGGTTTTGAATAGCTAAAGGTCCTATTTTTGAACTATCAAAGTTTAAGGTTAATGTTATAATTTGGTGTCAAGTTTAGGGTCATATTTATGTATTATGCCTTGAATATATCATAGAACTCGTCCCACCACTCCCTTAGCTATCCCCTGGAAAATTAATTGTTGAAACAAATTTCAAATGTAATTTAGCATTGCTGGGGGTTTTTGATATTTTTATAAACTATCAGTTCTTGAGAGGGATTTATAGCAGATTGGGAGACGTATATGCCTCTCCCCTTTATGCAATATGATGTGTATCTGTCGTACTACTGGAGTTTTGATGGTATTACTGGAATTTTGATGATCTACAAACTATACCATAAAGGACTTGATTGGTTGCTAAATCAGTATATATGGGACCTGGTCCCATAGGAAGTTGACTTTAGAAGATGACAACTGAGTACAGCTAGAGTCTGGAGACTGCACTTTTTGCAGAGAGTTGGTGGCACTACAGTAGAGGTAGTCAACCTCAACCAATGACATGCGTTCTATGTTTTGTTCCCTCTTATAGAAGGGAACATTGACAAGGAACAAAACCCTGTTTTTGCAATGACGATTACTCTCAAAAGCAAAAAGTCATTTCACAAGAACACTGCTCATACTCCATCAACAAGGGACCTGATCTCATGTTGACTAAGTATTGTTATGTCTTTGTTCTTACCTATTAAATCTACTCCTGAATTATAAAGAATAGTAGATCAATAGCTTATCTAAGTCTTAGCTTGAGTTGCCTCAATTAGAGTTAATTGATCGAGTCACTTTGTATTTGGTCAAGTTTATTTTCACCGTAGGTGAAGTCTTTTCTGGGTAGAGTTACTTAGGACTGTCGGCTAGAGTTAGTTGACAAGGAGTGTGATAGAGTTGCTACATCAGTCTTGTAGTAGAGTTATTACAAGAGGCTAGGATTGAGAGCTTAATCATTTGTGATTATTTGAATCTGTAATCACTTTGTTGCTTGAAGTTAGTGGAGAGTTGGAAAATATTGTGTGAAGGGTTGTGGTTTTTGCTCTTGAGAAAGGAGGTTTCCAAGTAAACATCACTTGTATTTTATCTGTTGCGTTGTCTTTTTTTATAACTGTAATACTGTGTTTGTCCGTTAAGGGACCTGGTCATCTGTTGTTACTTGGTGGATGGATCCTTACATTTCATTAGTATCTCAGGAAATCTACAAACACAGTGTAAGCTTTCGATTTGGTTGTACAACTTATCCTTCAATTCTACTAATTGGTACTTGTTTACTTCACGATCATACATATACCATAATGATTCGGAAATTCCCAACTCTGATATCAAATGAAACTACGTTATGTATGATAAAAACATAAATAAAAATCATCCAATAAATAGACAACCTCACTTTGCAAATTCCTTTCCTGAACGAATATATGCAATTCGTGAAGAAATAAAATGAAAGAGTGCCACATACATGAGACGGAGGGAGTATAATATATATATATATGAGTTATAGTTTTTTTTAGGAATTTGATTCAAATTATTTGAACCGATGAGTACATTAAGATAAGTTTTTTTTAATTAATTAGTGTATTACATTTTTCTTAAAATATTTTAGCATTTTCTTAGTCACATACATTAATTCTGTTTTTTCTACTCATAACAAACTTACCTTTTAATTTAATTCAATTTTCCCGAGATAATTTTTTATGTTTTGACACTTTTGACTAATTCATGAAGTGGAGAGCAAGTTCATTGAAATTATAGTATATAAGTAAAAAAAAAAAAGATTAAATTTGTTATTGAATTATTAGAAATGACTCATCTATGTCATCTGTTAAAAGTTTGGCTCATTTATGTCTCCGTCATAAAAAGTCTAACTCGTCTATATCATTGACGTTATAGAAAAGGTTTATTCGTTCTATTACTTTCTAGCGTTGGTTTTGCAAATTCATTTTTGCCACATGACCTCTTATTAGAAATACACGTCACTAAATCTAAATTAATCAATATTAATTAAAATTAAAATTAAAATTAAAATTTGAACCTAATAAATAAAATCCAACCCACACCCTACCCAATTAAGGTGAGTGATGTTATTATGAAACTAAGTGTAAAAATAAATAATGAAATTTATTATTCAGTCTTAGTGTTAGAGATTTGCTTAAATTAATTAGGTAATTGTCCATAATTCAAAAGCCATATTAATAGAATTCACTTCTTTTTCTTCTTTTTTAATTTTTTTTTTATTTAAGTGACATCCTTGAATGAATTTTTTTTTTCTTTCTTTTTTTGAGAAAAAGTGTGATTGGAGTTAATCAGTAATAAATGAAGTTGTTTAATTTTAGAGAATATCTAAGTTGTAATTTGTAATCTTTTCTTATTATTTTCAAGTCAAATTTTTCTTGTTGGTTTCTATCTTTTCTTATGTTTAGATTTTACAATTTTATTAACTTCTCTTCAATATATAATTATAATCTTATTTTCTCTTCTTGTTATCTTTGTTTTTTTTTTTCTCTTTTTCCACTATTCTCTCTTCTTCTTTTCTTCACTTTCACTTTTTTATTCTTCTTTTTTTCTTCTTCTTTAGTGATTATGGGTTCGTGGAGCAATCAAGTGATGTAAGTTTTTGAATAAAAACTATTTTTCTAATTAAATTTTTGATGATTTCTCCATACGTGTTCTCATGATTTTAGTTTTTTTTTTTGTTAACTCTATTTTTTTTTTAATGATTCTTTGGTTATATTCATTCTTTTCTCTTTTTATGTTCTCATAATTTTAAGTTTAAATTTTCTTTTTTAGTCAAAGAAACTTATATAAGACATGTTATATCTTGATGATTTTTTGGAATTTTTTTTTTGCTTATGTTTTGATAGTTATTTTTAAGTTATAAAAGTAGGAAAATGTATATATTTTGATTGAAACAAGTGATATGAGATGAGTGTGGAATAAATAAAATATCTTACCAGGGGTTCAACGCTGAGAGAACATAACGTTGATGGCTTTAAGCATTAGTTATTCAGGATAAGGTTATAACGTTGATGGCTTTAGGCATTAGTGATTCAGTATAAGGTTAAGGTCACCTGGAACTTTTGGTATTCATATTAGCGGCCTTGATCGTTGATGCTTGAAGTAACATTATACTAATGATAGTTAACCTTTCGCAAATTAGACGCCAAATATTTTTTAAAGATCCTTAGTGTTGGAAGAAACATATGTTGATGGTACTTGTATTCAAGTCCATTATTAGGCTTATATTTGGTCGTTAATAAGCTCTTATTAGATTAGCGAGAAGCGTAATCAATCAAATCTACAGATTTAGTGTCAAAATGATGAGGGCAGCCTGATGCATGCAGCAGCGTCTTGCGTTTCTGCTGGATCCAGGCAAGGGCCTTTCTCCATCAATGTAGGTGGGCCGCCTTCTTGATGCAAACATTAATAGCTGAAACCACGGAGGCAACATTACAGTTGCTTCAAGGCTCCCCTTCTTACCGTCAAAATGATAAAAACGGAAAGGGACTGTGCCTGCTTTTCCTACAGAGATTTTCTCAAGAGTAGAGTGTATAGTAGAGTGTATAGGAGGGAGAGTAAACGAGGAAGGGGATCCCATATCGGTAAAGGGGAAAAGAATGTTAGCTCAATTTCTTTTAAGTTCCTTATCACCTACTAGCCCATCCCTACTGAAGCTCGAAAAACAAAGACCAACACAATAAGATTCATATCACGAAGTATTAGAAATTTACCTCATTGAAATTCAAGTGACCGGGGGGGGGGTGAGTCGACTGATCGCCTTGACAGTCAAATCCCTACAGAAGAGAGTACTGAACACAATAGATTAAGATTAAATTCTTAGGCAGATAAATAAGTAAATAACACAGAGATTTATCCTGGTTCAGAACACGATGTGGTGCCTACTTCCAGTCCCCTCAGGTTTCAATGATTTCCTTAGAGTCTTTCAAAGTAGAGCCGGAGTACAAATATAGTAAACAAGTTAGATCTTGTGACACAGCCTCAACTGGTATGACTAAGTTGACTCGATCTTTCTCTTTTGTAACTATTGCAAACTAAGAAGTACAAAGCTTTATTGAGCCTAAGATTGACACAATAAGAATTTCTCGTGAAGTTGCGTGGGTTTTTCGGTCTTCAATCTTCTCTTTTACAGCCTTCAGCTGATTTGGCTTCTTTCTCTATAAGGAAACCCAAGGGATTTCTTCTCAATCAAGGATTTGAATTGATTCCTTGATTGAGGAATTGCACCATCACCATATGATACGTCCATATCAGATATGTCCGTGCATGCAAGGCATCCTTCTTTTCTCGAACACGAGCTCAAAATCATACATGTTCATAACAGATATGTTCATATAGAGGATGTGATCTTCTTTACTTGCATAACTCCTTATTGTATGCCGTTGTGATTGATTTCCAGTCACCTTCCTTATACTTTTAGATCTGATGAGGTCTTGCGCTTTAAGCACGAAGCCTTCCATGTAAGAACATTAGTCTAATTGGCCCACTTTTATCATTGTTGATTCGGCATTTTGGTGATCACACCATCAAACAAGCTTAGACCCATGAGGTTACAATGTTTCAAAGGCAAAAAAATCAAAAAAAGCAATAAGGTCTATGGGCTTGAAGCAAAAAAGTGCACGCTTAAAATACCAAACATATTGCATGGTAAGTCCTAGTGTTAGAGATTTTTTTAAATTAATTAGGTAATTGTCCAATTATGCAAAAGTCATACTTAATAGAATTCACTTCTTTTTTCTTCTTTTTTGATTTAAGTGATATCTTTGAATGAAAGTTTTTTTTGTGTGTGTGTGTGAAAAGAAAGTGTGATTAGAGTTAATTAGTAATAAATGAAGTTGTTTAATTTTAGAAAAAATCTTAGTTGTAACTTGTAATCTGCTCTTATTATTTTCAAGTCAAATTTTTCTTGTTGGATTCTATCTTCTCTTTTATATAGATTTTGCATGCTACTAACTTCTCTTCAATATATAATTGTAATCTTATTTTCTCTTCTTGTTATCTTTTTTTTTTTTCTCTTTCTCCACTATTCTCTCTTCTTCTTTTCTTCACTTTCACTTTTTTATTATGGGTTCGTGGAGCAATCAAGTGATGTAAGTTGCTAAAAAAAAAGTATTTTTCTAATTAAATTTTGTAATGTTGTTTTCTCCTTTTGTTCTCATGATTTTAGTTTTTTTTATTTTTAACTCTAATAGTTGTATGGTTCTTTAGTGATATGCATTCCTTTCTCTTTTTATGTTCTCATAGGCTTAAATGTTCTTTTTAATCAAAGAAACTTACATAAAAACATGCTTTATCTTGATATTTTTTTTTTGAGAATTTTTTTGCTTCGATAGCTATTTTTAAGTTGTAAAAGTAGGGAAAATGTATATATTTTGATTGAAACAAGTGGAATAAATAGTCTTACTATGGGGTCTTTAAGGAAAAAATTGGGTTACATTTGAAAGGATTAAATCGGGCCGGATTAATAAATGAATAGGATTAAAACTTGTTCAATTTTTTTGTGTGCGCATTGATATTTTGGGTCACTTACAATTTCTTTAATTTTATGTCTTTTTTATGAAAGATCTTAATATTTACTCAAAGGAGATTTGAAAAGATCATTTTATGTCATGTTATTTATTTATAAGTGACCAAGAAATCTTAATTCCTCAATTTTTGACCAAGAAATAAAATAACATATACATCAGTCTTCTCAGACTCCATCTATAAAATTACGCTCAATATATGTTGTTATTATTATTATCATTGTAATGAGATAATATTAAATTTTAATCTAATTTTAAAGAGTAAATAGGAGTAACTACTTTTTCCCCAAATAATTTGGACACTTAAAAGTCTACTTATTCAAATAAGAGCTCAATTAATGATAGGATCAAATATGACACAATTCATTAATTTCAAGGCAATGAATAGACGTAAAAATCTAATTAAGGATAAAATTGACCAATTTAAAATAACACAAGGGCCAATTTTAATAATAATCTTTTCACTTTCTCCATTTCAAATTACGTGGCACGGCACAACTTTGAGAGTCAATTAAATTATTTTTTCATTGAAATATTTTATCTAGCTTTTAAATACTTAAATTTATTAATTATATAAATTTTATTTCATACAACTTAAATTTTTATGTCTAAGTTTAAATCTCGAAATTTCAATTACGCCACATAATAAAATAATTTATGATTCTCTATTGGAAATTTTCAGGTTTGACAAGTATGTGCATGATTACTTGGTTAAGAAGGGGCTGCATTTGACTGCTGATTTATTTGCCATCAAAGCTAATGTTGTTGATCCCAATCATATTGTTAAGTTTCTTTCGTAACAAAAATTATTTCTGATTTGAACCTATTATTATGCTATAATATAATAATCCTGATTATCATTTATTAAAAGTTGTTTATAATTTTGGTATTCTTTGTTAAATGACTTTTCAAGTCTTTTTTTAATTAAATAGTTAATAATTTATTTATTTATTTATTTTGGGGGGGGGGGGGGGGGGGGAATCGATCCGAAAAATGATTGTCGATTCGACAAATCGATTATCGATTCAACCTATATATGAACAGATCGATTAACAATCCGACAGATCGATTATCGATCCGACCTATAAATGGACAGATCGATTATCAATTCGACCTACACTCTGACAGAAATACAGGGTCGGATTGAATGTACTCTTTTTGTGTCAATTTATGTGATATACTTTGAATTTCGAGATATCAGTAGTTTAATTTTGAACTGAGATGAGTAAAGTTGTTAAGGAGGTTATAGATTCAAGTTATGCGACAACCTCTGACAGGAATATAGGGTCACTATGAAGATAAACTCAACTGTTGATTTTGTCGCTGATTAATTGTCTAATCCATATTTAAATTGGCCGATGTCTCTAAGTGTCAATATTCTGCTTAATCTTTTTGTTTTTTTGTCTCTTGAGCTATCATATTTCAGCATTTTTTATGTTGCTCATCTGCTTTTCACTTAGCTTATATTTTGAGTTTGTGCTGCTGGTATAGAGGAGCTTTTGAAATGGAATCATGATTACGTCTTAGGAAACAGTCCATAAGCCATTTTGATAGAAATACGACAGTTGAAAAGTGATAATACGCAATGATAAATCCTCAAAAACAATTTTTCGTCTAAAGATGCCTAACTCCTACAACAATCATTACAAATTTCTTGGGTCGTTTATCAAATTATTAGGGGGCAGATGCTTCCTAAAGAGTTAATGAAGACGTGGAAAGGGATGCCTAAGCTAGCATCCTGCTCATGAGAATAATGATCTAAGACTGTGTATTGTCAGTAAAACTGTATATACAAGAAGAATTAGCTACTAAAAAAAGTACCAAGATCGAGAAAAACAGACCTCCATCTCAAAATGTCATTGATTAGAAAGAAAGAGCTAAGTCGTACGACCAATGACAGTTCACTTTTGCTAGATTTTTTTTCAGTATCCTGATTTATCTTCTTCATCCCTCTGCCTACGACTTTTTTGGTTTGTCCCTATTAACAAGCATGGAAATGTACAAATACTGTAGGCTATTTAAAATGGTCTCTTTATTTCAGCAATTGTTTTTCACTCCTGTTAATCCCCCACCCCCCAACCTGCATTGAATTTCTTTTATTTTTCCTTGAGCCGAGGATTTATCGAGAACAACATATCAATCTCCCAACCAGTCTTGTTATGGTTACATGCATCAGCTTTCCAACCAGTCTTTGGTATATGTCATATCCCTTAAAACTACATCTCCTTTAACACCTGTAGTCTCATCCATTTCAACAGAAGTTAACTTGATATTAGTCTTTAATGGAGTGAGAGATGGCTTAGCACCAGCTAGTCCTGTGTTAGATATAAGCTCCAATATATACTTCCTTTGATTCAATATAACTCCACTTGCAAACCTCAACACTTCAATGCCTAAGAACTACTTAAGCTCACCTAGATCCTTGAGTTTAAACTATTGATGGAGAGTGCCTTTTGCTGCATTTATCATGTCTGCATTGTCACCTATTCTCAGAAGATCATCCACATAAACTAGAATTATCACCATTCCTTCTGACTTCTTTAAGGTAGAGAGTGAATAGTCATAGCTACTTTGAATAAATCCTGCCTTGAGCAATGTTGCAGTAAGATTTATATTCCACTGCCTTGATGCTTGCTTAAGTCCATATAATGACTTAATCAGTCTGCAAACTTTGTGTTTCCTTCCCTCCTTGAAACCATCTGGCATCTCCATATATACTTTCTCTTCTACAACACCTTGTAGAAATGAATTGTAAACATCCATATGGTACATGCACCATCTTCTTAATACTGCCAAAGCAATGACACTTCTCACTGTAACCATTTTTGCCAATGGAGAAAAAGTGTCATGGTAGTCCAGTCCCTCTTGTTGGCTATAACCTTTGGCCACTAGCCTTTCCTTAAACCTTTTTATCTCTCCATTGGCTTTGTACTTGATCTTGTACACCTATTTTGATCCAATTATATTCTTTTTTAGAGTAATATCAACTACTTCCCAAGTGTGATTGTATTCAAGGGCTCTAACTTCCTGTTCCATAGCTTTAATCCACCTTTTGTCTCTACTAGCCTCATTGTAAGATTGTGGTTCAACTTCTGCTAATAAACTAGACACAAAACTCTAGTATTTTGAACTACTATTTGCATAAGAGAGATAGTTTTCCATAGGATATCTAGTTCCCCTTCTTTTCTTAGTTTTCCATAGGATATCTAGCTCCCCTTATTTTCTCTGGTGATGTATAGTCCAGCAACCAAGAAGGTTGTTTGATGACTCTTGATGATCTTCTTGGAGAAACTGTAGGTGATGAGGATGACTCATCTATACTGGATAAGTTGTGAGTATCTTCATCATGATTATTATCCGGATTAATTGAAAGTGTATCTTCCTCTTTTGGTTCATATGATTGATTATCTGTATCTATGTAAGCTTCTATTTCTGCCTCAACATAAATGGGTAAATTCATCTTAAGGAAATCTGCAGATGATTATGAGGTGGGATCCTCTACAAAAGGGAATGAATCTTCTTTGAACACCACATCTCTTGTGGTAAACAACTTGTTAGTACACTAATCCAGCAAGATGTAACCCTTCTGAGTAGTAGAATAACCCATTAAGACTGCAACCTTAGCTCTTTGTGAGAGATTATCAGCTTTTGGTAGTATTGAGGCATAACACTTGCAACCAATAACTCTAAGGCGTGTCAATGGTGAGACCTTGGAAAACAACACTTCATAAGTACTTTTGCCCTCAATAGCTGAAGATGGTAACCTATTAATAAGATACACAACAGCCTTAACATTCAAACCCTAAAATCTAATAGGATGGCTCTTGCAACATTCAATATCTTCCTATGTTTTCTATCAACTACACCATTCTTTTGTGGTGTGTATGGGAATCTACTTTGATGTATTATACCTAAAGATTGAAACAATGGTTTACTCTTAGAATTAATAAACTCTGTACTATTATCTGACCTTAGTACTTTCACTTGAGCACCAAACTAATTCTGAATTAGAGTAGAAGAAAATTTTATGGCTACAACACATTCAGACTTCCATTGTAGCAAATGCAACCAGGTATATCTTCCATGATCATCAAAAACAATCAAGAATTAGTATTTCTTGTCAAAAGTAGGTGTCTTATATGGCCCCCATAGATCCATATGCACAATATCAAAACACTTTGTAGCTCAACAGGAAAGATTTGTCTAGTTTATTTAGCTAATGGACAAACATTGCACTTATTCAGAATATCTACATCAACATTGTGTCTTAACAAATTGAGTGTTCTTAATCCCTGGGAAGAGAGATGTCCTAGCCTCATATACCACAAACTACACTCATGCATCCCTACTGATGCAACCTGATTTTGATGAGCCACATTATTAAGCAGTCTATTTATTCCACTTACACTTTTGAGGATGTAAAATCCTCTCTTTTCCTTACCAATCCCCTTCACCTTAACACTGTGTAGGTCCTGAAACACACAGAAGTTAGGATAGAATAACACAAAATAAGAGAGTTGTTTAGTCATCTTAGATACTGAAAACAAGTTCAGTTTGAAATCAGGAACATACAATACATCCCTTACAACCTCATTCTTTAGCACCTGTTCTTCTCCTACATGTGATATATTAACCTTATCTCTAGTGGGCAGGTTTACTTTATCACATACTGTGTTGCTCATTTTGTGATAATGTGATAGTACATCCTTTTGTGCTGTCACATGGTGTGTGGCTCCAGAGTCCACTATCATTCATGTGGAACAACATGACTAGAAAGACAAGTAACAGTACCTGTCATATTAGTCAGCTCAGAGTCATGTGTTTCTTTGTTGATCAATGCTATGATCTGTTTGTATTCATCTTCTGAAAATCCTTGTCCCTTTGCTAAACGAGCGTTATTGTAGTCCTTTTTTCTCTCCCTGGTTACTTGGTTGATCATCCAAACATGTTTTCTCTGCCTGAGGTCCAATAAAATTATGAGCTGATAACTGGCTATTGCTTTGACTAGTAGCTGGCTGTCCATAGCCATATCTACCATCTTTACCTACACCATTGTATAAAGCTTGGTTTGACACTCCCCTTGGATTATTATAATTGCTCTTCTTCTTGTTTCTTCAAACACTTGGATATCCATGTAGCTTGTAGCAGTTTTCTCTTGTGTGCCTAATAAAGTTGCAATAATCACACCTCTTACCTTTATACCCTTGTCCTCCATAACTTGTTGATGCCTGATTTCTGCTTCCATGTCCAGAGTCTGCATAATTTCTATGTAATTGCATAGCAATAGGCTCAGTTTTGTCACTAATAGTTTCAGTGCAAGAAAGTTGTTGGATCTCATCCTCAATGATCATTGCATATGCTTGGTTAAGTGTAGGTATTGTTCCCTTCATCAGTATCTGCCTCTTTGCTTGATCATAAGTGTCATTTAGTCTACTTAGGAATTGTATCAACCTCAACTGATACAAGTGTTCTGAATACTCCTTAGACTTAGGACAATTACATAAGGGAGCTGGTATCACAACATCATGTTCACTCCATAGGTTCTTCAGCTTAGTGAAGTAGGTTGAAACTGAATTAGTGCCTTGGTATAAGTAACTGTCAACTGACAGAGCTCATCAGCCATGACAAAACTACTTCATTACATGTCTCCAACTGATCATGTAACTCCTCTTTATATGTATCCTTGCTGCAAGTACCAGTTATAAAACCATATTTCCTCTATCCCAAAAGGGCAATTTTCATAGATCTACACCAAATTCCATAATTCTCTGAACTAGTCAACTGAATGGGAATCAGTGCAGCTCCTGCTAAATCTGATGCTCCCAGAAATAGAGGATCACTAGGATCAATTTTAGGTGCCATGTAAAGACTTTACAGGTTACGACTATGTAGAAATCAGAAACGATCACAAAATATCAAAGTTTGTAACTTGTAATCAAATATTTATTACTCACAAAAGAAGATCTATCTCTTCTCAGCTTATTAGCTCACAACCAAAAATCACAGACAAAAAACTCATTGTATTGATGATGTATTCACAATCAATTGTTGTTTCTCTAATTCCATGATCTTCGTGGCTCTGATACCATGTTAAATACCTATCATAAACTTACACACTCGTATAGAGCTACCATTCTAGCAGCTACTGAGTTCAGAGAGAAGAAGAGAAGAAGAGAATAGAAGAGAAAGATTAGCTAAGATAGGAATTATATGTATCAAAAGTTAGTTACAATGTGAGGTGATCTCTTCTATTTATAGACTCACTCAGATGCTCAGCACATGAGCATCTAGAAGCTTCCTGACAGCTCACTAACATCTCACTAACTAACTCTACACTCAACTAACAACTTTGACTAACAAACCAATAAATCAATGTAACAGTGTCAATGATAACTAACTAAGTATAACATAAGAATGCGATAACCAACTAATATAAACCTACTAACTTCATAATAAGTTTCAACAAATATTATAGGAATCTAAAACTAATCAAATATTTGCAGCAAAGAAATTATTTGGGACAACAGATTCCAATAATATCCTCAACATGCTAGAAGTTGAATCTTGATCTTCTGTAGCATCCCGACAACATCTTTCATGTTAGTCCTTTTTGTTGGAGATTTATTACAACAATCTAATGCAACTTTCATGATTGATGCCACAACATCTAGCTCTTTCTTTAAGCGATTACCGGTTGATGTTAACAAGTTGGAATCTACGACCTCCATTACAGCATCTGGAAGTGAATAACTCACCCATTGTTTCAAGATAATATCTCCCTCAAACTCATTAGGCTTTCTCCTAGTAAACATTTCCAACAACATGATCTCGTAACTGTAGAATCACACTTTGTTGACACTAGTCCTTCTAGTCCATACTCTACAATCAAACAATTCATTTAAAGATGTAATATTTCTTTAATGGGTAAAAGAGAAGGAATAATCAATGTTCAAATAATTAGCAAAACAAAGAGATGAACCCGGTGCAATATCCAAATGTTGCTAAGGTTTTAGTGTACAAATCACCCTGATCTTCACCAAGTAGTTTTGAAATGCCAAAATCACTTAGGTGGGCAACCATATCCTCATCCAGCAAGACGTTACTAGGCTTTACGTCATAGTGAATCACAGGCAACGAGCACCCATGGTGATACAAGCATAAAGAGCACAAGGATTACAAGTGATATGAGTACAAAGAGGGTACAAGCACAAGCATCCATAATCGAACCATATCCAAGAAGAGGTAAGAGTGTGAAGACCTTTGAAAAAGAGTGTCAAATGGGTATCGAGAGCTCAAGACCATTCCCTAGGAGCCAAGCTCAGGAACTACAACGTCTTCAAGGCATATCCATGAAGATGGATGTGTTTGAGCATGTATTAATTTTGTCCAACGGAGTGTATGTATTAAAGTGTGAAGACATTCTTTGAGTGTCATAAAAACACTAGAAGGCAGCCCAATTTATACACTCCAAACCCACCCCGTTCATTAAGGGTAAAGGTGTCATTTCCCATCTCTTTTGTAATAGACTATAAGTAGAACCCCTTAGTCTTATTTGCTTAGTTAGCTTATTTTTGGAATGAAGATTGTAACATTGAAACACCATTTTCCTCTAAATAAAAGAGTAGACCACCAACTTTGAACATAACAAGTGAAAGGTTCCACTTATGTTGTGAAACGGCTAGAAACGTGAGTTCTTGAGTGAAGCAAGTTCCTCTTGTGTTTACATAAGAACTTGGTACTTGTTAATGTGATTTGTAGAGGGTTTAGAGTTTGATACACTCTTTAGTTTCTACTTTCATATTCTCTTTGTGTCAAGTTATCTATTTTCTTTATCTTTCAAGTTTGTGTTTGTTGTTTCCGCTTGGTGTCTTATATGTGTAGACTGTTTTTGTGAGTTTGTGAACTATTTTGTGCTCTTGTAGATAGCGTTTGGTATCATTTGGTATCAGATCCATCATTGATTTCGTTCCCATGAGATCAATCTTGGGCTGGTTCACTTGAAAAAATTTTTAAAAAGGTGTTGAAAAGCTGGAAAACTCAAAAATAGTGAAGCTATCCCATTTTTTTGGTTCTTGGCCGAAATTTTGGTGTTTAATTTTGTGTGTTTTGTATGTTATAGTGTTATATATTTATTTACTAACACTAGAAGAGGTGTCCAAAATAAAAAATCTCTCAAAAAAAGAGTTGTTGCCATTTTTGTACCTTGGCAGAAAAATTGTGTCTTGTTTGTGTGTCTTGGCCGAAATTTAAAGCATAGATTTAGGTGTTATTTTGCTTGTATTAAGTAGTTTCATGTGTTAGCTTGTTGTTTTCCAAGTTTCTTTCCTTGTCTCTACTAGTTTTCTTTCTATTGACTCCTACACTAGTTGGCAACTAAGTAACAACCTACTAAGTTGTGAACTAGTTTTGGAGTACGTCTTCGTGTCAACATTCTTTGTGGTGCTTTGATCATTTACAATTCATAGTTGTTCTTGGTTCAAGTGCGTATGAAACTTCCTTGAGTCTTCAAAACCAAAATCCATTCTAACTCAAGATTAGACTCATTCCCAAGTTCTCACAATTTGATAGCCGGCTTACAACACTTGAAAAAACAAGTGAGCAAGTCGAGTGTGAAGAATATGTGAGATTATTTTGAACTAACGTTTGCTTGTTTTGTAGATACAATTGCAGATGGAACCCAAAAATTCCAATGCTCCAACCGTGGAAAATAAAGTTATTAATGTCCTCTTAGGTAGTCTTGAAACCTTGTCTCAAGGTGTGGCTAGGATGAAGGAAAATGTTGAGAAGTTAGGTTGGATGTGGCCTCAACGAGTGAAAGGTTGAAGAGGGTGGAAAGCCAAAGGAGTTCTCAACCTCATACCCCTCAAAACATCTCACCTACTATTACTCCCAAGACTTTGCACCAAAGATTGTATCCACCTAGTGCTACAAACCAAGTCAATCTTTACTCCCAAAGACGAGAATAAGATGGACCTAGTCGTTCCTCACTCTACCAAGTTCCACAAGGAGAATTTGGAACCAAAATTCCATCCCTAAACCTGATTTCTCTACTCTAAAATCCTCTAATTCAAAGACCCTACACTCCACTAAATTCAATGTCTCCTTCCAAAGCTACACTAACCCGGAAATACCCCGTCCAAGTAGAAAAAGAGGGAGAGTTGGACTCCGAGGAGAATGAGGCCAAGCCTCAAGATAGAGAGAAATTTGATGGTGAGGTACAAGAAGAATGTAAAGAAAAGAGGGAAATCAAAAGGGATTCCATGGGTAGTGAAGTTGGAAGGGGAAAAAAATGCTTGATTGTGGATTTTATCCACAAAGAACCCTTGTTACTCACTAACCCAAGTGCTAGCATTTTGCCTAGCATTAGTTCTTCTTATGTGCAGGTACAAGATGATGTATTCCCAAAGGAGAATCCAAAAGAAATCCATCCCAAACATGTTGGTGTTCCAATTGCATTCTTTGCTGAGAATTCAATGCAAGTAGGCTGCCCTAGTACAAACCAAGGTAAAATTGGTATACTTTACACTCCCTTAAGTTTAAAGAGTTGTGATATGGATATTAGTAGCCAAGTTGATGTGGTTTTGGGTATAGATAGTGTAGAAGTACAAGCATCCTTCCTTGGTAGTATTTCAGGTGTGTATAATGATCAATGTGATCCTAAGAATAGCTCACTACTTGAACATGTAAATGGTATGATTAAAAAATTTCAAGTTAGTGTTGATGCTTGTAATGTTGATCTAGATAATGAATATGGTCCTTTGAACTTGTGTGCTGAAAGCCATGATATTATTCTTGTTCATAATGACCATGTGTATGTCAAAGTTATGAGTAATGCCTTGGGTGATTGTGGGCTTGATTCTCTAGTAAAAGGAATGAGTATCCTTGGCTTATGACCTTGGCTACTTCATCCAATTGATCCCGGTGCATTAGTGGGGTGGGAAAGGAATTGTCTCAGTTTGTGCTCATTCCACCTTCATGTTTGCCTTATCCCTATCCTTTGTAATGCTCATACTAAATGTTTCATTGTCAAAACAAAGGATTTCAGGTTGTATTTTAAATGTGTACCCCCTCGACATGAAGTCTTTACACTTGATTCCTTCCTATACTACGTCTTTACCTATGATGATAACCATGTTAATTTTGAATGTGTATTGTGTAGAGGTAGTAAGTTTGGTGGCTGGTTTCCTTGTTTGAATGATAATGATATGTGGGTAAGGTGGACCTTAGGATCAATAGTGGAACCATATTTGATGAGGTTCTTTGTGGAGGTAATGAAAAAAATGTATCTTATGGTTCCTAAGCCAAAGTTAGTCTTACCTTTTGGGTATAGTAAGGCCATCAAGACCATTGTGGTTTCCTTATCTCTTGGTGTCTACCAAAACCACATCCTTTGTGCCATTCATGTCACACACAAAGGACCTTTGGATGTATTTCAAATGTGAAAAACCTTGGCTTATTGATATATGTGATGGTCTCGGGTTTCACTCCTCTTCCCTTGATGTCTATCTTAGCCAAGTCCTTTGTGATGCTTGTAGTAAGTGTTCCATGATCATAACAAAGGATTGTTGGATATATTCCAAAAGTATACCCCTTTGACATGATTAAATAATTTGTGACACTAATGCTAACCCTCATACCATGAGGATTGTGTGCTTGGGTCTCTCTCTTTTGTTTTGCAAGGTGTAAATTTGAGGACAAATTCCTTTCAAGATGGAGAGGATGATACAAGCGTAAAGAGAACAAGGATTACAAGTGATATGAGTGCAAAGAGGGTATAAGAACAAGAATCCATACGCAAACCATATCCAAGAATAGGGAAGAGTGTGAAGACCTTTGAAAAAAAGTGGCAAATAGGTATCGAAAGCTCAAGACCATTCCCTAGGAGCCAAGCTCGGGAACTACAACGTCTTCAAGGCACACTCATGAAGATGGATGTGTTTGAGCATGTATTAATTTTGTCCAACGGAGTGTTTGTATTAAAGTGTGAAGACATGCCTTGAGTGTCATAAAAACACTAGAAGGCAGCCCCCATTTATACACTCCAAACCCACCCCGTTCATTAAGGGTAAAGGTGTCATTTCCCATCTCTTTTGTAATAGACTATAAGTAGAACCCCTTAGTCTTATTTGCTTAGTTAGATTATTTTTGGAATGAAGATTGTAACATTGAAACACCATTTTCCTCTCAAGAAGAGAGTAGACCACCAACTTTGAACATCACAAGTGAAAGGTTCCACTTATGTTGTGAAACGGCTAGAAACGTGAGTGCTTGAGTGAAGCGAGTTTCTCTTGTGTTTGCGTAAGAACTTGGTACTTGTTAATGTGATTTGTAGAGGTTTTAGAGTTTGATACACTCTTTAGTTGCTACATTTCGTCTTCTCTTTGTGTCAAGTTATCTATCTTCTTTATCTTTCAAGTTTGTGTTTGTTGTTTCCGCTTGGTGTCTTGTATGTGTGGACTGTCTTTGTGAGTTTGTAGACTATTTTGTGCTCTTGTAAATACCGTTTGGTATAACATGGTGAAGATATTCCAAAGCACATGCCTCATCTATCATTATGCTTAGTCTCTTCTTGATGTCGAGGAAGTAGTTGTGCAAATACAAATATTTCTCAATACTTCCATTTGGCATATACTCAAGCACTAAAGCCATAAAATCATGGTTGGAACAACTAGTTATGACTTTTACGAGATTATCCGATGGCGAAGGCTGCGCAAAACTTCACATTCTGTATCAAAGCTCTTGCCGCATCTAGTTGCAGATTGAACACTTTAACTGCAAACAGAGCCAAAACTTCTGGAACCAATCCGATTACTATCGCTAAACGCATCAGTTGCTTGGAGCAGTTCATAGTATGAAATTCTTTCTCTTGTTATGAAAGACAATGAATCAGGTTGTTGAGGAGCTCTTTTACCTCTTCTATACCTTTATCGATAAAAACACAAAGATGCTAGGAACAAATACTAGTGCAATTCCCAGCAAAAGAAAAACAACAAGCACTTTTTTCCTATTAGATCTATGCTTTGATGAAGTGGGGCATGGAGGGACACCAAATCTTGAAGAACCACACAATGCTTCATTGTAGATGAAAAACTGACTCGAGAGGTTCTTTAAAGGACCTCCCGAGGGTATTTCACCATACAATTTATTGAAAGAAACATTGAAATACTTCAGGTTTTGAAGTTTCTCCAAAGACTTAGGAATGACTCCAGATATATTGTTATGAGAAAGATCTAGGAATTCCAAACCTACCATAGCTCCTTGCAACTGGTTGCGTCTCAAAGAAAGGTGTGCCAGATTCTGCAATCCTCCAATTTCTATTGGAATTCTATTTGAAAATTTATTCATTGACAGATCTATTAGTGTTGCGGCCTTTAGATTTCCAATTCTAGAGGTAAAGAACCTGCCATGTTGTTTGACGATAAGTCAAGAACCACTAGATCTAGAATATTCCCTAAGCTTGGTGGTATATTGGAACTCAATTTATTGGAACCCAGATGTATCTCCCTAAGGATAGTAATATTCCCTAAACAGTTAGGAAGAGATCCTGAAAGTTGATTTCGACCCAAGTAAATATCACCCAAATGCTGCAATTTACATATATGATCACCAATAAATCCTGTAAGTTTGTTGTTACTCAAGTTGAAGCGCTGAAGGTTTCTCAAGTTTCCAATTGTTATGGGAATCGATCCAGCCAAGCTGTTTGCTGAAAGATCAAGGTATAATAAGCTGCTTAAGTTCCTAAAATCATTTGGAATTCTCCCTTTGATCTTGCAACTGTAGGCAACAAATGTTCTCAAAGATGTGGAAAGGTTCCCCGCGAAGGCAGGAAGCATGCCATTTAGAGGATTCAAATATAGAGCTAGAGTTGTTAAATTTCTGCAATTGGTTAAGGAAATTAGGAAGCTTAATGATGAGTCGCTGGTTAAATTGTTTCCCCCTAAATTTAGATACTGTAGATGAGTCAAATATCCAAGTGAGTAGGGAATCAAGCCTATGAGTTTGTTGCTTGAAAGCTCTAGAATAGTAAGTTTTGAACAATTGGAGATGGAATGAGGAATATTCCCAACAAGATTGGTTAAGTTGCCCATATAAAGCTCTTCAATGTTGGGTAAGATAGAACCCATGTTTGGTGGGAGGCTTCCAGATAGATTGTTGTTTGTAAGATCAATTACTCTCAACCCTAATATGTTGAAGATCTCCATTGGGAGTGAACCACCAAAACTATTAAATGCAAGACGAAGTTCCTCCAACTCAATGAGACTGCTTTTCTCCCATGGTAAGAATCCACTAAGATTGTTCTCCCACACAGACAAAATTTGCAACAATGAGATATTGAATATGGAGATCGGGACAGAGCCGGTAATCTGGTTTTTCTCCATAGCTAACTCTACCAAATTAACAAGATTTTCAATTTCTTGTGGAATTATCCCTGAAATTAATGTGCAAAAAAAAAAAATTCTGAAGTTATAAGATACAATAGTGCTAGTATTCATTAGATGGAACGCACCAGTGAAATGGTTCATTCCGAGTTCTAATATCTATAAGTTACTCAATCTTCCAAATTCACTATGCATTGGTCCACCAAACTCATTATCCGGTAAAGCCAAAATTTGAAGTTGTGAACAATTCGACAAACTTGTAGGCATATAACCGCAAAGCTTGTTTTTCCATAAATAAAGCCCTTCGAGTGTTGGGAGACCATTGCATAAACCATAGGGAAGATATCCTGATAAGCTATTGCCACTAAATGCAATGACTTCGATTCTAGAAATATTGAAAAATTTGAAAGGTATAGAACCCGTCAGCTGATTATCTTGTATGGATAGAACTTTCATGTTGTGAAGGTTGCCGATCCCTTCTGGAATGTTTCCTTGAAGTGAATTATAAGATATATGTAAAGTCTCCAACCTTGAGGCATTCGAGAGCGGCAGAGGAATAGAGCCTATGAGAGTGTTACCCCTCAATTTTAATACTCTAAGGTTTCCAATCACTTTTGGTATTTGGCCCTCTATGGAATTGAAATCTAGATTCAAAGTCTCAAGTGTGGAAATATTAGAAAATGAAGAAGGGATGGAACCAGTGAAACTATTGTTTCTAATATTAAGAACTTGAAGCCTGTGTAAAAACCCAAACCAAGAAGGAATCTCCCCTCCGAAGTTGTTGAAACTTAAATCAAGAAACTTAAGCCGAAGCAAGTGTGTCATTTCTTGAGGCAAATTTCCATGGAAATTGTTGGTTCCCATGTCGAGAGAAACAAGAAATGAGAGGTTTCAAAGATCCCGGGGAATTTTGCAAGTAAGAACCATATTGGAAAGATTCAAGAATTTCACTCTCTGGTGGCGAGAGGTGACTCCTACCCAATGGCAAGCAGACCTAGAGGGAGACCAACTTTCATCCAATAAATAAAAGGGGTCTGAAATAATTTGAGATTTCAAAGAAAAGAGAGACAATTGATCTGTGGTAATGTTGGTTTTGGTCATGGCTAAACTAGCCATAACATAGTGAAGGAACAAGAATGTTATTAAGAGAAAATAGGTGAATGTTTTCTCCATACTTGCATAAATTAGAAGGAATTTGTTGTGGCCAATAACTTGTTATTTTGAGACTTTAAATAGCAACAGGATCTCCATTTTAGAATATTTTTCATTCAAAACTTTGTTATGGGAAAAAGTAAAAATGTGACTTTGTTTAACCACATAACATTCTTTTCCACAATTGTTTACAAAATTCTTTCTGAAACCTCCATTTGTTACAAAGATGTTTTTATGAACTCTTATTACTAAAAAGAGGGAAAAATTAATTTGTATTGGCCGCTATCATTTGATTTAAAAATGCATTAAGATATAAATTTTGTGTATGAAATTCTAGGATATTGATAGTAATTGAGATCGAAATTAATTATTCTACACCGTTAAAGAATTTTTAACACATATAGAGTTTGAGATAAAATTAGTGAATCAAACCCCCTAATTTTAGATGTGTGGAGCAAGGGGTGGGGTGAGTTAATTAGGTAATAACCGCAACTTTCGCAAAAGTCAATCGTGCGCATTTTTATTAAAATTCACTGACATGACAAGCAAAAATGGGATCCATTACTTGCGGCAGATGCATCATGGTGATATGAAGTTCATTTGAATTTAGTATATTTAATGTAAAGATAAATTTATGTATAAAATTTTAATAAAATTGCACCAAAGAGTAAATCTAAACTCATAACTTTTAAAATACAATAAGTTTAATACTAAAACATTTAAAGATTAAACTCATAAAATTTTAACTCGGAATCCACCCATGTCATTAAATGTAAGGATCACATATAGTTAGTGTTTGACTTGGAAAAAAAATTTAAGTGGCAGACCATGAAATAAATATAGTTAGTGCTTGACTTGGAAAGGAAGCTCAAGATATAAGTGTACAATTTCTTATAAGTTTTCCTATTGGTTAAACACTTCTTATTAGATGGTTTTTAAAGTGTTGCTCCATATTACCTGTTCTCATCAAGGTAAGTAGAATATTTTAGGAGAAAACCTAGTAATTAATTATTTTTATATAGATACATGTAAGGGTGTCAAACATGACTCAAAAATTGATGACCTGTCCCATTCACCCAAAATTTTTAGGGTTAAACAAAATATAATTTCATATTATCTGATTTTAGCTCAATCCAACGTAAGCCATATCAAAGAAGGTATTTGCACAAATGTATTATTTTGGGTTATATTCAAAATATAATTGTCTTTTTTTGATATATTAAAAGTGACAAGTAAAAGTAAAAAAAATTGAAATACTAGACAAGTAAAAGTGAACGAAGGGATTATTGAACAAACGCTCACAATAAACATTCCGTAAAAAATTCTGCCTTGTGAAACTAAGTCATAGATAAATGTATTTGAACAATAAATTTTCCTTAAATCTATATTCTATATATTATTAAAAGGAGAGGACAAAACCTCTACATTTAGCCAAGCGGAAGCTAAGAATTTTATATTGACACATGTATTTTTTAGTTAATTAGTTAGGAAATGATTGTTATGTTAGTTGGTTTTAAAAATTCAAATTTTCAGTTACTTTATAATTTTATTTTTTTAATTCAAATTGTTTGTATGTTAGTTGGTTTTAATTGTGAAAACTTCCAGAAAAAACAATAATAAACTACTATAAAAATATGAATTTCCTATACTTTTTTTTATAGAACAAAATTGATTTTAAATGTGTATTATGTAACTGCACTATTTTCAAGTATAACTTACAAAGGAAAAAATACAATGTTTATTATAAAACAAACATTTATGGTACATTGCATAATAAATCTATTACATGAAATTACCATCCATTTATCAAAATTCAAATATGGTACATTACATCACATCTATATCTATATATATCTATATATTATTAATGGAAGAGAATAAAGCATGCACATTAACCCCAGTGGCATCATTAAAATAAGCCACTTAAAAGTTTTAGATAAAATTATTTATGTTGGTTATTAGTTACTACTTCTAAATTGACTTTTTTACTTTTTTTAAAACAAAAATTATAGTTCAGATTACTGAAAATAATAATTTTTTACTTTGTCATTTTTAAACTTATAACTGATTTTAAATATAGCTTTTTCAAAACACATGTTTTAAAAAAAAAAAAAAAAAAAAGTAAACAAAACTAAATTCACCTAGTGATAGAAGTTCGAATCTATGTAACTCAAGATATGTAACACCCCGCATTTTGGGCTAGAACGTAAACCTTCATTCCTTCGCGTAAAAGTTTCAAAAGCCATAGATTCGGTGCAAATATAGTGTGTTAATCAATTATGTAGTGTGAGAATCTAGTTGAGAATGAATTGACATCATAGAGGTCCCTTAACCGAAGGACGGGTTGGAAACTTTCCTATCGTTCAAGTTTGAATGAGCGTCGAAACTTGGGTCAACTTCAATCGATAATAATTTTTTTGTATATAATGAATTAGAGGGCCTGCTATATATCAAATGAAAGGTCTTCAAAATATCTTTCCAAGGATACCAATTTCGCATTAATCCAATACCCGAGCAAAAAGTTATACTCATTTTAGTGAGAGGCAGTAAGGGTGTGCGATTAGTTAGGCGCCGCCCAACCAAACTTAGGCGATTGACAAGGTGTCGCCCACCCTGGCTTGTACGATCGACTGGGCGCCGTCTAAGTCATTGCTAAGTGTCAAAAACACTCTGTTTTGACTTATATCAAGGATGTTGAAGTCATTTCACACCCCTAAACCATCCCTAATCACTCTAAAACATTATAAGGAATTTTTAAACACATTATTTACAATCCCTAAGCCCTAAATTATCCAAGTTAAGATCCAAATCCCTCTTCAATTCCCAAGAACAAGATTCAAGTGCTTTTCACAAGAAATCAAGGAATTCAAGCTTTTCGCAATTTCGTCGTCACTAAGGTACATGGAATTTATCGTAAGACTACATGGACTTGTTGAATCTCTTGAATATGATTTAAAGTTATCAAGCACGAATTTATAAAGGGATTTCGGATCCTATGTTTTAAGTTATGCATTAGAACCTTTTAATGGCAGAATTGTTTTGGCCTTGTGGTCTTTTCCCTTAAATTGATTTATACCTATATGTATATGTCTGAAATTGAAGATTTTATTGAGAGCATTATTATTGAAATCCCTCTCTTTTGATGAATTAGAGTTTATGAACTTATTGGGAATGATTTGAAATACATGTTTTATGATTTAAAAGTGGTCTTTTCAATATCCAAGTATTTAACATAATTTAGAGATGAGGGAGTTTCTTGTTATACCTATAGGCTATATGCTTGTTTAAAAGAGAGAATTGCATGTTATTGAGTAAATTGACATGACAACCTTATGTTATTGAAATGTTGACAAAGAGAAAGTTCCTTGCATATGTTTACATGAATTTAAAGAAAGATTTCTTTGAACTGATTTATTGATATGGTGGTCCCAAACTTATGTTTTGAAAACAGAGATTTTAATATCTAATAATGGCTCAGAGATGTGACTTGCAAGTCAATGATATGACGATACCTTATAAATGTATGCCATAACAAAGCTAGAATTTTCAGAGTTTTATTTCAGCAAATACATGTTTTAAAGAGTTAAAAATAGGCTTAAAGAGGGTTAGGTGATTGCCCGAAGAAGGCTTGAGTTCAAGTAACTCATAGCCCAAAATTGTGTTTTGACAATACGGGTTCATTATTTCCCCAAGAGGGATTATATGCTGGCCTAGTGCCCTGTGGCGTATCAGAGATAGAGATTTCAACCCTTGCGGCAAACTCGGGTAGGGGGCTCAGCTGGCGACTTAAGGGCAGATTCCGCATATCCCGTGAAATTTCAGAGTTGTAGGGTATACTACCTACCGCAGAAGTAAAATAAAAAGTATGTCACAGAGTTCGGATGATTGTTCAAAGTCTTTTAAAAATGTCCATGTGCTTTCATATAATATGTTATATTTATGAACTGTTTTTGAACTGCTCTCATCTATGTTGAATAAAAATTATTATTTTTGGATTTGCTCTGCGTACCAGTACAATTGTATTGACCCCCTACCTTCCAGGGTCTGAGGCTTAGTCTAGAGGTCCTGCTAAGCCGTAGAGTTTTTAGACAGAAGTGAAGTGTGCAGTGGGTGAGCCTTCTTTATTCCGGGAGGCCCATGTCCTTCAGACTTATTCATTTATTTTGGGTTTAGGTCCGATGGGGGCCTTATCCCAGTTTCAGACAGTTGTTATTTTCGTATGTAGTAGAGATTTCACAGACTGATTCAGATGTTGTTGGATTTCTTTCTTTATTGTCAAATTGAACTCAGAGTATGACCATGGTTCCTTCATGATTTTTTTTCTGCATCTTTTCTTTATTGCATGAATGTTGTGCATGATTACCAGACAGAGAAGGGCGTCCGGGACTTCGTGGTTCGGGATGCTCGTCACAGCAAGGGCCTCGGCTCGGGTCATGACAAGATAATTGGACTTAATTGTTAGAAAAAACTACAACATGACAAAGTGGTTACCTTTTGTTTTTGAATTTAAAGTGGTTACCTCAATCTAAAACTGTTCATGCACATACACTTGCCTTATCTCAAATCTAGCACCCACCTCTTCCCCCCAAAAAAATATAATTCCATAACTTTTTGATGATCAATTCTTTCATCAACAAATTTTTTAACATGTATGAACGTTGTCTCTCAAAATAGTGGATGTGAAGAGTCGAAGACCCTTCTTCTACCTCGAGATTTTCTCCGTGATCTGTTTGATCATTGGATCTTCACCGAATATGGAGAATTCAAGCATCATTTGGTATAATAAGCTTGATGGTATGGTGATGTGGTTTTGTGAGGGCATTACCTCTGTTAATAGGCTTCGTTGAAGGCAAAATTCGGTGTAAATAGCTATTTATTAAGAAAATAAAAGTGGGTACAAATAGTTGAATGAAATTTGATTCATCTATCATTATAGGAAGAGAACAAACTCCCAGTTTGACTTCTCTTTTAATCCCTCTGCTTTCCATGAGGAATTACAGGGAAGCATTTTAAAATTTGTTGATGTAGTGTTTGTATTAGTTGGTTATATTTTGTATGCGCAGTATATCTTGCTTTTTAACTTTCCTCTCTTATATTTCAACCTTTTGTTTGAAGATAGGACCTCTATACGAGGTTTTGGTGTAAATCTTTAGTGCAGTTTGCTTTTGGAGTGATTCACGGGTTAGAGAGGATAAAGCCTTAGCAGTGAAGGATGGTGATCATGGTAAGATCCAACGTTTATCTCACTTATTCTTGAATTACATCGTTTAATACCTTTTTTAGGACTTTTTATTGAGAAGGAAATTGCTTAAATTGCAATGTGAAGTCTTGGATCCATAAATATCCGTTATAATATGTATCATTGGTACTATCTCCGTGTTTTTTTTTTGGTTTTACCCATATCATTGTTTATATTTTGGCCATTTTGTTATGAAAATGACAAAAGAAATGTATATATATATACATACTCAATTCCATCGAAAAAGTTAATAGTGACGACTAACACCCAGTAGAAGTAGGGTGAGGGGGGAATTATCACCCTCGATTCTTCAAACTGATAAACGTCTTGACAATTGCTTAATTCTATCACATTACCATTGTTTTGTTATAGAAATGCAGGGAGGATGCCTAATAGGGGCATATATATTTTCATTCGTCACTTCTGAAATGTTTTTATCCCTTTTCATTCTTTCTTACACTATTTTTTGGCACTTGATATTTGATAATCATAACTTCATACATGATTAGATGAAGTTGGCATTAGCCAGTAGTTTCTATCGCATAAGAGCTTATATTGATGATAAAACATTATGCATCTTTACCAAAGCAATACGCGAGATTTCTTAGTTACACATTAATAAGCAAGATTTCATATTTACACATCTTTTATTTGGAAATCTCCTTCTATGACAATGGGAAGTAGAATACTGTTGCCTGACGATTTGCCTGCAGTAATTGTTGTTGCCTTAAATTTGTACACAGAACTTTTTGTTGTGAAATTTATTGTGCTGCAATATGAAGTTTAGAGTATTTAATATGCAAAAAATGTGCAGAATTTGTGCTGAAATGTGACAATTTCTGATCATGATGTTCTGAACATCTGTTGGAATTTGCAGTTTTTTAATGAAGTATAGTGTGCTGAAATGTGGAGCTGATTTGTGGTGAAAGTGTGCTGAAACTGCATTATAAAAAGTGCTAAGTTTGCTGAACATTCCCTTAGGTCTGGTGAGGTTGTTGGAGGATATAGGTGGTGCATTTTTGCTATGTTAAATATTGAGTTGGTATACTCTAAATTGATTGTAAATTTTCGCTTTCTTTCACTACGTAGTTACTTCATTTTGTAATAGATTTCGTTATTTTGTAATAGATTTGCCACTAAGCTTGTTGCTTAATGGTAAATTAGCATATGACATATAACACACCAATTTGTAAATGTTGGGGTTAGTTCAAAATAATTAAGAAGGGTATTTTTGAATTACTTTCCAAAGCACCGATGCACCCTTTAAAAATAAGTCTCATCTATGAAAAAGCTATGTGGATTTACTATTAAGTTACATCCAATGGAAATAGAAAAGGGCCCAGATATAGAATGATTGTGAACATGTTAGATTTTTAAAAAAATCCTGTAAAAAATCTTAAATAAATAATAATCTTGAGACTATTTATGAAATGAAAGGTTTGTTTGAATCTTTTTAAGTAAATGATCAAAAATGGCATTAATGATCTAAGACTGTGTATTGTCAGTAGAACTGTGTATACCAGAAGAATTAGCTACTACAAAAAGTAACAAGATTGAGAACAACGGACCTCCACCTCAAAATGTCAAAATAGGAAAATAATTTATTAGAAAGCAATAACTAAGTCGTACGACTAGGGGTGGCAAATGGATAAATTATATGGTTATTCGTACATTTTATCCATGTTAAATGAGCTGGGTATCCAACCCATTTAATAGTGGGTCAATCCATATTATCCATTCTAAAATATTGATAACCCATGGAGATCCACTAATTATACTCTCCTTAAAGTATGACATGTGTGAAGATGTAACAAAGTCTGAAGTATACTTATTAAGGATGTGTTTGGAATGAATAAAAATTTTTTTCAAAAATATTTTTTTACAAAAAATAGAAAATATTTTCCATTTTTTAAATTTTTTATTTTTATAACTTTTTAAAATTTTTTTTGAACTTCTTTTTTTTTAAAAATTAAAGTATGACATGTGTGGAGATGTAGCAATGTCTACTGTATACTTATTAAGGGTGTGTTTGGATTGAAGAATTTTTTTTTCCAAAGAAAATATTTTTTATTTTTAAAATTTTTATTTTCATAACTTTTTTTTTTAAAATTGAACTTCTTTCTTAAAAAAATTGACTTTTTTCGTTTAAATTATTCGAACCACCCTTTTCTCTCTTTTGTTTTTCTATTTTCTTTTTTTTTTCATTTTTCGTTTCTTTCTTTTCATTTTTTTTCTCTCTTCTATCATTAATTTCTATTTCTCTTTTTTCTTCTTTTTTTCCTTTATTAATTTTTCTTCCTCATTTTGATTTTATATTTTTTATTTTTCTTCCTCCCCCCTTCCCCCTTTTTTTTCTAATTTGATTTTTTTCTATTTTTATTTTTGTTTCTTTCTTTCATTTTTTTGCTCACTCTTCTATCTCTAGCTTCTATCTCTCTTTATTCTTTTTTTTTTGTATTTTTTTCTTTTCTAATTTTTTTGTACTTTTGAAAAATATTACTACGTCGAGAACAAAAAATACCACAATCACTAATTGTATTTTTATGTGCACCATCATTTATATTTTTATATTCATTGATACAATTGTATTTGTATATTATAGTTTGCACTTGTATGAGTATTTTTATTTTATAGTTCACGCTATTATTTATATTTTTATATTTGTTGATATAACTGCATTTGTATTTCTATTTTATAGTCATGCTATCATTTATATTTTTATTTTTATTGATATAATTGTATCAAATATAATACATGTTTATACAACTTGAACTATACAAATACAAATGGTACTTGTTTATATACTAATACAATTGATAAATTTGACATACAAATACTAATGATGCATTTGTATAAATGATGCATGCATATTTGTATATTTTAGACTTAAACAAATACAGTAAATTCATACACTTGTTTGTGTACAAATAAAAATAATAAATTATAAATATTTACATTTAAACTATTCAAATACAAATAATAAATTTATTTGAAGTATATAGTACGATACAAATAAATATAAAATACAACAACAAAAAAATAAGAGAAAAAATACAAAAAAAATGACAAAAAAGAATAAACGAACAATGAAAAATGAAAAAGAAAATACAAAAAAAAGAAAAAAATGACAAAAAAATGTAACAAAATGAAAAAAAAATAAAGAAAAAATAAAAAATGGAAAAAAATGGAAAAGAAAAAATGAGAACGAAAAAGAAAAAATGAAAAAGAAAAAAAAAGGAAAAGGAAAAAAGAAAAAAAAAAGAGAAGAAAACATAGCTGGAAAAGAAAAAAAAGAAAGAAAGAGAAAAAGAGAAAGTTAAGGGAGTAATAAAAGAGAGTGATTATGGAGTGTATTTAATTAGCAAGAGAGCTATGAATTGTAATTAATCAATACTTAGGCTAAATTAAATAATTAAAAATTTATGTTTAATAAGTCATGTAGTTTTTCTTGTAATATTAAAGTACTTTTGTCTTTACATAATAAGAAGTAACGAATAGTATGGATATCCATATTATCCATTGAGTTTATCCATTTTATTCATAATATAATATGGGTTGGGTTGGATATTTTATCAATTTTCACATGACCCACTTTTAACCTGCCCATATCCGATTCAAACCGTCCGTTTGCCACCTCGGTACGACCAATGACAGTTCACTTCTGCTAGATTTTGTTTTCAGTATCCTGATTTATCTGCTTCATCCCTCTGCCTTCCACTTTTCAGGTTTGTCGCTATTAAGAGGCATAGAAATGTACAAATACTGTAGGCTCTATATATGTTTTATTCCGTGCATTTTAAAGTTCTCTTAAAAATGGCCTTTTTATTTCAGCAATTGTTTTCCGCTAATTTATTTTCCCCCGACCGGCATTGAATTTCTTTTATATTACCTTGAGCCGAGGATATATCGGGAACAACATCTCAACCTCCCAAGGTAGGGACCTCACTTGTGTGAAGTTCTGTCAAAAGCCTGCACGATGTAAAGTCGAGATGAGCAGTCTCCCTGTAAATCGTGTGCCAAAGACATTTTATTGGTAATTTGGACACTGACGGACAAACATAAGGGGAGAGGAAGCAGAAATTGGGATATGTCACACTCCAACATGTTAATATCCCTTTTAACACTTACAAAAATAAATCATTCTATTTTGATGATCAATTTAGTTTTTGTTAAAAGGAAATAGTGAGATTTATTCAAACCGCTAGAATTTCTGAAAACAGAATCATGCAGAAATAAAGTGCTAAAACAAAAAAGAAAGAAGCAATATTACAGGAATCCAAAACTAATCAAATATTTGCAGCAAACAAATTATTTGGAACAATTCCAACAACATGCTCAACATGCTAGAAGTTGAATCTTGATCTTCTGTAGGATCCTTACAACATCTTTCATGTTGGTTCTTCTTGTTGGAGATTCGTTACAACAATCTAATGCAACTTTCATGATTGATGCCACACCATCTCGCTCCTTATTTAAGCAATTACCAGTTGATGTTAACAAGTTGGCATCTACGACCTCCATGACGGCATCTGGAAGTGAATGACTCACCCATTGCTTCAAGCTAAGATCTCCCTCAAACTCATTAGGCTTTCTCTTAGTAAACGTTTCCAGCAACATGACCCCATAACTATAGACGTCACACTTTGTTGACACTAGTCCTTCCAGTCCATACTCTACAGTCGGACAATTCATTTAAAGATGCAATATGCTTTCTAGGTTGGAAAAAAAGAAAGGAATAATCAATGTTCAATAAATTAGCAAAACAAAGAGACGTACCCGGTGCAATATACCCGAATGTTGCTAAGGTTTTAGTGTACAAATCACCCTGATCTTCACCAAGCAGTTTTGAAATGCCAAAGTCGCTGAGGTGGGCAACCCTATCTTCATCCAGCAAGACGTTACTAGGCTTCACATCACAGTGAATCACAGGCAACGAGCACCCATGGTGAAGATATTCCAAACCACATGCCACATCTATCATTATGCCTAGTCTCTGCTTGATGTCGAGGAAGTAGTTGTGCGAATACAAATACAACTCAAGACTCCCATTAGGCATATAATCAAGAACTAAAGCCTTAAAATCAAGATTGGAACAACTAGTAATGACTTTTACGAGATTCCTATGGTGAAGGCTACGCAAAACTTCACATTCTGTATCAAAACTCTTGAATGCCGCATCCAGTTGCGGGTTGAACACTTAAACTGCAATGGCAGTTCCACTTCTGAGAACACCTGTGTAAACAGAGCCAGAACTTCCAAAACCAATCAGATTACTCTCACTAAGGTCATCCGTTGCTTGGAGCAGTTCATAGTATGAAATTCTTTCTCGTGTTACGGCAGACAATGAATCAGCTTGTTGAGGCGCACTTTTACCTCTTTATACCTTATCCATAGGAGCACAAAGGCCATAGTAACAAATACAACTGTAATTGCGAGCAAAAGAAAAAGAACAAGCAATTTTTCCCTATTTGATTTGTTCTTTGATGAAGTGGGGCATGGCGGGACCCGAAATCTTGAAGAACCACACAATGCTTCATTGTGGATGAAAAACTGACTCGAGAGATTCTTGAAAGGACCCCCATAGGGTATTTCACCATACAATTTGTTGACAGAAACATTGAAATACTTCAAGTTTTGAAGTTTCTCCAAAAACTTAGGAATGATTCCAGATATATTATTGTGAGAAAGGTGTAGGAATTCCAAACCTACCATGTTGCTCATTGAGTCAGGTATAGCTCCTTGTAACTTGTTGTGTCTCAAAGAAAGGTTTACCAGATTTTGCAAGCCTCCAATTTCTGTAGGAATTCCATTTGAGAATTGATTCATTGACAGATCTATCAGTGTCGCAGCCGTTAGATTTCCAATTTCTGGAGGTAAAGAACCTACCATGTTGTTTGACGATAAGTCAAGAACCACTAGATCTTGAAGGTTCCCTAAGCTTGGTGGTATATTGGAACTCAATTTATTGGAACCGAGATGTATCTCCCTAAGGGAAGTAATATTCCCTAAACAATTAGGAAGAGATCCTGAAAGTTGATTTTGATCCAAGTAAATATCACCCAGATGCTGCAATTTACATATATGATCTCCAATAAATCCTGTAAATTTGTTGCTACTCAAGTTGAACCGCTGAAGGTCTCTCAAATTGCCAATTGATGTTGGAATCGATCCGACCAAGTTGTTTCCAGAAAGGCTAAGGTCTAATAAGCTGCTTAAGTTCCCAACCTCATTAGGAATTCGCCCTTTGATTCTGCAAATGTCGGCGACAAATGTTCTAAGAGAGGTGGAAAGGTTCCCCGTGGAGGCAGGAAGCATGCCGTTTAGAGGATTCAAATATACAGATAGAAATGTTAAATTTCTGCAACTGGTTAAGGAAATCAGAAAGCTTAACGTTGAATCGCTTGTTAAATTGTTTCTCTCCAAGTTTAGGAACTGTAGATGAGCCAAATGTCCAAGAGAATTGGGAATCAAGCCAGTGAGTTGGTTGTTAGAAAGCTCTAGAATAGTAAGTTCTGAACAATTGGAGATAGAATGAGGAATAGTCCCAACAAGATTGGTTAAGTCGTTCAGATAAATCTTTTCAATGTTGGGTAAGATAGAACACATGTTTGGTGGGAGGCTTCCTGATAGATTATTGTTTGAAATAGAAATCACTCTCAGCCCTGATATGTTGAAGATCTCCATATCAAGTGAACCACTAAAACTATTGCCCGAAAGATCAAGTACCTCCAACTCAACAAGATTGCTTATCTCTTTGGGTATTTCACCTGGAAACACATGAAGAAAAAAAATGAATACAAGTGAGATGAACTATTTGGCTCAATGCTTATCTATCGGATTCATTCTTTAGTTGGACCTGATAGGAAGACTCTTGAATTTTAATTGGTTCTAGAAGAATGTATCGACAAGAAATCAGAAAATTTTGTAATAATTTTCCTATTGTTATTGATCAAAGTCTTAAAAAGAATATACATATTATATATTTTTTTTGTCCATTAAAGTTCTTAGTATAATTTTCTATGAATTTCTGATTGTGCAGATTTGTATTTTTATATGGACTCAAATATATAAACTGATACTTCATTAGAAGTTAGCTAACTACCAACGGGAGTTCAAATTTACTGGTTATTTCTTAAACAGATTAATTTTAAACATTAAGAGACGCTCCTTATATGGTGTTTGTTGTCATACGCTTGAAGATTTATTTAAAATTGTTACAGTTTATTACTCATTACATACATAAATTCATAGAATGAGACGCCATTAGAATATATATGTACCGATAAGCTTATTGTCACCAAGCTGTAGATTCTGCATCTTGGTTAAGTTGCCAATTTCCTATGGTAAGAATCCACTAAAGTAGTTCATCGACAGTGACAAAATTTGCAGTGATGAGATATTTAATATGGAGATCGGGACAAGGCCGGTAATCTGGTTTATCTCCATGGCTAACTCCGCCAAATTAACAAGATTTCCAATTTCTTGTGGAATCATCCCTGCAATAAATGTGTAATAAAATAAAATTCTGAAGTAATAAGATACAACAGTGCTATTATTCATAAGATAAAAACGTACCATTGAAATGGTTAAATCCTAGAAAAAATGTCTGCAAGTTACTCAATCTTCCAATTTCACTATGTATTGGTCCATCAAACTCATTATCCGATAATGACAAAATTTGAAGTTGTGAACAATTTGATAAGCTTGTAGGCATATGACCGTGAAGCTTGTTTTTGGATAAATGAAGCCCTTTGAGTATTGAGAGATCATTGCATAAACCATTGGGAAGATATCCTGATACGCTATTGTCGGCAAATGCAATGACTTAAATTCTTGAAATATTGAAAATTATGAAAGGTATAGAACCCGTAAGTTGATTAGCTTGTATGGATAGCACTTTCATGTTTGTGAAGATTTCCGATCCACTCTAGGATGTTTCCTTGAAGTGAATTATAAGATATCTCCAAAGACTCCAACCTTGAGGCATTCGATAGTGACATATGAATAAAGCCAACGAGCTTGTTACCCTTCAAGTTTAACACTTTAAGGTTTAAAAGACTTCCAATCACTTTTGGTATTTGGCCCTCTATGGAATTGAAATTCAGATTCAAAGTCTCATGTGTGGAAACATTAGAAAATGAACAAGGGATGGAACCAGTGAAACTATTATTTCCAAGGTTTAGTACTTGAAGTTGGTGTAAAAACCCAAACCAAGAGGGAACCTCCCCGCTGAAGCTGTTGATACTCAAATCAAGAACCTTAAGTCGATGCAAGTGTGTCATTTCTTGAGGCAAATTTCCATGGAAATTGTTGCTTCCCAAGTCAAGATAAACAAGAAATGTTAGGTTCCTAAGTTCACGGGGTATTACGCCCGTAAGAGCCATGTTGGAAAGATTCAAGGACGTCACTCACAGGTGACGGGAGCCACAAGTGATTCCAACCCAATGGCAAACAGATGTAGCTGGAGACCAACTTTCATCCAAGTAATGAAAGGGGTCTGAAATGATTTGAGATTTCAGGGAAAGGAGAGCTAATTGGTCAGTGGAGATGTTAAGTTGGGTCATGGCCGAACTACTTATAATATAGTACTGAAGCAACAAGAGAAAAGAGAAGAAAGCTTTCTCCATAATTGCATATATTGGTAGGAATATGGATGTGGATAGTAATGATGTGGTTTTATGACTTTAAATACGTAGCAAAGAGGTCTCTCGCTCTTTCTGACTTTAAAATCTATAAGAATTTCTTTTATAATTATTTTCCATTCACATATATTTTTGGGGAAAAAGGAATTGCTTTCCTTTATTCATTAATTAAGTAGACTAATAATACAACTAAAGAAACAAAAAAACAACTTTAATCGGTTCAAGTGGCAGACCGAGAAAGAAGACTCAAAAGGAGTCTTCCACTACGTTTTTATACCGAATGTAAGATGCTAATTGGAGGAGCAAGAATAAATTGAGTAGATTTTCTCTATTATTATCTTTGTTTAACTTCAGTAGATACAAGTGAAATTCATAATTTGTGTTTAACAACTTAAACAGTACTAGAATATCATAATGAATAGGGATTTATTTTTTGCAAACCAAAATTTAACTAGTGTCAGCTATAGGTTCACACGGATTTATATCTTTTGATACGAAGTATTGATATATATATATATATGGAAAAAGCTACTAAAAATATCAACAACTGCTGTGGGGATCGATAGATCCAATTAAGTTGTTTTCGTTGAGATAATGGCAGGTTAAGCTGGTTAATGTAACAACTACAAAGTACATAACTTCAGATACAAACCATGCGCTATAACTTCTTATTCCAGAAAATTCTTGTCACTTAATTTTGTATCTATTACGTAAAAACCATTTTTTATTCATTACACAAAAGTCATTTAACTTTGCTCCGACCATTACAAATGTCACTATGATCGGATTTTATAATAATCCCATCGGAAAAATGATGTCGCAACTTTAATTAGTTCTTAATTTTAATGTAAGTGAATATATAATTTATTACTCATATTTTGACTCTTTTTATATGTGCATAACCCAATTTTCCTTATGGAGATTTTACAATAAGCCTATCGGTTAATGATGTGACAACTTTAATTAGTTCTTAATTTTAATGTAAGTGAATATATAATATATTACTCATATTTGAAAAAGAATGATAAACAAGATAAATTCTTCAAAACACATAAAATAGTAATAAATGTATGATATTATTTTTAAAAAATTATTTAAATTTTTTGTTGATAAATCAACATGTTAAAGATAATTTTGAAAATAAAAGTTTTAAAATATAAATACTTTAATAGCTGAAGAGATTATAGGATATTTAATTTTTATATATATCAATTAAATTAATTAAACTGTATGTAATTTATTAGAAACCGGAACCGTGGGCTATAGCACATCGATATAGCCCCAAAATGTTACATTCGCGCCATTTCGCCCGTTTGACACCCCAAATAGCCCCGCCCACACAAACGGGCAGTACTGGGATGCTCCCCAACCTTCCTGGCATGCGCGAGTAAATTTTTGACCCACAGCACCCCCGGACCCCAGGCCCACCCCCGGAATCATGGGCTATAGCACACCGATTTGGCCTCAAAATGCTCCGTTTGCGCTGTTTCACCCGTTTGACCAACCAAATGGCCCTGCTCATACAAACGGGCAATATTGGGGCGATCCCAAGCCTCCCTAGCATGCCCGGGTCGATTTTTGACCCACGACACGCCCGAACCCCAAGCCCACCCTCGGAACCGTGGGCTATAGTACACCGATTTGACCTAAAAATGTCTTGTTCGCATTATTTCGCTCGTTTGTCCAACCAATGGCCCCGCCTACACAAACGGGCAACACTGGGATGCTCCCCAACCTTCTTTGCACGCCCGGGTGGATTACTGGCCCAGGCACCCCTGGACCCCGGGCACACCCTCAAAACCGTGGGCTATAGCACATCGATTTTGCCCCAAAATACCCTGTTCCCACCGTTACACCCCGTTTGCCAAACAAAATAGCCCCACCAAAACAAACGGGAAGATCTGGGACGCTCCCCAGCCTCCTTGCCACACCCAAATGATTTTCGGCCCACGGCACCCTCAGAATTATGGGCTATAGCATACCAATTTGGCCACAAAATGCCCCGTTCGCGCCACTTCACCCGTTTGACCAAACGAATGGCCGCGCCCACACAAATGGGAAACACTGGGATGCTCCCCAGCTTTCTTGGAATGCCTTGGTCGATTTTTGACCCACGACACCCCGTACCTCGGGTACACCCCCAGAACTGTGGGCTATAACACACTGATTTGGCCCTAAAATGCCTCATTCATGTCGTTTCACCAGTTTGACCAACTATATAGCCCCGTCCCCATACAAACAGGCAATACTGGGATGCTTCCTAGCCTTCCTGGCATGCTTGGGTAGATTTTCGGCCCACGACACCCCTGAACCCCAAGCCCACCCCCAGAACTAGGGGCTATAGCACACCGACTTGGCCTCAAAATTCTCCATTCGATCCATTTCGCTCGTTTGACCAACAAAATGTCCCTACCCATAGTAACGGGCAACACTAGGATGCTCCCCAGGCTCCCTAACATGCCCGGATCAATTTTTGGCCCACGACACCCCTAAACTGTGGGCTATAGCACACCGATTTAGCACTAAAATGCCCTATTTATTTGGTTTCGCCTGATTAACCTACCAAATAGCCCCTCCCACCTAAACGGGCAATATTGGGATGCTCTCCAGCCTCCCCGATATACCTGAGTCGATTTTCTGCCCACGACACCTCAGACCCTGGGCCGACCCTTAGAACCGTGGGCTATAGCACACCGATTTTTCCCCAAAATGCCTCATTCGCGCTGTTTCGCCTATTTGACCAACCAAATGACCCCGCCCACACAAAGGTGCAATACTGGTATGCTCCTCAACCTCCCTGGAATGCTCGACTCAATTTTTTGCCTACGACACCATCAAACCATGAGCCCACCCCGGGAACCGTGGGCTATAGCACACTGATATGACCCCAAATGCCCCATTCGTGTCGTTTCTCTTGTTTGACCAACCAAATGGCCCAACCCACACAAACGGGCAATGCTGGATTCTCCCCCGCCTTCCTGGTATCCCCGGGTCGATTTTTGGGTCACGACACCCCTAACCCCTGGACTACTCTAGGAACAGTGGGCTATAGCACCCTGATATGGCCCCAAAATGCCCCGTTCGCGCCGTTTTGCCCATTTGACCAACCAAATGGCCCCGCCTACATAAACGGGAAATACTGAGATGCTCCCTAACCTCCCTGGCATTTTTCGGCCAATAGCACCCCCAGATCCCAGGCCCACCCCAGAATAGTGGGATTTAGCACATCGATTTGGCCCAAAAATACCCCGTTCACACCGTTTCTCCCGATTGACAGACCAAATGGCAGCGCCCATACAAACAGGCAATACTGGGATACTTTCTAGCCTCCCAAGCACGTCTGGGTCAATTTTTTACCTACGGTACCCCCGGATCCCCAGGCCACCCCTCAAAATGCAGGCACTAACACACTGATTTAGCCCAAAAAGGCCTCGTTCGCACTGTTTTGCTAGTTTAACAAACCAAATGGCCCCTCCATAGAAACGGGAAACACTAGGATGCTTTCTAGCATACCTGGCATGCCCGGGTCAATTTTTAGCCCACGGCACACTCGGACCCCAGGCTCGCCCCGGAACCATGGGCTATAGCACACCAATTTGGATAAAAAATACACCATTTTTGCTGTTTCACCTGTTTGACCAACTAAATGGCCTCTCCCATACAAACGGGCAACACAGGAATGCTCTTCAGTATCCTCGGCACGCTCGGGTCGATTTTCAACCTACAACACCTCCGAACCATGGGCCCACCCCTAGAACCGTGGGTTATAGCATACAGATTTGGCCTCAAAATGCATCGTTCATGCCGTTTCGCCTATTTGACAAACCAAATGGCCCCGTCCACACAAACGAGACACACCGGGATGCTCCTCAGCCTCCCTGGACCCTGGCACACCCGGGTTGATTTTTTTTCCTAACACCTCCGGACCCCAGGCCAACCCTTATAACTGTGGGCTATAGCCCATCGATTTTTCCCCAAAATGCCCCGTTTGTACCGTTTCGACTGTTTGACCAACCAAATGGCCCCGCCCACACAAATGGTCAATACTGGGATGCTCCCCAGTCTTCCTGACACCTTCAGGTTGATTTTTCTCCCATGGGACCCCCAAACCCCAAGCACACCCCGACAACCGTGGGCTATAGCACACTGATTCATCCTCAAAATATCTGATTCACGCCGTTTCACCTATTTGACCAGCCAAATGGCCCCACCCATACAAATGGCTAATAATGGGATGCTACTCAGCCTCCTTGGTAAGACCGGTTCAATTTTTGGTCCACGGTACCCCTGAACGGGGCTATAGCACACCGATTTGGCCCCAAAATGCTCCATTTATGCCGATTCGCTCATTTGACCAACCAAATGGCCCCGCCCATACAAACGGGCAATATTCGAACGCTCCCCAGCCTCCCTGGCACGCCTGGGTCAATTTTCGGCCTATGGCAACCCTGGAACCCAGTTCCCACCCCCAGAAACATGGGCTATAACATACCGATTTGGCCCTAAAATGCCCCGTTCACGCCATTTTACCCGTTTGACCAACCAAATGGCCCCGCCCACACAAACGGGCAACACTGGGATGCTCCCCAGCCTCCCTGGCATGCCCAAATGGCATACTATGCTATTTTGATCTTTAAATCATTTGTTTTTCATTACTTTTTTGGCTAAAGAAGAATTAAAACTGCATACCGAATTGGGGAAAAGTGTCGATTGAGTGGGATAGAAGTAGTTTTTTAGAAAATTGACTCGACCAATCTGCCTCATGGTTGTTTGTCCGCATCGATCTCGAAAAAAATAATCAAATTCAAGAAAAAAATTGCCTCAAACAGATATTCGAGCGCAAAGTTGTGAAGGTTTAAAGTTTTACCATTCTACAATTACTTTTTTCCTATCTCCTTCACTCCCTATTTTTGATTGTCCTTTTTGTCTTACACTTTCAATATTTAAAATTATATTTTTATAAATAAGGTAAATAGAATAAGTTAGAATGTAAATTTAAACAACTATTAAGAATAAGTGATAAGTATTAACAGTTACTGTTAGGGGATTTATACAAATTAATTAGGTCATTATCCAATTGTACAAAAGTCATACTTAGTAGATGCACAGTTTTTTAAAGTGAGGTGTTTAAAAAATTGTTTTTTTTTGGCAAACTAAATTTATGTTTGGTCAAGAACATATTTATTACTAATTATATGAATTACTTTCTCCGTTCGCTTTTACTTGTCTGCATCAATCCAAAATGAATGCTACACTAAATAAAAATACTGACACAAATCGTCACTTATTTTCCGTTAAATAGCATATAGCTAGCATAATTACCGTTAATTCATCATTAAATAAGATTAACAATCAGATTTTATTGTTTTGACAAAAATTATAAATTGCTAATTCGTGTTAAATTTGTATGATATTGAGGTTAGTTATATAAATTTATGCAAGATCTTTTTATTGATTAAAAGTTTGCTATGGATTTATGAATCAAATATACAAAAGCAAATAGATTGTTTTAACATTGTACAAAAAGTATAAAATGAAAATTTTGTAAGAAAAAAAAAGTGTAATGTGAATTAGTTGACTAGTAAATGAAATTCTTTGATTTTCAAAGAAAATTTTAAATATCATCTTATCTCCCTTTTCTATCATTATTTTCAGTCAACTTAATTTTTTGTTTATTTGTGTTTTCTTTTATATTTATGTTTTGCGTATTATTAACTTTTGTACAAATTATCACTCTCATTTTTTACTTTCTTCGTTCATTGTTATCTTATTTTATTTTATTTTTGAAGGGAGACTTATTCTAGAAATTATGGAATCATGGAATGCACAAATGATGTGAGTTTCTCAATGAAAACATTTATCCTAGTTAATTTTTTCGATGTTATTTTCTATTTTTTATGTTCGTATAACTTTTTCTTTTAACTCTAGTTTAGGACTCTTGTATGATATGTATTTTTTGTCCTTTAATGTTCTCATTATTTTAGATTTTAATATTTTGTCTTAACCAAAGAAATTTATGTAAACCACGCTTTATCTTGGAACATGTATTTTTAAAGACATTTTTTTATGGGGTTTGATAACTTTCTTAAGTTGTAAGAATGGGGGTAAAATGTATGTTTTGATTGAAACAAGTAATATGATAAAATAAGAAAACAATAAAAGAAAATAATTTTTCAGTGAGGTTTTTTTAAAGGAAATGGTTGAGCTACATTTAAATAGATTAAATCATAGTTTTGGTCAACAAATGTATTGGATTAAAACTTGTAAATGTTTGTGAGTGAGTGGATTTTTTATTCTCTTATATGTTTTTAATAGGCTCTTCTTTGTAACAAATAAGAGATTTGAAAAAAGAATTATTTCATGTCTGTCTTATAAGGAGGTACTCTTTTTTCGATTATGTTATATAAATCAAACAGTTAAAACTCAAAATTGTTCTTCATTTCTGTTTAGTATATTTTGTTCATATGAAATAGAACTTTAAATACTTTTAATTTCATTTATCATGATTATTAAATACTTAATATTAATAAAGTGGAAAAAGTCATTTATTGAGGAACTTTTCATATTACCCCCTTTTTTTAAAAAAATATTTCTTTATAAATTACTTATTAATTTCAACTTTTTACATAACATGTTCACACATAAAATTAAAGATTATTTTGGTACATCCTATTATTTTTAAATTATAAAATTCAAATTTCTTCTTTACTTTTTAAAACCTCGTGTCAAGTCAAAGTCCAACAAATAAATCAAAATGAAGGAAATAATTTTTAGTCAAAAATTAAAAGAGTAATATGAGTAACTCTTTTTTTCCAAATAATTTGACACATTTTCGTTTGGTAGAAATGCATGTATTAGCTTTGTGTATTACTAATATTTTATTTGATATATTTTTTCATCCTATGCATAACTAATTTAAGTATTACTTATACACTTACATTAATATTAAGGTGTGTATTACTAATACGTGAAAATACATGGTATTAGTAACACAGTAGATTCTAATGCATACGACACCTTGCGCATTATTCAAAGGATACCCTAAAGTTTCTCCACCGAACTGTAGTACTGCATTAGAATGATTAAGGACATAATTATCCCTCAAAATTCTTTCCATATTCTTTCCATCATATTTAAGATAATTCATGTCTAGAATGACTAAAGACGCATTGTAAACAAATGTTTTTTTTTAAAAAAAAATTATGCAATTCATATTATTTTTAATAGATTAAATCAAATACTATATAAAAATATATAAATATAACTAACGCAAGTATTACTAATATACTATATTTTAAATTATTATTACACACCGTACGAAAAAACTTATTCTCACAAGAGCTTAATTAATGATAGGAGTAAATACAACACAACTTGTTAATTCCAAGGCAATGAATAGACACAAAAGTTTAGCCAAGGATACAATTGGCCAATTAAAAATAGTAGAGGGGGAAATTCAAACTATTCACCTTTTAAGATGTGTTTGGTAGAATGGTAAATATTTTTCGAAAAATGTTTCTGTATTTTCTTATGTTTGATTGAACAAAATTTTTGAAAACCATTTTTTTCATTAAAAAACGAAGACAATACTTCTTAATGTAAATAGAAAAAATAAATTCTATAAATGACATTACTGTATATTTTTTTGTATCTTCCCACCCAACATTATTTTTTGCTTGATGACGTATAAAATACTTTTGAGATAATATTTTCTTTACTTACCAAACTTCAAGAAATCAACTTATAAAACATTTCAATTTTATGTTTATTGTATTCTCTCGTCCACCCAACACCCCCAACCCCTACCTCTTGACCATCCCACTCCCACCACTGTCGAGGCCCCACACCTCGACCCCCTCCAGCCTCTACATATATTTTTTTGCTAAATTACATATAAGTATTTTTTTTTCTTACTTACTAATCGCAAGATTACATACAAGAAACCAACTTATTTTCGAGAAATATTTTCATACCAAACATACCCTTAATATAAAAAAGTTTGTGACTCTCTATTGAAAATTTTTAGGTTGGACAAGTACATCTATAATTACTTGGTTACAAAGGGGTTGCATAAGACTGCTGAGGTATTTTCCATTGAAGCAAATGTTGTAAATCCCACAAATGTTGGTAAGTTTTATTATTTAAATTTATGGTAGATTTGAACTCATTAAAATAATTGTTAAAAGTTGTTTACGTGTGACTTACGTGTAATTATGAAAGTAGTTGTGGATGCTTGGGTTATAGTAGTTTGACTAGTATGATTATGCTGTACTATTGATAGATTTCATTGTCATAATATTAGTGATCGTGTAATTACGTGTGATCATTGTGGATACTAATTGTGTATGGTGTTCATCGTCTATTATATATACACAAAAAATAATTTTAACCAAATATAAATAAAGTAATTTTCTGCAGTAGGTCAACCCCTTCATTGTATGCTAGCTCTGCCTTGACACAAGACATATCAATAATTTTCTATTTTAAATCGAAAGAAAGTCAAATTTGTCTAAATACAAGATATAAGACAATTGAGGCTACTCTTTTATTTGATGATTATATTGTTTTTTTAACAATTATATTATTCCTTTGATTTTATTTTTATTTTGTGTTTATGATAAAAGATACATTTAAATTGTCACTTTTTTCCACGAGTTCTGTACTTTTAATTTAATTATATATATGTTTTTTTTATATATGAACTATATATTATTATCTATGTATTAAAATGCATTTTGAAATAATCCAAAGTTTTTTCCCGCCTTGCCTTGTTTAACAATTGCCCTACCCTGTCTGTTTAACGTTTGTACTGCCCCGCCCTACTCTTATCTTGCCCCATTGTCATTCCGAATCAATTATTTTCTTTTCCTATCTGAACGATAGTGATAGTTAAAGGTTGTCTTCATATAAGGTATAACTCACGGATAGTTGTAGAAATGAGCTATAACTCGCGAATAGTTGTAGAAATGAGCTATAACTCAGACTTTGGCTGAATGCAACATGCTTTGTGTATCTGAATACCCTTTTATTTGATGACTATGTTATTTTAAAGAACTTCTTTATTCCTTTGACTTCATTTTTAAGTGAGATAATGGTAAAAAAAAACACATCTGAATTATCATAGTTTCACGAGTTTCACATCTTTAACTATAGTTGTTCTCTTTTCCTACATGAACCATCAATATTTATATATTAAACACACCTCATGAATTATCAGTTGTTTCTTTTTCAAGTAAAATAGATTGGATGGAATGATAGATAATCAATGTCATTCTTTGAAGCTTTTAGTGCACTTATTTTGAGGTTCATTTTATTAGAAAGTGTTTTTCATATTTCTAAAATTGTATTAATTGCTATTTTTTTTTAATTTTAATTATTTAATTTCTGATATTTTTTAGCTGTCGAATCTCCAGAGGGATATTTAATGGAATGGTGGGATGGGTTTTATGATATATACAATACTTATCAGGATGAAAAGGCCCAACTATCCTATGTTAAGGTGTTACCTAAACTTTTTCAAGTTAAATTCATCTTCTCGATGATTATTTAATCTAAAGACATGATTTTTTTAAATTCTCAGGATGCATGGACTGCTGACAATGTGGGATATCATATCCCTTTTGATGTACCAACGTATTCTCCAAATACTGCTACACCGGTTAGCTCTCCTACCACACAATCGTTTGAGCCTAATTTTATATATTGTAGAGTCTCTATTAGACCTGTCAATACGGGTCTAATTTTATATATTGTAGACCTATCAATACGGGTCGGTCCAGTCCATTCGAATTAGTCCACACGGGCTAGCCATATGGGCTTTGAGTTAAACGGGCCGGTCCATCAAAATGATGGATAAAAAAAAACAACTCCACACCATTACTCTGTGGGTTGCGGATCTCACGGGCCAGCCCACTTTTTAAAAAATAATATTTTCTAATTTTATTTTAGAATATTAATAAAGATAAACATTCTCAAACAATATTACATAATGTTAATACTTATTAATCAAGTCTCCAACACCCCTGAAAAATATTCCTAATAGTGAAATTAAATAACTTTTGAGATGATATCCTTCGAACCAATTAAAAATACTACTAAAAAATCTAAATAGTTGCATTTACTTGACTTACGGACCGGCCCACGGACTATCCCAAACCATATTGCTCAAGCCCCACGAGCCACAGGTTTATATGGGTCGGACTAAGAAGCCCTGTTCCTAAATGGGCTACAAAAACTGAAGCCAATACCATCAAATTACATGCCGGGTTGGGCACGGCCCATATTGACGGCTCTTAGTCTCTATAGTAATGTCGCTCTTTTGTTTAACTATAGGTGCACGATATATCTCATGTGGAGCCGGCCTTTCACCTAACGACACCTGAGGATGAACTGAGGGCGGATTTAAGGTTTGTTGAGATTGATTATACAAGTCAAGTGGTGCCATATGTAACGATTCTACGTAACAACGTTACATTTATTGCTAATATGGAGCAGCATTTCTGCATTTTGTTCACTTAACTTCATGTTTTATCTATTTGCTTTGGTTTTATGCAATGTCATTATGACTGTAAAATATAATTGATAATTAGTTATCGCATAGATATTTCATAATGTAAGTCATCGATTTGGTTGTTGAAGTTCGTGAATAAGAAGATCGATCTCCAACTCTTTTTGATGTTCATATGTCATACAGCCAACCAATGGAGCAGATCCTGAGTATGCCTCAACAGTCGGAGGGCAAAGTATTCTTAGATTTCCGAGACAACAGTAATTTTTTTATGATTTGTTTTTTAAAGTTGTGACATAATTGACAAGGTTTTATCCTTCTAGGAAGAGGGAGAGGGAGATAATATTAACTTTGAACGAACTATGCAGATGGAACCAAACTCTCGTCCCCCTAAAAAGATTAGACTTTCAGTGCCGGAACCTTCTGAAGCAGGTTCGTTGTATTATTATTGATTTCAAATACATAGCTTTTTATTTTTTAGAATCTTTTGTAATTTATCTTGATAACGCATGTGAGCCCGCCTAAGTTAGTTTAGAGTCTTATAAGTCGACTTAATATGCATTTTGAACCAGATACCAATATCAACTTTTGTTAGCGTATGAAAATGTTATGGTTGTTTGGATGATATATTTGTCAATTATAAGATCTTCAAGGATGATTAAATGGTTCTCTGTTATAACGGAAACTCATATCAGATTCTTTGTTGATGATCGTTATCAGGTTGTTTCACCAGCTCTAGCTCTGTGATGCAGAAAACTCCCTAGATCTTGCAATTTTATGATCTTCCTCTGGGCATGGCATTAAGAAGGTGATAAACTTGAGAAAGATCATAATTCATTAGCTGTTATACAATATATGTACGCTATATATACCATGAACAAAGACAGATGAATTTTTGTTACTTCTTGTTCATTTTAAGAATTTTAACTTTTTCTAGTTGATGTTTTTGCTTTCTCCAAGTCTTAATGGTTGTTGCATGTTTGTTAATCAACACAGAAAAAATAATCGATACAAGTAGGAAATATGACAGTATTACAGTGCATATGTTATAGTGCAGTGTCTTGATGATGAATGTTAAGGATGCTAATACATTTAGATGCAGCATTGAGGTTTTAGGTTTCAATTCTACAAGTCATCATAAATGTAACAACAACAACATATCTCCAAGTATATTCCCACCAAATCGTCATAAATGCATAACCAATAAAGGCTCAAATCTTATTATTTTCTAATGAATGGGTAGCTATTGTGATGAAATGTATGAGTCCACCAAGTACATAGGGATCAGGTCCCTATGCCCACAGATACAATAGGATAACAGTCGAAAGAAAAACGATGCAATAATGTAAAGTACAATGTTTACGTGCAAAACTCCTTACTTAAGGGAGGAAAAAAACACGACTTGTCTCACGGTATTTTCCAAATCTCTACTAATCTTCAAGAAACCAAGTGATTACAAGCTACTATAATCACTACCTCTTGCAACAACTCTACTACAAGACAAGTATAGTAACTCTAGCACACCTCAGCTGACAATGATCCTAGATAACTCTACCCAGGACTCAACACGTCCAAAACGGTAAGTTAAACTTGACCAACTTACAAACGACTCGATCAATTACCTATAACTGATGGGACTCGAACTAAGACTTAGACAAGCTAAAATATTTACAATATGAGAGAAAAACGCAAACAACTCAAGACACCATAAGACTAAATGAGCACTTAATCAGGTCCCTTGATGATGTATGAGTTGTGTTCAAAGAGACGGCTTTTGCAAAAACTGACTTTTATTGAATGTAAGTATTCCTTTCATTTGAGACAACAAAACCTAGAACTTCTCCCATTGATCGAGGTTGAACATCTCTATTGCTGTGCTACCAACTTGTGGCCCTGGGTTCATCTGCACTCAGTACTTTCAATGCAAAATATAAATTTATGTGTAAAAATCTACTAAAATTTCGCTCTCTAGTATGTAGGGATGAATAGTTTCAACAATACAATAGGTTCAATACGACAAACCTTAAAAGTTGAACTTATTGGGTTTGAATTCTGAATTTGCCTCTGCTGTTCATTAAAATCTCATAGTTCTCTATCATGCCTTTTTAATTATTTTTTACAAAATCTTATAAGAAGTAATATACATATAGACTAAATGGATTCTACATTATAATGTTTTCAAAAAGAAAGGATATTAAATAGTTGCGTTTAGTGCTATAATATGAACTCAAGACATGTTACACTTTCATCATTCAACACCCAATGGTGTAGTCTAACTGTCAATAAAGTAAGCGAAAATCATAGAATACCAGGATTCGAGTTTAAGCAGAGACAACAATGTTATGATGGGATTAAGGCCTGCACTGAATGGTGCTAAACTGAATGGCGCAAGATCATGTTACCTAAGCATAGGTTCCTATTGCGGTTAGCAATGCAAGGGAAACTACTCACTAAAGTGAGGTTGATGAGAATAGGTATACATTGTGATGATGATAAGTGTGTACTATGTGATCAGATGCAGATAGAAAATACCTCTCATCTTTTTGCAATATGATGTGTATCTGTTGTATTACTAGAGTTTTGATAGTATTACTAGAAATTTGATGATCTATAAATTATACCACAAAGGACTTGAATGATTGCTAAATCAGTATATATGGGACCTGGTCTCATAGGAAGTTGACTTTAGAAGATGACAACTGAGTGCAGCTGGAGTCTGGAGACTACACTTTTTGCTGAGAGTTGGTGGCATTGCAGTAGAGGTAGCCATTTGAATCTGTGATTATTTAAATCTGTAATCACTTTGTTGCTTGAGGTTAGTGGAGAGTTGGAAAATCCTGTGATAAGGGTTGTGGTTTTTCCTCTCTTGAGTAAGGAGGTTTCCACGTAAACATCACTTGTATTTTATCTTTTGCGTACTCTTTCTTTTATAACTGTAATACTGTGTTTGTCCGTTAAGGGACCTGGTCACTTGTTACTTGGTGGATGGATCCCTATGTTTCATCAGTATCTCAGGAAATCTACAAACACAGTGTAAGCTTTCAATTTGGTTGTACGACTTATCCTTCAATTCTACTAATTGGTACTTGTTTACTTCACGATCATACATATACCATAATGATTCGAAAACTCCCAGCTCTAATATCAAATGAAACTACGTTATGTATGATAAAAAGATAAATAAAAATCATCCAATAATAGACAACTTCACTTTGCAATCTCCTTCCCTGAATGAATATATGTAATTCGTGAAGAACTAAAATGAAAGAGTGTCATATACATGAGACGGAGGGAGTATAATATATATATATACAGGGGTGGACCTATGTTGTATTTTGGAGTGCTCCGGCACCAACTAAACTCAACGTGGAATAGGTATAATTATATAGAAAATATATGAAAATAGGTATAAAATATATAAAAGCACCCACTATAATAAAAAAAAGTTGGTTGGGTGCATTGACATTTGAGTTTATCATAAGGTCATTCATTGGAAGGAGGTCCCGGGTTCGAACCTCATTGAGGTAATCTTTTTTTTTTTAATTTTTAAAGTACCCACTATCCTTAAATCCTGGATCTACCACTATATATATATATATATATATATATATGTATGAGTTGTAGGTTTTTTTTTTAGGAATTTGATTCAAATTCATAAACTGGAGAGCAAGTTCATTGAAATTATAGTATATAAGTAAAAAAAAGATTAAATATGTTATTGAATTATTAGAAATCCCTCATCTATGTCATCTGTTAAAAGTTTGGCTAATTTATGTCGTCGTCATAAAAAGTCTAACTCATCTATATCATTGACGTTATAGAAAAGGTTAATTCATTCTATTACTTTCTAGCGATGGTTTTGTAAATTCATTTTTGCCACAAGACCTCTTATTAGAAATACACGTCACCAAATCTAAATTAATCAATATTAATTAAAATTTAAATTTAAATTCAAACCTAATAAATAAAATTCAACCCACACCCTACCCAATTAAGGTGAGTGATGTTATTATGAAACAAAGTGTAAAAATAAATAATGAAATTTATTATTAAGTGTTAGTGTTAGAGATTTGTTTAAATTAATTAGGTAATTGTCCATAATGCAAAAGCCATATTAATAGAATTCACTTCTTTTTCTTGTTTTTTTAATTTTTTTTATTTAAGTGACATCCTTGAATGAAAGTTTTTTTTTTTTTTCTTTTTTTGAAAAAAAAGTGTTATTGGAGTTAATTAGTAATAAATGAAGTTGTTTAATTTTAGAGAATATCTAAGTTGTAATTTGTAATCTTTTCTTATTATTTTCAAGTCAAATTTTTCTTGTTGGTTTCTATCTTTTCTTTTATTTAGATTTTGCAATGCTATTAACTTCTCTTCAATATATAATTATAATTTTATTTTCTCTTCTTGTTATCTTTTTTTTTCTCTTTCTCCACTATTCTCTCTTCTTCTTTTCTTCACTTTCACTTGTTTATTCTCTTTTTTCTTTTTCTTCTTTAGTGATTATGGGTTCGTGGAGAAATCAAGTAATATAAGTTTTTGAATAAAAACTGTTTTTCTAATTAAATTTTTGATGTTTTCTCCATGTGTGTTCTCATGATTTTAGTTTTTTTTTTGTTAACTCTAATTTTATTTAATGATTCTTTGGTTATATTCATTCTTTTCTCTTTTTATGTTCTCATAATTTTAAGTTTAAATGTTCTTTTTTAGTCAAAGAAACTTATATAAGACATGTTATATCTTGATGATTTTTTTGAATTTTTTTTTGCTTATGTGTTGATAGTTATTTTTAAGTTATAAAAGTAGGCAAAATGTATATATTTTGGTTGAAAAAAGTGATATGAGATGAGTATGGAATAAATAAAACGTCTTACTAGGGGGTCTTAAGAAAAAAATTGGGTTACATTTAAAAGGATTAAATCGGGCATGATTAATAAATGAATAGGATTAAAACTTGCTCAATTCTTTTGTGTGTGCATTGATGTTTTAGGTCACTTACAACTTCTTTAATTTTATGTCTTTGTTATGAAAGATTTTAATATTTACTCAAAGGAGATTTGAAAATATCATTTTATGTTATATATTTATTTATAAGTGACCAAGAAATCTTAATTCCTCAATTTTTGACCAAGAAATAAAATAACGTATACATCACTCTTCTCGGACTCCATCTATAAAATTACACTAAATATATGTTATTATTATTATCATTGTAATGAGATAATATTAAATTTTAATCCAATTTTAAAGAGTAAATAGGAGTAACTACTTTTTTCCCAAATAATTTGGACACTTAAAAGTCCACTTATTCTGATAAAACCTCAATTAATGATAGGATCATATATGACACAATTCATTAATCCCAAATGAATAGACACAAAAATATAATTAATGATAAAATTGACCAAGTTAAAATAACAAAAGGACAAATTTTAATAATAATCATTTCACTTTCTCTGTTTCAAATTTTAATAATTGTCAAATTTTATCTAGCTTTTAAATACTTAAATTTATTAATTATATAAATTTTATTTCATAAAAATTAAAGTTTTTATTTCTAAATTTAAATCTCAAAATTTCAATTACGCCACATAATAAAATAATTTATGACTCTCTATTGGAAATTTTCAGGTTTGACAAGTATGTGCATGATTACTTGGTTAAGAAGGGGCTGCATTTGACTACTGATTTATTTGCCATCGAAGCTAATGTTGTTCATCCCAATCATGTTGGTAGTTTATTTTTTTTAAATAAATTTATTACTGATTTGAACTTATTATTATGCTATAATATAATAATCCTGATTATCATTTATTAAAAGTAGTTTATAATCTTGGGATTCTTTGTTAAATGATTTTTTCAAGTCTTCTTTTTAATTAATAGAATATACAGATCTATTATCTATTATCTATCCGACGATATATAGATAGATCGATTATCGATTCAACAAATCGATTGTCGATTCGACCTATATATAGACAGATCGATTATCATTCCGACAGATCGATTATCAATTTGACCTATATATGGACAGAATGATTATTAATTCGACCTACACTAACCCAAGCATCATTAGCTAACTCCAAATAAATGATAATCTTAATGCACGAAGCATCCTGCATTCACTCAAAGTCAAGGAAAAGGGCTCGCAACCCAAAGGGATGTAACCTAGGCTAGCTACCCTAACCCAAACATCAATACCTAACTTCAAATGAATGGTAATCTTGTGGAACAAACCATTGTGCATTCACCCAAAGTCCGGGATAAAGGCCCCCCACCCAAGTGGATGTAACCTAGGCATCCTATCGTAACCCAAGCATCGTAGATAACTTCAAATCAATGATAATCTTGAGGTACAAAGCATCATCCATTCACCCCAAGTCTAGGAAAAGTCCCGCAACACAAAGGGATGTGACCTAGGTAGGCTACACTAACCTAAGCATCAATAGATAACTCCAAATGAATGTTAATCTCGAGGCATGGAGCATCATGCATTCATCCAAAGTCTACAAAAAAGGGATGTGAATCAATAGTCAACTTCAAATGAATAATAATCTCGAGGAACTAAGCATCCTCCATTTACCCAAAGTGACCTAGAAAACCTACTCTAACTCAAGCATCAATAACTAATTTAAGAACTCTGTTTATTACTTTAATGTCATTTTAGTTTTATACGTATGAGTACATCGAAGGGGAGCCTTGTAGTAACTGGTAAAGTTGGTGTCATGTGACTAGGACGTCATGGGCGTCAATCCTTAGAAACAACCTCTAGCAGAAAGGCAAGGTAAGGCTGCGTAAGATACACCCTTGTGGCGGGGCCCTTCCAGAACACCGTGCATAGCGGTAGCTTTAGTGCACCAAACTGCCCCTTTTTTTTGTTACGTATGAGTACATCAACAACAACATATCAAGTGTAATCCCACAGAGTGGGGTCTAGGGAGGGTAGAGTGTACGCAGTGCATATCACAACCTAAGAAGAAGTAGAAAGGCTGTTTTTGGTATACCCCCGACTAGTTTTTTTTATGTGGCTAATAAGGAAAGTGTTCCATATAAATCTTTCTTGAAAGTGCTTTTCATGTTTCGAAATTGAATTAATTGCTATTTGTTATTTTGGAGGGATGTGGACCATGTATTGACTGATACTTTTATTTGTGGTGATGTACTAATGTACAATTATTTGATTTTTCTGATTTATTTCAGCAATCGTATCCTCGGAGGGTTTTCTAAAGGAGTGGTGGAACTTTTTCTATGATACATACACGTTTCATCAGGCTGAGCGTGCCCAAGAATCCAATACTGAGGTGTTTCCTAAACTTTTCCAGGTTAAGTTCTTCTTTTTCAAAGACTATTATAATCTAAATGCATGATTTTTTTGAACTCTCAGGCAGCACATACTATTGACAATGTTGTATCTAATATCCCCTTCGCTCTGTCAGCGCTTTCTCCTCATTCTACCATGCTATCGTTTGAGCATAATATATCTCATATGGTGCCAGCCTTCCACCTGATGACACTTGACTATGCGTGTATGATTTAAGCTTTGTTGATATGCATCATCAAACTCAACTGGTGCTATTTGAAACTAATTTTAGGTAACATGTGTTTATTGCTTATCCAGACCAACATTTCGGCACTTGATATATTTTATATTGTTTGCACCCTTCACTTAACTTCGTGTTATATCTATTTTGCTTTGTTCTTGAACAAAATCACATTTCCATTGGTTTTGTGCAATGCAATTATGGCTGTAAAATTGAATTTATCCAATTCTGTGTTGCATAGTGCAAGCATCAATTTTGTTGGTGAATTTCGTGAATCTATAGATTTCTAACTCTTTTTGATGTTCATGTGTCATACAGCTACCCGATGGAGCTAATACCAGATATACCTCAACAATGGAAAGCAAGAGTATGTGTTTACATTTCTGAGACAGCAACATATTTTTTTTAAGTTGCGACATAACTGTCGGTTTTATTCCTTCCAGGACAAAGGAGAGGGGCTTGGTATTTTCACTGATCAAACTATGCAGATGGAACCAAATTACTCCGATGCTCTTGCTACTGCTATGCTTCCGATGCCAGATACTTCTGAAGCAGGTTTGTTTGTATTGATTTCAAATGCCTTGCGTTTTGGAAAAAAAGAAAGTGTCTTACCTCAAATTAAATTTCTAATTCTTTATTTAAATTTATGTGTCATAGGGAGAGATTTTAAGAAAGAATGCAGTCTTTCAAAACATGATGGCTAAATTAAACTTTTTATTATAGTAAAATGAGAATTTTAAAGTTAAATTATTCTTAAATATATAATTGAGTCATTTTGTTGAGGACAAACTAATAAGGAAAGTTTGCCATATAAATTAGGATAAACGGAGTGTAACATACCAAAAGTAAACTTGATATATAGTAGTAGGTTTCAACATGTCATGTCAATAATTATATTAACATATCATTAAAATGACAATATTATTTAAAAAATTTAGATATAGAATTTTGTTGTTATTATTCCTTTTTTTTTTAAACGGTCTAAAAAGAAAAGACTACCCATAGAAAAAAGATTGGAAGGAATGATTGATAATGTCATTCTTTGAAGATTTTGGTGCACTTATCGGAAGTTAGTTTTTTCAGGAAAATGCTTTTTGTGTTTCAAAATTTGCATTAATTGCTATTCTTTATTTTGGAAGGATGTTCACAGCATAGTGGCTGATCATTTTGTTTGTGGTGTTGTGCTAATATACAACATTTCATTATATATTTATATCTTTAATTTAAAACATTTCTATTAATTGTACATTAGCACAACACCACAAACAAAATGATCAGTCACTATGTTGTGAACATCCCTCCAAAATAAAGAATAGCAATTAATGCAATTTTATAAACACGATAAGTACTTTCCAAAAAAAATTAACCTCCGATCTGTCACTTAGAAGATTGGTGGTATGTGTTCTACGGAATGTTCAGCTCAAATCAGGATTAGCATGCCGAAGATCCCTATGCTGAGGTGTTCCCTAAGCTTTTCTAAGTTATATTTATCTTTTTTTGAGACTATTATATTATAATATAAATGTATATTTTTTTTAATTCTCAGGCTGCACGGACTATGGACAATGTGGTACGTCAAGTCCCTCATGCTGCGCCGGCATTTTTTTGCCCTTTTGCTAGACCAGTTAGCTCTCCTATCGTACATTGTTTTGTCCTAATTTTATTGATTATAATTTCTCCTTCTGATGTCACTTTTTTGTCTTATAGGGCACATAATATATCTCTTCTGGGGCTGGCCTTTAATCCTGAGAGGTTGCAAGTGCAATGCCATCCGAGGATGGATGAGGACGAAGTGACATCTAATTTAAGATTTCTTGAGATTCGTCGCAGTCAGAGGGCACCATTTGTAACCAACTCTAGGTAACGTGTTATGTTTATTTGCTAATACGAACCAATGTTTTTGTGGTTGTATTTTATAGTGTTTTCCTTGTTAAATACCTTTTTTTGTATTGGTTTCAAATACCTTACGTTTATGTTTCAGAATCTAGTCATTGGTCTTGATAACACATGAGAGCTCACTTAAGTAGTTTCTACTTGTGTATGTTGACTTAACATGCATTAAGATAGTAACCAAATTCTGCAAGAAAAGCTTCTCCGATGGAGCAATCAGTTGCATACTCGTTCTTGTATTGCAATTACCAACACTAAATGAATTTCAGTTTAACTTTGTATCTCCGATCCTGAACACCAAGTACTTATATGGAGTAGGTTACAGCCTCGTTTCTGTCCAGCTTTAAGGATATGAAATATTTAGCCTAAGGTGAGGTTTTGTTTGGTGTACACAAGATCTCTCGATACATAACGGAATGTATCTACAGCCTAGATTATTTGGTAATCACATAAGTGAATAAAAGAATTGCTTATCTGAGAACGTCTTTTGACCTATAATAACAATGTTCACTTTTGCTAGTGTATGAAAATCTTGGTCGGTTACTAGTCCTTCAAGGACAATTAAACAGTTCTCTGTTATAACGGAGATACAGCAAACTCCATAATCAGAGCAAGATCTTCCTCTTGGCATGGAATTAATAAGGTGATATCCTGAGAAAGCTGACAATTCATTAACTATTGTACAGTAATGTAGGCTATAGCCGTGAGGAATGACGGATGCATTTTGTTACTTCTTGATTGTTCTAAGCTTATAAGCATTTTGTAATCCAAGATTTACTCATGAATACTCAATCATGAGTGCAATGTCATCTGGTTTTGTTGCTTTCTGCCGATTATAAAATGACTGTTGCATATTTTTTCTACCAATATGGAGATTTAGGAGAAATGGTTCTTTAAGAAGCATCCTGTTACTTTTGCTACAAGCGGAAAGAATGACAATATCATATACTGTACAACAACCCCAACATACCTGATGTAATCCCAAAAGTAGGGTCCAGGTAGGGTGATGTGTACGCAGCATTAAAGTGCAGTGTCTTGATGGTGAATGTTAAGCTGCTAATACATTGAGATGAGGCATAAAGGGTTTAGGTTTCAACGCTGAGAGAACATAACGTAGATGGCTTTAACCATTAGTGATTAAGGATAAGGTTATAACGTTGATGGCTTTAGGCATTAGTGATTCAGTATAAGGTTAAGGTCACCTGCGACTTTTGGTATTCATATTAGCCGCCTTGATCGTTGATGCTTGACGTAACATTATACTACTGATAGTTAAGCTTTTGCAAATTAGACTCCAAATAGTTTTTAAAGATATTGATCCTTAGTGTTTGAAGAAACATATGTTGATGGTACTTGTATTCAAGTCCATTATTAGGCTTATATTTGGTCGTTGATAAGCTGTTATTAGATTAGCGAGGAGCGTAATCAATCAAATCTACAGATTTAGTGTCGAAATGATAAGGGCAGCCTGATGCATGCAGCAGCGTCTTGCGTTTCTGCTGGATCCAGGCAAGGGCCATACTCCATCAATGTAGGTAGACAACCATCTCGATGCAAACATTAATGGCTTATTCCACATAGAAAAACTTTACAGTTGCTTCAACGCTCCCCTTCTTACCGTCAAAATGATAAAAACGGAAAGAGAGTGTGCCTGCTTTTCCTGCAGAGATTTTCTCAAGAGTATAGATGGAGGAATGAACTGTTTCCTGCTTGCTGTGTAATTCTTCAGAAAAAAAAAATAAAAGATCTTACTGCTATACTGAGAATTTTAATGTGCTTCTTTTCATTTTTGTTGGGGAATCGAAGAAAAGAGGAGCACTGTATAAGGAGAAGAATATAGTTTTGCAGAGAACTTCACGTCTTTTGCATTCATCACACTAAACCAAGTTACATAGGACTCTTTAAATAGGAAAAAAAAACCTAACCACATACTTGACACTAATTAACCACTTACCTAAATATTAGCAACTAACAAAGATGTGCTTCAACTGAACTAGGACTCCTAACAAACGTGTTACTCTGCCAACTAACTAGGAAGCACTAACAACCTTTGAATCAATATTCAACACTCCCCCTTGATTCAAAATTACAAGCTCCAAGTTTCTGCCGGAAATGATCATGCTTGGCTTGTGGGAGTGCCTTGGTGAAGACATCTGCAATTTGATCACTTGTACCGCAGAACTTTAACTCTATATCACCTTTTGCGGTCAGGTCACGAATGAAATGATAACGGATGTCAATATGCTTTGTTCTGCTGTGAAAAACCGTATTCTTTGTCATTGCAATTGTTGCCTTGTTATCACAGAATATCTTGGTTGCATCTTTCTGCCGATAGAAAACGTCAATCAACAATCTTTGTAACCATACGGCCTGACATGCTGCTGAAGTTACAGCAACATACTCTGCTTCTGATGATGATAATGCAACCACATCTTGTTTCTTTGAACTCCAAGAAATTGCACCAGATCCTAAATTGAAAATATTTCCAGAAGTACTCTTTCTGTTATCTATACTTCCTGCCCAATCACTATCACTGTACCCTATCAAGCTGAAATCTGCAACTTTGGAGTACCATATCCCGAAGTCAACAGTCCCAGCAACATAACGCAACACTCTTTTGGCAGCACCAAGATGTTGCTTGGTAGGACAATGCATATACCTAGACAACATACTCACAGAAAACATGATATCAGGACGAGTATGTGTTAGGTAGTTCAAACCTCCAATCAAGCTTCTGTAGTGACTAGGATCAGCAAGATCTGCGCCATCTTCAAGCTGACACTTTTCATTTGCGTTCATGGGTATGGCAGGCACTTTACAATTATGCATATCAAACTTGAACAAGAGGCCTTTTGCATACTTCATTTGAGAAATAAAAATCCCGTTCTCCACCTGTTTCACTTGAAGACCAAGAAAGTATTGCAAAATACCTAAATCTGACATTGCAAACTCCTTCATCATGCAAGATTTAAATTCAGAAACTAAAGTTTCACATGATCCCATATAAATCATGTCATCCACATAGAGACAAACTATCAAAAAATCACTCGTACCTTGTTTCTTTACATACAGCGTAGGCTCATTCTCACTCCTTTCAAATCCATACCTAAGAAAGTAGGAGTCAATTTTGTTGTACTATGCCCTTGGCGCTTGTTTTAGACCGTAAAGTGCCTTCTTGAGTTTGTAAACTTTGCTCTCATTTCCACTAATAACAAAACCCTCAGGTTGAAAAACATGAACTTCCTTTTCCAAATCCACATTTAGGAATGCAGATTTAACATCAAATTGATAAATGAGCAAGCTCAATTTAGCATCCAAAAATAAGAGCATTCTAACTGTTTCAAAATGAGCAACAGGTGAAAACGTTTCATCATAACCAATAACTTGATGTTGTGCATATCCCTTAGCTACGAGCCTGGCTTTGTATCTCTATATGCTCCCATCTACATGACTCTTGACTTTGAACACCCATTTGAGTCCAATTGGTTCCTTTCCATCTGGAAGATTCACCAACTCCCATGTTTGGTTTTGCTCAATTACTAGCATCTCTTCTATCATTGCATTTTTCCACACTTGAATCTCTGCAGCTTCTTTGAAGCAAGTGGGTTCTGCACCATATAAAGCAAAAGAACAAGTCTCATAAATCTCCCTCAACGATTTGAATTTTGTTGGTGGAGTCTCGCTAGAAGAGTCTGTTGAAGAAGAACTAATGCCACTTCTTTGGGGGGTTAAGCCATGATCGCTTTTTGGAGAAGCGGTGTTTGATTGAGGAGTAGAAAGTCTGCTACTTGCTGGAGAAGAACTGTATGTGTTCTCTGGAATGGAAACTGTTGTAGGTACTTGCTAAAAAATTTCATCAGTAGGCGACAATTTAATATTCTAATAAAGCTTCCTAGAATCAAAGTTCCAGCTAGCATCTTCATTAAACATAACATTTCTACTTATCATAATTTTACCACTCATTGGATCATATAGCTTATAAGCTTTGGATTTTTTTCTATATCCAACAAAGATACATTTTTTTGATTTTTCATCTAGCTTTTGTCTAGCGTGTGAGTTCACCAATGTATAAGCTATACATCCAAAGACACGTAAGTGGCTTACCTTGGGCTTGTTACCTCTCCATTCTTTATATGGTGTTTGATTAAGAACATCCTTGGTGGGTGAAATGTTCAGCACGTAGACAGCAGTAGCAACAGCTTCACCCCAGAACCACGTAAACAACTATTTTCTTAAAGTTGCGACATAACTGTCCCTTTTATTCCTTCCAGGATGAAGGAGAGGAACTTTATATTTACACTGAACAAAATACGCTAATGGAACCAAACTCCGATGCTCCTACTGCGGCTATGCTTCCGATGCCATATTCTTCTGAAGCAGGTTTGGTTGTATTGGTTTCAAATGCCTTGCATTTTAAGGAAAAAAGGAAGTCTTTTACCACAAATTTATTAATTCTTTATTTAAAAGCCATGTGTCATAGGGAGTTATTTTAAGAAATAAAGGAAGTCTTTTGAAACATGACGGCTAAAATAAACTTTAGACATGTGACTATAAATTATTATAGTATAATGAGAATTTTAAAGTTAAATTATTCTGAAATATATAATTGAGTCATTTTGTTGAGGGCAAACTAATAAGGGAAGTTTACATAGGATAAACGGAGTGTTAACATACTAAAAGTATCCTTGATATATAGTAGTAGGTTTCAACATGCCATGTAAATTCTTGTATTAACATATAGATATAGAATTTTGTTGTTCTTGTTCTTATTATTATTTTTAAACGGTCTAAAAAGAAAAGACTACCCATAGAAAATAGATTGAATGAAATGATTGATAATGCCATACTTTCAAGTTTTTGGTGCACTTATCAGAGGTTAATTTTTTCTGGAAAGTGCTTTTTGTGTTTTTAAATTTACATTAATTGCTATTCTTTATTTTGGAAGGATGTTCACAACATAGAGACTGATCATTTTGTTTGGGGTGTTGTGCTAATGTACAATTATTTAATTCCGTGATTTCTTTCGGATGTCGAATCTCAGGAGGTATTCCTAGAAGATTGGTGGTATGAGTTCTTCAGTATGTTCAATTTGAATCAGGCCGAGCATGATGAGGAGCCCTATGCTGAGGTGTTCTGTAGACTTTTTGAGTTAAATTTAGCTTCTTCTTTTTATATTGAGGCTACTATAATCTAAATGAACATTTTCTTATAAATTCTCATGCTGTACAAACTAAGGACAATGTGGTACCTCAAGTCCCATATGTTGTGCCAGTTAGCTCTCTTACTATGCATCGTTTGGTCCTTATTTTATAGATTACAATGTCTCCCTTACGATGTCAATCTTTTGTCCTAACTATAGGCACATAACATATCACTTACGGTGCCAGCCTTTAGTCCTTAGAGATCGCAAGAGCAATGCCGTATCGATCAAACTGTGGAGATGGAACCAAATCCTCGTTCCCTTAAAAATATTAAGCTTTCGGTACCAGAACCTTCGAAAGTAATTCGTTGTATTGGCTTCAAATACATTGCGTTCATACTTTAGAATCGTTTGTCTTTGATCTTGACAACACATGTGAGCTCACCTAAGAAGTTTATCCTCTAATATGTCAACTTAACATGCATTTTTAAACTAGAATACTAATGTCAATTTTTGTTAGTGTATGAAAATGTTATGGCTGTGTGGATGATTTATTTGTCAATTATAAGTTGTTCAAGGACAATTAAATAGTTCTCCGTTGTAACGGAAACTCATATTAGATTCTTTGTTGATGATCGTTATCAGTTGTTTTGTCGTCTCCAGCTCTAGGATGCAGCAAACTCCCTAGTATATTCATTATCTAGTGATTTTCCGATCTTCCTCTTGGTATGGCATTAAGAAGGTGATAAGTTTGAGAAAGATCATAATTTGATCATAAAATGCCTCGTTCGCGCTGTTTTGCCCGCTTGACCAACCAAATGGCCCTGCCCACAGAAACGGACAATACTAGGATGCTTCCTAGCCTCCCTGGCATGTCCAGGTCACTTTTTGGCCCACGGTACACCCGAACCTCGGGCCTACCCCCAAAACCGTGTGCTGTAACATAACGATTTGGCCCCAAAATGCCTTATTCACGCCGTTTCGCTCGTTTGACCAACCAAATGGCCCTGCCCATATATACTGGAAACACTATAATTCTTCCCAGCCTTCCTAGCACGCACAGGTCAATTTTTGGACAACCGCACCCCCAGACCCCAAGGCCACTCACGGAACCGTGGGCTATAGCACACCGATTTGGCCCCAAAATGCCTCGTTTGCGTCGTTTTGCCCGTTTTACCAACCAAATGGCCCCGCCCACACAAACTTCCTTGGCGTTCCCAGGTCAATTTTTATCCCACGGAAACCTCGAACCCCAAGCCCACCCTCGAAACCATGGTCAATAGCATACCGATTTGGCCCCAAAAAGCCCCATTCTCGCTATTTTTCCGGTACAACCAATTTAATGGACTCTCCTACACCAACGGGGAACACTAGGATGCTCCCCAGCTTCCCCAGCATGCCCTGGTCAATTTTTGGCCCACGGAAACCCAGGAATCGTGGGTTATAGCACACCGATTTAGACATAAAATGCTCGGTTCATGCTGTTTCGCCCGTTTGACCAAGCAAATAACCCCGCCCACATAAACGGGCAATACCAGGATGCTTGTCACTCTCCCTGGAATGCTAAAGTTGATTTTTGACCAACGACACCTCTGAACCCCGGCCCTACCCCCAAAACTGTAGGCTATAGCAAACTGATTTGACCCCAAATAGCCCCGTTCGCCCCGTTTCTCCTGTTTGCCCAACAAAATGGCCCCGCCCACACAAACGGGAAACACTAGGATGCTCTCCAGCCTTCCTGACATGCCCAGGTCAATTTTTGGCCAACGAAAACCCTGTACCCCATGCCCACACTCGAAACCGTGGGAAATAACACACCGATTTAGCCCCAAAATGCCCGGTTTGCGCTGTTTTGTCCGTTTGACCAACCAAATGGCCCTGCCCACTTAAACGGGAAACACTAGGATGCTCCCCAGCCTCCCTGGCATGCCCAAGTCAATTTTTGGCCATGGCACCCACGGAACTCAGGCCCACCCATAACATCGTGGGCTATAGCACACCGATTTGGCCTTAAAACACCCCATTCACGTTGTTCCGCCTGTTTAACCAAACAAATAGCCCCGCGCACATAAACGGGAAATACTAGAATGTTCCCTAGCATCCATGGCACGTGAAGGTCGATTTACGGCCCACGACACCACCATAACCTGGTCCCACCCCTAGAATCGTAGGCTATGGCACATCGATTTGTCGCCAAAATGCATTGTTCGCTCCGTTTCTTCTGTTTGACCAACGAAATAGCCTCGCCCACACAAACGGGGATTATTAGGATACTCCCTAGACTCCCTGGTATGCCTAGGTCAATTTTTTGTCCACGACAACCCCGAACCCCGGGCCCACCCTCGGAACCATGGGCAATAGCACAAAGATTTGGCCTTAAAATACCCCGTTTGCGCCGTTTCGCCCGTTTGACCAATGAAATGGATCCGACCACACAAATGGGGAACACTAGGATGCTACTCAGCCTCCCTAGCACGCCCTGGTCGATTTTCGGCCTACGGCACCTCCACACCCCGGGCTCACCCCCAAAACCGTGTGCTATAACACAGATTTGGCCCCAAAACACACTGTTCATGTCGTTTCAACCATTTGACCAACCAAATGGCCCCTCCTACACAAACGGGAAACACTAGGATGCTTCCCAACCTCCCTGGCATGCCTAGTTCGATTTTTGGCCCATAGCACACCCTGAACCGTGGGCTATAACACATCGATTTGGCCTTGAAAAGCCCTGTTTCTCCCATTTGACCAACTAAATGGCCCCGCCCACACAAATGGGCAACACTTAGATACTCCCCTACCTCTTTGTCACACCCAAGTCAATTTTAAACCCACACCACCTCTGATCCCCGGGCCCACCCCCAAAATTGTGGGCTATAGCACATTGATTTGGCCTCAAAACACCTCATTTGTGCCGTTGCGCTTGATTGACCAACCAAATTGCCCCACTCACATAAAAAACAGCCTCTTTGGCATGCCAAAGTCGATTTTCAGCCCACGGAACACCCGGACCACAGACCCACCCCCGGAACCGTGGGCTATAGCACACCAATTTGGCCAAAAAATGCCCCGTTCTCGTTGTTTTGCCCATTTGACCAACCAAATGGCTCCGCCCATAAAAATGGGCTACACTAGGATACTTCCTAGCATGTCTAGGTTAATTTTTCGCCCATAGAACCCTCGGAACCCGGGCCCACCCCCAAAACTGTGTGCAATAACACACCGATTTGGCCCCAAAATGCCCTATTCACGCCGTTTCTCCTGTTTGACCAACCAAATTGCCTTGCACACATATATAGGCAACACTAGGATGCTTCCTAGTCTCTATAGCACGTACAGGTCAAATTTTGTACAACGACACCCCCGGACCCTAGGGCCACCCACGGAACTGTTGGCATAGCATTGTGATTTTGCCCCAAAATGCCATGTTCGTGCCGTTTTGCTAGTTTGACCAACCAAATGGCCCCGCCCACACAAAAATGAAACACTAGGAAGCTCCCAAGCTTCCCTGGCATGCCTAGGTCAATTTTTAGCCCATGACAACCACGAACCCCTGGCCCACACTCAAAACCGTCGTTAATAGCATACTGATTTGGCCCCAAAATGCCCTGTTCGTGCCGTTTCGCCCGTTTGACCAATGAAATGGATCCTCCCATACCAACGAGGAATACTAGGATAATCTGCAGCCTCCCAGGAACATCCTAGTCAATTTTTGGCCCATGGAACCCCCGAACACCGAGCCCACCCCCAGAACCGTGTGCTATAGCACACCGATTTGGCCCTAAAACACACCGTTCGCACCTTTTCGCCCATTTGACAAACCAAATGTCCCCGCCCACAAAAACAGACAACACTAGGATGCTTCCCAACCTTCCAAGCATGCCCAGTTTGATTTTCGACCCAGAAACCCCCGGACCCCGAGGCCACCCCTTGAACTCTGGGCTATAGCACACCGAATTGGCCCTAGGTAGACTCGTTTCTCTTTTTCAACCAATAAAATGGCCCCACCCACACAAAAAAGAAATACTTGGATGCTCCCCAACCTCCCTGACACGCCCAGGTCAATTTTTCGCCCACGGCACCCCTGAACCCCAGGGTCTCCCCCGAAACCATGGGCTAAAGCACATTGATTTTTGCACCAAAATGCCTTGTTTGCGCTGTTTATCCCGTTTGACAAACAAAATGGCCCTGCCCACATAGACGGGCAACACTAGGATGCTCCCCAGCCTACCTAGCATGCCCAGGTTAATTTTTAGCCCATGGTAGCCCCGAACCGTAGGCTCACCCCAGAATCATGGACTATAGGACACCGACTTGGCCCCAAAATACCCCGTTTGCCCCTTTTTGCCTGTTTGACCAACAAAATGGCCCCGTCCACATAAACGGGAAACAATAGGATGATCTCTAGCCTCCCTGGTATGCTCGGGTCAATTTTCAACCGGCGGAATCCCCGGACTCTGGGATCACCCCTAAAATTATGGGCTATACACACCGATTAGGCTGTAAAATGCCCCGTTCATGCCGTTTCGCCCGTTTCACCAACAAAATGGCCCCTCCCACGTAAAGGGAAAACACTAGGACGCTCTGCAGCCTCCATAGCATGCCCATGTTTATTTTCGACCCACGGCATCCCTGGATCCTGGGTCCACCCTCGGAACCATGGGCTATAGCACACCGATTTGGCCCCAAAATTCCCCACTTGCACTATTTGACCAACCAAATTGCTCCGCCCACACAAACGGGAAACACTAGGACACTCGCCAGCCTCCCTGGCATGCCCAGGTCAATTTTTGACCCAAGACACCCTCAAAACCGGCCCCACCCCCTGAACTGTAGGACATAGCACACTATTTTGGCCCCAAAAAGCCCCATTCGCGCAGTTTCTCTCGTTCGACCATCAAAATCGCCTTGCCCACACAAACAGGCCACACTAGGACACTTCCCAGCTTCCCTGGCATGCCCAGTTTGATTTTTGGCCCACGGCACCCCCGGACCCCAGGCCTACCCCCATAATCGTGAACTATAGCACACCGATTTAGCCCCAAAATACGTCATTCACACCGTTTAGGCTATTTGACCATCCAAATGGCCCTGCCCACACAAACGGGTAACACTAGAATGCTCCCCAGCCTGCTTGGCATGCCCAGGTCAATATTTGGCCCACGGAACCCCCAAACCCCAAGCCCACACCGAAACCTTGTGCTATAGCACACCAATTTGGCCCCAAAATACCCCGTTCGCGTCTTTTTGCCCATTTGACCAATAAAATGGCCCCTACCACACAAACCGGCAAAACTAGGATGCTCCCTAGCCTTCCTAGCACGTCCAGGTCAATTTTTTACCCATGGCACCCCCGGACTTCGGGCTGACCCCTGGAGCCGTGGGCTATACCACACCGATTTGGCCCCAAAATGCCCCATTAGCGCCGTTTCACCTGTTTAACCAACCAAATGGACCCGCCCACATAAACGGGCAACACTATGATGCTCCCCAACTTTCTTGGCGCACCCAAGGTATCCCTGGACTCCGAGCCAACCTACGTAACCGTAGGCTATAGCGCACTGATTTGGCCCCAAAATACCCCATTTGCACTATTTCATATGTTTGACCAACCAAATGGCCCCACCCATAAAATTGGGCAACACTAGGATGCTTCCCAACCTCCCTAGCATGCCTAGGTCAATTTTTGACCTACGGTACCCCTGGATCTTGGGCCCACCCTAGAACCGTAGGCTATACCATAATGATTTTGCCCTAAAATGCCCCGTTCACTCCGTTTCGCCATTTGACCAACCAAATGGCCCCGCCCACACAAATGAGACTAGGACGCTCCCTAGCCTCCCTAGCATACCCAGGTCGATATTTAGGCTATGACACCCATGGATCCCCGAGCCCACCCTCGGAACCACGGGCCATAAAACATCGATTTGGCCCTAAATTGCCCCATTTCTCCTGTTTGACCAATAAAATAGCCTCTTCCACAGAAAAAGGCAACACTAAGATGATCCCCAGCCTTTCTGGCTCGCCGAGGTCAATTTTTGGCCCACGGGACCCCCAAACCCCAGGCCCTCCCCCGAAACCATGGGCTATAGCACACCAATTTGGCTCCAAAATGCCCCGTTCGTGCCGTTTTACTGGTTTGACCAACAAAATGTTCCTGCCCACATAAACGGGAAACACTTGAATGCTCCTAAGCCTCCCTGGCACTCCCGGGTTGTTTTTGGACCCACGAAACCCCCGCACCCCGGTACCACCCCAGAATCGTGGGCTATAGCACACCGATTTGGCCCCAAAATGGCCCGTTTGTGCCATTTCGCCTGTTTAGGCAACGAAATAGCCCCACCCATACAAACAGGAAACACTAGAAGGCTCTGCAGCCTGCTTGGAATGCCCAAGTCAATTTTTGGCCCACGGCACCCCCAGACCCCGGGTCCACGCCAGGAACTGTAGGCTATAGCGCACCGATTTGGCTCAAAAATGCCTCGTTCATGCCTTTTTGCTCGTTTGACCAACAAAATGGCTCCGACACACAAATAGGTAACACCAATATGGCCTTAGCCTTCTTGGCATGGCCGGGTCAATTTTTAGCCCATGGAACTCCTGGACCTCAGGATCACCTGAGAATCGTGGGCTATAGCATACCAATTTGGCCCCAAAATGTCCCGTTTATGCCGTTTCACCTGTTTGGCCAATGAAATGGCCCCGCCCACACAAACGGACAACACTAGTATTCTCCCTAGCCTCCCTGGCACGAACAGGTCAATTTTTGACCCACGGGACCCTCTAACCATTGCTCCCCCAAAACTATGGGCTATAGCATACTGTTTTGGCCCCAAATAGCCCTGTTTGTGCTTTTTCTCTCCTTTGACCATCAAAATGGCAATGCCCACACAAAAGGGCCATACTAGGATACTCCCCAACCTCCCTGGCATGCCCAGGTCAATTTATGGCCCATGGCACCCCCGAACACCCGGTCCACCCCTAGAACCGTGGGCTATAGTACACTGATTTGGCACCAAAATGGGTTGTTTCCCCTGTTTGACCAACCAAAAGGCCCCACCCATATAAACCAACAATACTAGGACGCTCCATAGCCTCCCTAGCACGTCCAGGTCAATTTTTTGGCCACGGCACCCCGGACCCCGGGCCTACCCCCGAAGCTGTGGGCTATAGCACACCGATTTGGCCCCAAAATGCCCTGTTCACGCCGTTTTGCCTGTTTGATCAACAAAATAGCCCCGCCTACATAAACGGGCAACACTAGAATGATCTCCAACCTCCATGGAGCAGCCAGGTTTATTTTTGACCCACGGCACCCCTAGAATCCGGGCCCACCCACAAAATCGTAGGCTTTAGAACACCGATTGGGCCCCAAAACTCCCCGTTTGCGCCGTTTTGCCCGTTTCAAAAAACAAATATCTCAGCCAATAAAATCGAGCAACACTAGGATGCTCCCCAACCTCTCTAACATACCCAGGTTGATTTTCAGCCCACAGCACCCCCGGATCGTAAGCCCAACCTCGGAACCATGGGCTATAGCACAATGATTTATCCCCAAAATGCTCCGTTTGCGCCGTTTTGCCCGTTTGACCAACCAAATAACCCCGCCAACAAACGGGCAACACTAGGATGCTCCCTCGTCTCCCTGGCACACCCAGGTCAATTTTTGACCCACGGCACCCTCAGAACCTAGGCGCACCCTCGAAACCGTGGGCTATAGCACACCGATTGGCCAGGTCAATTTTTGGCAAATCCAGGTTGATTTTCGGCCCACAACACCCCCGCACCCAAGGACCACCCCCAAAAGCGTGTGCTATAAAACACCGATTCTGCCCCAAATTGCCCTATTCACGCTGTTTTACCCGTTTGACCAACTAAATGGCCCTGCCCACATAAACGGGAAATACTAGGATGCTCCCTAGCCGCCCTAACACACTCAGGTCAATTTTTGGCAAATGACACCCCCTAACCCCGGGCCCATCCAAGGAACCGTGGGCTATAGCACACCGATTTATCCCCTAAATGCCCCGTTTGCACCATTTCGGCCGTTTGACCAACCAAATGGCCCTGGCCATACAAACGGGAAGCATTAGCCTGCTCCCAAGCCTCCCTGGCATGCCCAAGTTGATATTTGGCCCACGGCCCCCCCGAAACCCATGCCCACCCTCAGAACCGTGGGAAATAACATACCGATTTAGCCCTAAAATGCCCCATTCGCGCCGTTTCACCTGTTTGACCTTTGAAATGGCTCCATCCACACAATCAGGGAACACTAGGATGCTCCCCAGCCTCCCTGGCATGCACTGATCGATTTTCTCCCCATGAAACCCCCAGACCCCGAATCCGTGTGCTATAGCATACCAATTTAGCCCCAAATTACACCATTCGTGTCGTTTCACCCTTTAGACTAACCAAATGGACCTGCCCACACAAACGGGAAATACTAGGATGCTTTCTAACCTCTATGGCATGCCTAGTTTGATTTTTGACCCACGACACCCCTGGACCCTAGGACCACCTCTCGAACCATGGGCTATAGCACACCGATTTGGCCCTAAATAGGCTCGTTTCTCCTTTTTGGACAAGAAAATGGCCTCGCCCACACAAACAGGCAACAGTAGGATTCTCCCTAGACTCCCTGGCACTCCCAGGTCGATATTTAGCCAACAGCACCCTCAAAGCCCAGGCCTGCCCCCAAAACCATGGGCTCTAGCACACTGATTTTGGCCCCAATATACCTCATTTACGCCGTTTTGCTTGTTTCACTAACCAATTGGCCCCACAACATAAATGGGCAACACTAGGATGTACCCCAGCCTCCCGGGCATGCTCAGGTTGATTTATAGCCAATGGAAACCCCGAACCCCGGGCCCACACCTGGAACAGTGGCCTATAACACACCAATTTTTCCCCAAAATACCCCATTCATGCCTTTTCGCCCATTTGACTAACAAAATGACCCCGTCCACACAAATAGGGAAAACTAGGATGCTCCCCAGCCTTCCTAGAACGTCCACGCCACCCCCTACCCATGGGCTACAACATACTGATTTGGCACCAAAATGCCTCGTTCGGGCTTTTTCGCTTGTTTGACCAACCAAATGGCCCCGCCCGTACAAATGGAAGCCTCCCTAGTATGCCCAGGTCAATTTTAATCCCACTGCACCCCCGGGCCCTAGGCCCACCTTCAGAACCACAGGCTATAGCACACTGATTTAGCGACAAAATGCCCCATTCGTGTTGTTTCACCCGTTTGACCTACCAAATGTCCCCTCCCACAAAGACGGGCAACACTAGGATGCTCCCTAGCCTCCTTGAAATGACCATTTTGATTTTCAGACCTTAACACCCCCGGACCACAAGCCCTCCCCCGAAACCGTTTGCTATAACACACTGATTTGGCCCCAAAATGCCCCTTTCACGACGTTTTACCCGTTTGACAATCCAAATGGCCCTGCCCACATAAACAAGCAATACTAGGATGCTCCCCATCCTCCCTGGCATGCCCAGGTCGATATTTGGCCTACAACACTGCCAGACCCCGGCCCACCCTCAGAACCGTGGGCTATAACATATTTATTTGGCCCCAAAATACCCCGTTTGCGTTGTTTCGCCTGTTTAACCTACCAAATGTCCCCTCCCACAAAAACAGGCAACACTAAGGCGCTCCCTAGCCTCCCTAAAATAACCATGTTGATTTTTAGACCTTAGCACCCCCAGACCACAAGCCTTCCCCTGAAACCGTTTGCTATTACACACTGATTTGGCCCCAAAACGCCCCATTCACACCATTTCACCCGTTTGACAATCCAAATGGATCTGCCCACATAAACAAGCAACACTAGGATGCTCCCTGGCACGCCCAGGTCGATTTTTAGCCAATGGCGCCCCCGAAGCCCGGGCCTGCCCCCAAAACCGTGGTCTTCAGCACACTATTTTTTGCCCAAATATGCCTCATTTACGTTGTTTTGCTAGTTTGACCTACCAATTGGACCTAACATAAACGGGAAGCACTAAGATGCACCCCAGCCTTCCGGGCACGCCCAGGTTGATTTTTAGCCCATAGAACCCCCAAAGCCCAGGCCCATGCCCAGATTCGTGGCCTATAGCACGCCAATTTTGCACTAAAATACTCCGTTCGCATCTTTTTTCCTGTATGACTAACAAATGACCCCACCTACAAAAACGGGGAACGCTAGGATACTCCTCGGCCTTCCTAGAATGCCCACGCCACCCCCATACCCATGGCTATAGCACACTGATTTGGCACCAAAATGCCTTGTTCGCGCTTTTTCGCTCGTTTAACCAACCAAATGGCCCCGCCCGTACAAATGGAAACCTCCCTAGTAAGCCCAGGTTGATTTTTATCCCACGGCACCCCCGAGCCCCAAGCCCACCTTCAGAACCACAGGCTATAGCACACTGATTTGGCCATAAAATGCCCCGTTCACGGTGTTTTGCCCGTTTGACCTACCAAATATCCCCTCCTACAAAAACAGGCAACACTAGGACGCTTCCTAGCCTCCGTGAAATGAACATGTTGATTTTCAGACCTTAGCACCCCCATATCACAAGCCCTCCCCCGAAACCGTTTGCTATAACACACTGATTTAGCCCTAAAATGCCCCATTCACGCCGTTTCACCCTTTTGACAATCCAAATGGCTCTACCCATATGAACGAGTAACACTAGGATTCTCCCCAGCCTCCCTGTCATGCCCAGGTCGATATTTGGCCTACAACACTGCCGGACCCTGGCCCACCCTCGGAATCGTGGGCTATAGCACATCTATTTGGCCCCAAAACACCCCGTTCGCGCCATTTTGGCCGTTTGACCAACCAAATCGCCTCGCCCGTCTAAACGTGCAATTTTAGGATGCTCTCAAGATTCCCTAGGACGCCCAGGTTGAATTTTCGCCTACGACACCCCCGGACCCCGGGCCCACCCTTGAAATCGCTTGCAATTGCACACCGATTTGGTCCTAAGATGCTTCGTTCGTGACGTTTTGACAGTTTGACCAGCCAAATGGCCCCTCCCACATAAGTGGCAAACACTAGAATGCTCTTCATACTTCCAAGCACGCCCAGGTTGATTTTGGGCGCATAGAACCCTCGAACCCCAGGTCCACCCCCCGAACCGTGGGCCACAACACACTGATTTGGCCCTAAAATGGCCCGTTCATGCCATTTCACCTGTTTGACCAACCAAAGGGCCTCGCCCACACAAAAAGGCAACACTAGGATGCTCCCCAGCCTCCCTACCACGCCCAGGTCTATTTTTGACCCACGGTACCCACGGACCCCGGCTCCACCCCCGGAACTATGGGCTATAGCACACCGATGTGTCCCCAAATAGTCTTGTTGCACCGTTTGTCCAAAAAAATGGCTCCGGCAACACAAACGGGAAACACTAGGATGCTCACCAGCCTCCCTAGCATGCCCAGGTTGATTTTTCGCACAAGGCACCGCCGGACCCTGGGCCCACACCTAGAACTGTGGAGAATAGCACACAGATTTGACCTCGAAATGCCCTGTTCGCACCATTTCTCCTATTTGACAAACCAGATGGCCCTTTCTACTTAAACGGGAAACTATAGGATGCTCCCCAGCCTCCATGGCATGCCTAGGTTGATTTTCAGCCCACGGCACCCCTATACCCTGGGCCCACCCCAGAATCGTAGGCTATAGCACACTGATTTAGCCCCAAAATGCCCCATTCACAATGTTTCGCCCGTTTGACAAACCAAATGGCCCTGCCCATATAAATGGGCAAAACTAGGACACTCTGTAGCCTCCCTGGCATGCCCAGGTCAATTTTTGACTTACGACACTGTCTGAACCCGGGCCAACCCTCAGAACTGTGGTCTATAGGACATTGATTTGGCCCCAAAACACCCCGTTCGCACCGTTTTGCCCATTTGACTAACCAAATGGCCCTGTCCACACAAACGGGCAATACTAGAATGATCCCAGCCTTCCTAGGACGCCTAGGTAGATTCTTGGCCAACGGCACCCCCAGAGCCCGAGCCCACCCTTGGAAGCATGGGCAACTGAATTATCCCCAAATACCCCGTTCACACTGTTTTGACTATTTGACTAACGAAATGGCGCTGCCCACACAAATGGGGAACACTAGGACTCTCCCCAACTTTTCTGTAATGCCCTGATCGATTTTTGGCCCACGGCACCCCCGTACCCCAGGCCCACCCCTGGAACCGTGTGCTATAGAACACAAATTTGGCCCCAAAATAAGCTGTTCGTGCCATTTTACCCATTTTACCAACCAAATAGCCCCGTCTATACAAAAGGGAAATATAAGGTTGCTTCCCAACCTCCCTGGCATGCCCAGTTTGATTTTCGACCTACGGCACCCGCGAACCTCGACCCCACACCTAGAACTGTGGGCTATAGAACACCGATTTGGCCCAAAATGCGTCGTTCTCACCGCTTCGCTCGTTTAACCAACCAAATGAACCCGCCCACATAAATGACAGCCCTCGTGGCATGTCCTGGTCGATTTTCAGCCCATGGAACACCCGGATCCCAGGCCCACCCCCGTAACCGGTGGTTATAGCACACCAATTTGGCCATAAAATGCCCTGTTTTCGCAGTATGCCCGTTTGACCAACCAAATGGCCCTGCCCACAAAAACGGGCAATACTAAGATTCTTTCTAGCCTCCCTGGCATGTTTAGGTTGATTTTTGGACCACAACACCGCCTCACCCTAGGACCATCCCTCAAAGTATGTGCTATAACACACCAATTGTGCCCCAAATCGCCTTATTCATGCCGTTTTTCCCGTTTGACCAACTAAATGTCCCTGCCCACTTATACGGGCAATACTAGGATGCTTCCCCGCTTTCCTGACACACTCAGGTCAATTTTTGGCAAACGGCACCCCTAACCCTAGGCTCATCCTAGGAACCATGGGCTATAGCACATCGATTTGGCCTCAAAATGCCCCGTTTGCACCGTTTCGGCCGTTTGACCAATAAAATGGACCTGACCATACAAACGGGAAGCAATATCCTACTCCCAAGCCTCCCTGGTACGCCCAAGTTGATAGTTGGCCCACGGCACCCCCGAACCCCATTCCCACCCTCAGAACCATGGGAAATAACATACCAATTTAGCACTAAAATGCCCCATTCGCGCCATTTCACCTGTTTAACCTTTGAAATGGCTCTACTCACACAATCTGGGAACACTAGGATTCTCCCTAGCCTCCCTGGCATGCCATGATCAATTTTTTCCCATGATATTTCTAGACCTTGGAACCGTGTGCTATAACACACCGATTTGGCCCCAAAACACACCGTTCGCGTTGTTTCACACTTTAGACTAACCAAATGGGCCTGCCCACACAAACGGGAAACACTAGGATGCTTCCTAACTTCTATGGCACGCCCAGTTTGATTTTTGGCCCACGATACCCCTAGACCCCAGGACCACCCCTCAAACCATGGGCTATAGCACACCGATTTAGCCCTAAATAGGCCTGTTTCTCCTGTTTGGACAAGAAAATGGTCCCTCACACACAAACAGGCGACAGTAAGATGCTCCCTAGCCTCTCTAGCTTGCCCAGGATGATTTTTAGCCAACGGATCCCCCGAAGCCCTGGCCCTCCCCGAAACCATGGGCTCTAGTACACTGATTTTGGCCCCAATATGCCTCATTTGCGCCCGTTTGACCAACCAAATGGCCCCCACGACATAACTGGGCAACAATAGGATACACCCCAGCCTCCCTGGTACGCCCAGGTTGATTTTTATCCCATGGAACCCCCAAACCCCCGGCCCACGCCCGAAACCGTAGCCTATAGCACACTAATTCTGCACCAAAATACCTTGTTCGCGCCTTTTTGCCCGTTTGACTAACAAAATGACCCCGACCACACAAATGGGGAACACTAGGATGCTCCTCAGCCTTCCTGGAACGCCCACGCCACCACCGAACCGATGGGCTATAGCATAATGATTTGGCACCAAAATGCCTCATTCGCGCTTTTTTGCTTGTTTGACCAACCAAATGGCCTCCCTGTATAAATGGAAGCCTCCCTTGTATGCCCAGGTCAATTTTCATCCCAAGGCACCCCTGGGCCTCGGACCCAACTTCAGAACTGTGGGCTATAGCACACTGATTTGGCCATAAAATGCCCCGTTCACGCTGTTTCGCCCGTTTGACCTACCCACAAAAAGGGGTAACACTAGGATGCTCCCTAGCCTCCCTGAAATGACCATGTTGATTTTCAGACCTTAGCACCCCCTGACCACAAGCCCTTCCCCGAAACCATTTGCTATAACACACTGATTTGGCCCCAAAATGCCCCATTCACGCTGTTTCACCCGTTTGACAATCAAAATGGCCCTGCCTACATAAATGAGCAACACTAGGATGCTCCCCATCCTCCCTAGCATGCCCAGGTCGATATTTGGCCCACAGCACTACCAGACCCCAGCCCACCCTCGGAACCGTAGGCTATAGCACATCTATTTGGCCCCAAAACACCCTGTTCACGCTATTTTGGCCATTTGACAAACGAAATGGCCCCTCCCACATAAACGGGCAAACCTAGGTTGCTTCCCAACCTCCCTGGCATGGCAAGTTCAATTTTTCACCAACGGCACTAGGCCCACCCCCTTGGGCTATAACACACTGATTTAGCCCCAAAATGCCTCTTTTGTGCTGTTTCACCTATTTGACCAACCAAACGGCCTTGCCCACACAAACAGCAGCCTCTCTGGCATGCCTTGGTCAATTTTCAACCTACAGCACAACCGACAGGCTCACCCCCAGAACCTGGGCTATGGCACACTAAATGCCCCATTCGCGTTGTTTTGCCCGTTTGACCAGCCTAATGGCCACGCCCACAAAAATGGGTAACACTAGGATGCTCCCTAGCCTCCCTAGCACGTCCAGGTCAATTTTCGACCATGGCACCCACAGACCCTTGGCCCACCCCTAAAACCGTGTGCTATAACACATCGATTTAGCCCCAAAATGCCCTATTGACACCGTTTCGCCTTTTTGAGCAACCAAATGGCCCTGCCCACATAAAAGGGCAATACTAGGATGCTACCTAGCCTCCCTGCCATACTCCGGTTATTTTTGGACCATGGAACCCTCGAAACCCACGCCCACCCTCAGAATCGTGGTCTATAGCACACTGATTTGGCCCCAAAATGCCCTGTTCGCACTATTTTACCCATTTGACCAACCAAATGGCCCCGCTAATACAAACGGCCAGCAATAGGATGATCCCAAGCCTCATTGGCATGATTAGGTTGGTATTAGGCCAACCGAACCTCCAAAACCCTGGCACACCCTCGAAACAGTAGGTAATAGCATATCGATTGGGCCCCAAAATTCTCCGTTCGCACCATTTTGCCAGTTTGACCAACGAAATGGCACTGCCCATATAAATGGGGAACACTAGAATGCTCCCTAGCCTACCTGACACACCCTAGTTTATTTTCGGCCCACGACACCTCTGAAACTTGGGCCCACTCCTTGAACCGTGTGACATAGCACACTGATTTAGCCCTGAAACACACCGTTCACACCATTTTGCCTATTTGACAAATCAAATGGCCCCTCCCACACAAAAGGCCAACACTAGGATGCTTCCCAACCTCCCTGGCACGCCCAGTTTGATTTTTGACCCACGCAACCCCTGAAACCCGGGCACACCCCTGGAACCATGGGCTATAGCACACCGATTTAGCCTTAAATAGCCCCGTTTCTCCTATGTGACAAAAAAATGGCCCCATCCACATAAATAGGCAACACTAGGATGCTCCCCAGCCTTCGTCGCACGCCTAGATCAATTTTTGTCCTGCGGCACCCCCGAACTCCGGGCCTACCCCCAAAATCGTGGCCTATAGCACACTGATTTGGCCTTAAAATGCCTCATTCGCACCATTTTCACATTTGACCAACAAAATAGCCCCGCCCACATAAACGGGAAACACTAGGACACTCCCCAGCCTCTCTGGCATGCTCAGGGCGATTTTCGACCCATACCACACCCGAAAACAAAGGCTATAGAACACCGATTTGGCCCTAAACAGCCTCATTCTCGCTGTTTCACCTGTTTGACCAACCAAATGGCCTCGCCCACACAAACGATAGTCTCCCTGGAATGCGCAGGTCAATTTTCCACCCACAGTACCCCAGGACCCCGAGCCCATCCTCAGAACCGTGGGCTATAGGACACCGATTTGGCCACAAAATGCCCCGATCGCGGTTTTTCGCCCATTCGACCAACCAAATGGCCCCGCCTAAAAAAATGGGCAATACTAGGATGCTCCCTAGATTTCTTGGCATATCCATGTCGATTTTCAGCTGACGGAACCCCCGAACCCCATGCCCACCCCCGAAACCGTTTACTATAACACATCGATTTGGCCCCAAAATTCCCCATTCACGCCGGTTTGCCCGTTTGACAAACCAAATGGACCTGCCTACATAAACGGGAAACATTAGAATGCTCCCCATCCTCCCTGGCTTGCATATGTCAATTTTCTTCCTACGGTACCACCGGACCCCGGGCCCAACCTCAGAACCGTGGGCTATAGCACATCGATTTGGCCTTAAAATATCCTGTTCGTGCTGTTTCACCCGTTTGACCAACCAAATAGCCCCTCCCACACAAACGGCCGATACTAGAATGCTCCCAAGCCTCCCTAGCATGCCTAGGTTGATTTTGGGACCACAGTACACCCGAACCGTAGGCCCACCCTCAGAGCCATAGGCAATAGCACACTGATTTGGCCCCAAAATGCCACGTTCATGCCGTTTCTACCGTTTGACCAATGAAATGGTACCGCCCGTACAAACGGGGAACACTAGGATGCTCCCCAACCTCTCTAGCATGCCCTGGTCGATAATCGACCTACAGAACCCCTGAACCCTGGCCCCTCCCCTAAAACCATAAGCTATAGAACACTAATTTAACCCCAAAACACACCGTTCGTGTCGTTTTGCCTATTTGACAAACCAAATTGCCCCGTCCACTCAAACGGGAAACACTAGGATGCTTCCCAACCTCCATGGTGTGCCATTTCAATTTTTGAACCATGGAACCCTCAAACCTTGGACCCACCCCCGAACCGTGGGCTATAGCACACTAATTTATCCCTAAAATGCCTCATTCGCGCTTTTTCGCGTATTTGACCAACCAAATGGCCTCGCCTACACGAATGGAAGCCTCCCTGGTATTCCCTGGTCAATTTTCAGCCCACGGTACACCCAAAACCTAGGCCCACACCCGAAACCATGGGCTATAGCGCACCAATTTGGCCATAAAATGCCCCTTTTGCGTAGTTTTGCCCGTTTGACCAACCAAATGGACCCGCCCACTAAAATGGGCAACACTAGGATACTTCCTAGCCTCCTTGGCACGTCTAGGTTGATTTTCGCCCCACGACACCCATGGACCATGGGCCTACCCTAAAACCGTGTGCTATAACACATTGATTTGGCCCCAAAATGCCTTATTCACGCCGTTTCTCCCATTTGACCAACCAAATGTCCCCACAAACACAAATAGGAAATACTAGAATGATCTCCAATCTTCCTAGAATGTCCAGGTCAATATTTGGCCGACGGTGCCATCGAACCTCAAGCCCACCCTCGAAACCGTGGGCAATAGTATACCAATTTGGCCCCAAAATATCTCCTTCAGGCCGTTTTGCCTGTTTGACAAATGAAATGGCTCCGCCCACACAAACGGGGAACACTAGGATGCTCCCTAGTCTCCCTAGCACGCCCTGGTTGATTTTTGGCCCACGGCACCCTCGAATCCCAGGCCTATCCCCGGAATCATGTGCTATAACACACCGACTTAGCCCCAAAACACACCATTTGCATCATTTCATCCGTTAGACAAACCAAATGGCCCCACTCATACAAACGGGCAACACTAGGATGTTTCCCAACCTCCCTTTCATGCCTAGTTTAATTTTTTACCTAGGGTACCTCCGGACCTCGGGCCCAGCACTAGAATAATGGGCTATAGCACACTGATTTGGCCTTAAATATCCCAGTTTCTCCTGTTTGACAAACGAAATTGCCCCTCCCACATAAACTGGCAACACTAGGATGCTCCCCAGCCTCCCTAGCACGCCCAAGTTGATTTTTAGCCCACACCATCCCCGAAGCCTGATCCCCCAACCAAAATCGTGGTGGGCGATAGGACACTAATTTTGTCCCCAAAATGCCTCGTTTGCGCTGTTTTGCCCGTTTGAACAACAAAATGGCCCCGTCCACATAAATGGGCTACACTAGGATGCTCCCCAGCCTCCCTGGCATGCCCAAGTCAATTTTCAGACCATGGCACCCCTGGACCCCGGGCCCACCCTCAGAACCGTGGCCTATAGTACACCGATTTAGCCCCAAAATTTGCCATTAGCGCCTTATTGCCTGTTTGACCAATAAAATAGCTTCGCCCAGACAAATGGGAAAAAATAGGAAGCTCTGTAACCTCCCTAGCACGCCCAGGTCGATCTTCGGCCCACGGCAGCGCTGTACCCCGAGTCCACCCCGGAACCGTGGGCTATAGCACACCCCATTTGTGCCGTTTGACAAACCAAATGGCCCCACCTAAACAAACGAACAATACTAGGACGTACCCAAGCCTCCCTGGCATACCCAAGTTGATTTTTGACCCATGAAACTCTCGAACCCTGGCCCCACCCCTAAAACTGTGGGCTATAGCGCACTGTTTTGGCCCCAAATAGCCCCATTCGTGCTGTTTCTCTCGTTTGACCATCGAAATGTCCCCGTACACACCAACGGGCCACACTAGGATTCTCCCCAGGCTCTCTGGCATGCTTAGGTCAATTTTTGGACTACGACACCCTCGAACCTCAGGCCCACCCCTGGAACAATGGTCTATAGCACATCGATTTGGCCTCAAAATACCCTATTTGCATTGTTTCTTCGGTTTGACCAAACAAATGGCCCCGCCGACCCAAAACAACAACACTAAGATGATATCTAGCCTCCTTAGTATGTCCAGGTCAATTTTTAGCCCACGGAATCCCCGAACCCTGGGCCTACCCCAAGAGCCATGGGCTGTAGCACATTTATTTGGCCCCAGAATGCCCCGTTCATGTTGTTTTGCCTGTTTGACCAACCAATTAACCCTGTCCATATAAACGGGCAACACTAGGATGCTCCCCAACCTCCATGGCACGACCAGGTTGATTTTCGACCCATGACACCCCTGGAATCTGGGCCCACCCATGAAACCGTAGACTTTTGCACATCGATTTGGTCCTAAAATGCCCCGTTCACGCTGTTTTGCACGTTTGAAAAAACAAATAGCCCCACCCATAAAATCGAGGAACACTAGGATGCTCCCCAATCTCCCTGACATACCCACGTCAATTTTTAGCCCACGACATCCCCGGATCTTAGTCCCACCCCCGGAACCATAGGCTATAGCAAAATGATTTATCCCCAAAATGTCCCGTTCGCACCGGTTCACTTGTTTGACTAACCAAATAGCCTCGCCCACACAAACGAGCAACTCTAAGGTGGTTCCTCGCCTCCCTGGCATACCCAGGTTAATTTTTGTCCCACGACACCAGCAGAACCTAGGCCCATCCTCAGAACCGTGGGCTATAGCACACCGATTTGTGCTAAATTGGCCAGTTTCTCCTGTTTCTCAAATAAAATAGCCCCGCCCACATAAAAAGCCAACTCTATGATGATACCCAGCCTCGCTGACACGCCCATATTGATTTTTATCCCATGGCACCCCCGAACCTCGAGCCCACCCCTAAAATCGTGCGCTATAGCGCACTAATTTTTGCCCCAAAATACGCTGTTCATGCCTTTTTGACCATTTGACCAATGAAATGGCCCCGCCCACACAAAAGGGCAACACTAGGATACTCCCTAGCCTCCCTGGAATGCTCAGGTCAATTTTTTGCCCACGAAACCCCCGAACCTTGGGATCACCCCTGATTCGTAGGTGAGAGCACACCGATTTAGCCCCAAAATGCCCTATTCGTGTTGTTTCGCCTGTTTGGCCAATGAAATGGCCTTGCCCAAACAAATGGGAAATACAAGGATATTTCGCGACCTCCCTGGCATGCCAAGGTCAGTTTTTGTCCCAAGACACCCCCTGATCCTGTGTCTGCCCCTCGATTCATGGGTTATAGCACACCGATTTTGCCCAAAAAATGCCCCATTTGCGCTGTTTGAGCAACCAAATGTCTCCGCCCATAAAACGGGCAACACTAGGATGGTCCCCAGATTCCCTGACATGCCCAGGTCAATTTTTGGCCCACAGAACCCCCGAACGCTGGGATTACCCCTGATTCGTGGGCAACAGCACACCAATTTAGCCCCAAAATGCCCCGTTTAAACTATTTCGCCTGTTTGGCTAACGAAATGGCTCCGACCATACAAATGGGAAACACTAGGATGTTCTGCAACCTCCCTGGCACACCCAGGTCAATTTTTGGCCCACGGCACACCCTAATCCGGGGTCCACCCCTAGATTTGTGGGTTATAGCATACCGATTTGGCCCCAAAATGCCCCGTTCGCACTGTTTGACCAAACAAATGGCCCCGCCCATACAAACGGTCAACACTAGGATTCTCCCCAGCCTTCTTGGCATGCCCAGGTTAATTTTCGACCCACGAAACCCGAGAACCCTAGCCCCACCCCCAGAATTGTGGGCTATAGCTCACTATTTTAGCCCTAAATATCCCCGTTTGTGCCGTTTCTCTCGTTTGACCATCAAAATGGCCTCACCCATAAAAACGGACCACACTAGGATGCTCCCCATCCTCCCTATCATGCCCAGGTCAATTTTTGCCCCACAGCACCCCCGGACCGTAGGCAAACCCCCAAAACCGCGGGCTATAGCGCACCGATTTAGCCCAAAATGCTGTGTTTCCACCAATTCTCCTATTTGACTAACCAAATGGCCTCGTCCACACAAATCGACAACACTAGGATGCTTCCTAGCCTCCCTATCACGTCCAGCTTGATTATTTGCCTACGACACCCCCCAAAACCTAGCCTTACACCCAGATCTGTGGGCTATATAGAGCACACTGATTTGGCCCAAAAATGCCCCATTTGCGTCATTTCTCTTATTTGACCAACCAAATGGCCCTGCCCACATAAATATGCCATAGTAGGATGCTCCCTAACTTCCCTGGCTCGTCTAGGTTGATTTTTGACCGACGGTACCCTCGGACTCTTGTATCACCCCCGGAATCATAGGCTATAGCACACTAATTTGGCCCCAAAATGCCCCATTCGCTCTGTTTTGCCTATTTGACCAACAAAATGGCCCTTACCACACAAACGAGAAATACTAGGATGATTCCCCCCTTCCCTAGCATGCCCAGGTCAATTTTTGACCCATGGGACCCCGAACCCCGGGCATACCAATGGAACCGTGGGCTATAGCACACCGATTTGGTCCTAAAATGCCCCATTCATCCCGTTTTGCCCGTTTGACAAACCAAATCTCCCCACCCAAACGAACGGGTAATACTACGACACTTCCTAGCCTTCCTGGAATGCCAAGGTGGATTTTAAACCCATGGAACCCCTGGACCCTAGGTTCACCCCCGGACCCGTGGGCTATACCACACCAATTTAGACCTAAAATTCCCTGTTCGTGCCGTTTTGCCAGTTTCAACAGCCAAATCGCCCCTCCCACACAAGTTGCAAACACTAGAATGCTCCTCAGCCTCCCGGGCATGCCCAGGTTGATTTTTGGCCCACGGCACCATCGAACCCCGGTCCACCCCCAGAATCGTGGGCTAGCATACTCATTTTTCCCTAAAATGCCCCATTCATACCGTTTCACTTGTTTTACCAATCAAAGGTCCCCGTCCACATAAATGGGCAACACTAGGATGCTTCCCACCCTTCTTGGCATGCCCAGGTCGATTTTCGACCCATGGCACCCACGAACCCTGGCCCTACCCCCAAAACTATAGGCTATAGCACATCGATTTTGCCACAAATAGCCCCGTTACACCATTTGTCCAACCAAATGGCTCCGCCCACACAAACCGTTTAGCCTGTTCGCACCGTTTTGCACGTTTGACAAACCAGATGGCTCCGCCTACTCAAACGGGCAACTATAGGATGCTCCCCAGCCTCTATGGCATGCCTAGGTTGATTTTTAGCCCACGGCACCCCCATACCCCAAGCCCACCCCCAGAATCGTAGGCTATAGCACACCAATTTGGCCCCAAAATGCCCAATTTACAATGTTTTGTCTGTTTGACCAACCAAATGGCCCTACCCACATAAACGGGAAACACTAGAATGCTCTCTAGCATCCCTGGTACGTCCACGTTGATTTTCAGCCCATGGCACCACCGGACCGCAGGCCCACCCCCGAAACTATTTGCTATAACACACTAATTTGGCTCTAAAATGCCCTATTCACAACGTTTTGCCCGTTTGACAAACTAAATGGCCATGCCCATCTAAACGGGCAACACTAGGACGCTCCCCAACCTCCCTGGCATGCCCAGGTCAATTTTTGTCTTACGACACCTCCGGACCCCAGGACCACCCTCGGGATCGTGGGCTATAGCACATCAATTTGGCCCCAAAAGAGCTCGTTTGCACCGTTTCGCCCATTTGACCAACTAAATGGCCCTGTCCACACAAACGGACAACACTAGAATGATACCAGACTTCGTAGGATGCCCAGGTCAATTCTTAGCCCACGAAACCCCCGGACCCCGAGCCCACCCTTGGAAGCATGGGCAATAGCATACCGAATTGGCCCCATAATGCCCCGTTCGCACTGTTTCGACTGTTTGACCAACAAAATGGCCCCGTCCACACAAACGGTGAACACTAAGACACTCCCCAGCCTCTTTGACATAGCCTGGTCAATTTTTGGCACACGGCACCACCGGACCCCGGGCCCACCCTCGAAACCGTGGGCTATAGAACATTGATTTAGATCCAAAATGCCCCGTTTGTGCCATTTTGCCCGTTTGACCAGCCAAATGGCCCCTCCCGCACAAGTAACAAACACTAGAATGCTCCTCAGCATCCTGGGCATGTCCAGGTTGATTTTTGACCCACGACACCGTCGAACCCCGGTCCACCCCCAGAACTGTTGACTAGCACACCAATTTTGCCCTAAAATGCTCCGTTTATGTCGTTTTACCTATTTGACAAATCATAGGGCCCCTCCCACATAAAAGGGCAACACTAGGATGCCTCCCAGCTTCCCTGGCATGCCCAGGTCAATTTTTGACCCACGGCACCCAGGAACCCCAGCCCCACCCCCAAAACTGTGGTCTATAGCACACCAATTTTGCCCCAAATAGCCCTGTTGCACGATTTGTCCAACCAAATGGCTCCGTCAACACAAACAGGTAACACTAGGTTGATCCCCTGCCTTCCTAGCACGCCCAGGTCAATTTTTGGCCCAAGGCACCCACAAAACCTGGCCCCACACCTAGAACTGTGGGTAATAGCACACAGATTTAACCCCCAAATACCCTGTTCGCACCGTTTTGCCTGTTTGACCAACCAGATGGCCTCGCCTACTCAAACGGGAAACTATAGGATGCTCCCCAGCCTCTATGGCATGCCTAGGTTGATTTTTAGCCCACGGCACCCCCGTACCCCATGCCCACCCCAGAATCGTTCGCTATAGCACACCGATTTGGCCCCAAAATGCCTAATTCACAATGTTTTGCCCGTTTGACCAACCAAATGGCCCTGCCCACATAAACGGGAAACACTAGAATGATCTATAGCATTCCTGGCACGTCCATGTCAATTTTTAGCCCACGGCACAACCAGACCCCAGGCCCACCCCCGAAACCGTTTGCTAGAATATACTGATTTGGCCCCAAAATTCCCTATTCACAATGTTTTGCCCATTAGACAAACTAAATGGCCCATCCCATCTAAACGAGCAACACTAGGACGCTCCCCAAACTCCCAGGCACGCCCAGGTCAATTTTTGTCTTACGGCACCGCCGGACCTCAGGCCCACCCTCGGAACCATGGGCTATAGCATATCAATTTTGCCCCAAAACATCTCGTTCGCACTGTTTTGACCATTTGGCCAACTAAATAGCCCCGTCCACACAAACGGACAATGCTAGAATGATCCCAGACTTCTTAGGATGCACAGGTCGATTCTTAGCCCATGGAACCCCCGGACCCCGAGCTCACCCTTGGAAGCATGGGCAATAGCATACCGAATTGGCCCCAAAATGCCCCGTTCGCACCATTTCGATTGTTTGCCCAACAAAATGGCCCCTCCCACATAAACGGGAAATACTAGGACTATCCCCAGCCTCTTTGACATAGCCTGGTCAATTTTTGGCCTACGGCACCACCGGACCCCGGGCCTACCCCCGAAATCGTGCGCTATAGAACACTGATTTGGCCCAAAAATAAGCCGTTCGCACTATTTCGCCTATTTGACCAATGAAATAGCCTCGCCCATACAAACGGGAAACACTAGGTTGCTTCCCAACCTCCTTGGCATGCCCAGTTTGATTTTCAACTCACTACACCCCCAAACCTCGAGCCCACACTCAGAATTGTGGGCTATAGCACATCGATTTGGCCCCAAAATGCCTCGTTCATGCCATTTCACCTGTTTGACCAAACAAATGGCACCGCCCACACAAACGGCAGCCTCCGTGGCATGCCCTGGTCGATTTTCAGCCCATGGCTCACCCGGATCCAAGGCCCACCCCCGAAATCATGGGCTATAGAACACCTATTTGCCCATAAAATGCCCCGGTTGTGCAGTTTTACCCGTTTGACCAACCAAATAGCTTGGCCCACAGAAACAGGCAACACCAAGATGCTTCCTAGCCTCCCTGACAAGTCCAGGTAGATTTGCGGCCCACAATACCCCATGGACACTAGGCCCACCCCAAAAGCGTGTGCCGTCACACACCGATTTGGCATTTTGCCCGTTTGACCAACTAAATGGCCCTGCCCATATAAATGGGCAACACTAGAATGCTCCCCAGTCTCCCTAGCACGTTCAGGTTGATTTTTGGCCAACGACATCCCCAGACCCTGGACCCATCCTTGGAACCATGGGCTATAGCACATCGATTTAGCCCTAAAATGCACCTTTGCACCGTTTCGCCCATTGGACCAACCAAATGGCCCTGCCCACGCAAATGGGAAACACTAGGCTTCTCCTAAGACTCCCTGGAATGCCCAAGTCGATATTTGGCCCATGGTACCCCCGAACCCCATGCCCACCCTCAGAACCGTGGGAAATAACATACCTATTTAGCCCTAAAATTCCCCATTCGCGCCATTTCGCGTGTTTGACCAATGAAGCGGCTCTACCCATAAAAATGGGGAATACTAGGATGTTCCCCAGCCTCCCTGGAACACCCTGATCGATTTTCGGCCAACTACACCCTCAAACTCCGGGCTCACCCCTAGAACCGTGTGCTATAGCACACTGATTTAGAACCAAAACATACCATTCGCGCCGTTTTGCCCATTAGACTAACGAAATGGCCCTGCCCACACAAACGGACAACACTAGGATACTTCCCAACCTCTCTGGCACGCCCATTTTGATTTCGGCCCACGGCACCCCTAGGCTCCGGGACCACCCCTCGAACTATGAGCTATAGTATACCAATTTGGCCTTAAATAGCTCCCCAGCCTCCCTGGCACGCCCAGGTCTATTTTTATCCAACGGCGCCCTCGAAGCCCAGGCCCACCCCTAAAATTGTGGGCTATACCACACTAATTTTGGCCCCAATATGCCTCGTTTACGCTATTTCGCCCGTTTGACCAACCAAATGGCCCCGCCCACATAAATGGGAAACACTAGGATGCACCCCAGTCTCTCTAGCACTCCCAGGTCGATTTTCAGCCTATGGAGCCCCCAAACCCCGAGCCCACCCCTGGAACTGTGGCCTATAGCACACTGATTTTGCCCCAAAATACGCCGTTCGCGCCTTTTTGCCTGTTTGACTAACAAAATGACCCCACCCACATAAACGGGGAACACTAAGATGCTCCCCAGTCTCCCTGGTATACCCAGGTCAATTTTTGACCCATGCCACCCCAGACCCATGTGCTATAGCAAACTGATGGGGCACCAAAATGCCTCGTTCGTGTTGTTTCATCCGTTTGACCAACCAAATAGCCCCGCCCTCACAGATGGAAGCCACTCTAGTATGGCCAGGTCGATTTTCAGCCCACGGCACCCCCAGTCCCTAGGCCCACCTTTAGAATCGTGGGCTATAGCACACCGATTTGCCCACAAAATGCCCCGTTCGCGCTGTTTTGCCAGTTTGACCTTCCAAATGGCCCCTCGCACAAAAACGGGAAACACTAGGATGCTCCCTAGCCTCCCTGAAATGTCCAAGTCAATTTTTAGCCCTCGACACCCCCGGACCACAGGCCCACCCTCGAAACTATTTGCTATAACAAACCAATTTGGCCCCAAAATGCCCCATTCACGCTGTTTCACCCGTTTGACAATCCACATGGCCTTGCCCACATAAACGAGCAGCACTAGGACGCTCCCCAGCCTCCCTAGCATCCCCAGGTTAATTTTTGGCCTACGACACCACTGGACCCCGGCCCACTCTCGGAACTGTGGGCTATAGCACATCGATTTGGCCCCAAAACACCTCGTTTGTGCCATTTCGGCCGTTAGACAAACCAAATGGCCCCAACCACACATATGGGAAACACTAGGATTCTCCCGAGCTTCCCTAGGACACCCAAGTCGATTTTTAGCCCACGGAACCCCCGGGCCCACCCTCGGAACCGTTGGCAATAACACACCAATTTGACCAACGAAATGGCCCCTCCCAAACAAATGGGGAACACTAGCATACTCCCCAACCTCTCTAGCATGCCCTGGTTGATTCTCAACCTACGACAGCCCCGGACCCTGGGCCCATCCCTAGAATCGTGTGCTATAAAACACCAATTCGGTCGCAAAACACATCGTTCGCGCTATTTCACCCATTTGACCAACCAAATGGCCCCGCCCGCATAAACAGGAAACACTAAGTTGCTTCCCAACCTCCCTGGCATGACCAGTTCAATTTTCGACTTAAGGCACCCCCAAACCTCGGGTCCACCCCCATGGGCTATAACACACTGATTTGGCCCCAAAATACCTCTTTTTGCCGTTTCGTCCGTTTGACCAATCAAATGGATCTGCCTACACAAACCGTATCCTCTCTGGCATTTCCTGGTCGATTTTCAGCCTACGGCACACCCGAACCCCAGGCCCACACTCGAAACCGTGGGCTATAGCATACCAAATGCCCCTTTTGCACTGTTTTGCCCGTTTGACCAACCAAATGGCCCCGCCCACAAAAACGGGCAATACTAGGACGCTCACTAGCCTCCCTGGCACGTCTAAGTTAATTTTTAACCCGCAGTAACCCCAGACCCCTGGACCACCCTCGAAACCGCATGCTATAATACATCGATTTGGCCCTAAAATGCCCTATTCACACAGTTTCGCCTGTTTGACCAACCAATGTTCTTACCCAGATAAATGGGCAATACTAGGATGATCCCCAACCTCCCAGGCATGCTCCAGTTTATTTTTGTCCCATGGCACCCTCGAACCCCGGGCCCACCCTCGGAACCATGGTCTATAGCATACTAATTTGGCCCCAAATTACCCCGTTCACAGCGTTTTACCTATTTGACCAACCAATTGGCCCCGCCCACACAAATAGGAAGCACTATGATGCTCCCAATCATCCCTGACATGCGTAGGTTGATATTTGGCCCAGGATACCTCTGAATCTCGGGCCCACCCTCAAAACCGTGGGTAACAGCATTTTGATTTGGCCCCAAAATACTCTGTTCGCGCTATTTCACCTGTTTAACCAATAAAATGGCACCGCCCACAGAAATGGGGAACACTAGGATGCTCCCTACCCTCCCTGGCATACCCTGGTTGATTTTTGGCCCACGGCACCCCCAAACCCATGGCCCACCCTAGAACCGTGTGATATAGCACACTGATTTAGCCTCAAAACACACCGTTCGCACCATTTTGCCCATTTGACCAACCAAATAGCCCCGCCAACACAAATAGGAAACACTAGGATGCTTCACAACCTCCCTGGCACGCCCAGTTTGATTTTCGACCCACGGCACCCATGGACCCCGGGCACACCCCTGGAACCATGGGCTATAGCACACCAATTTAGCCTTAAATAGACCCGTTTCTCCTGTATGACCAACACAATGGCCCCACCCACATAAATAAGCAACACTAGGAAGCTCCCTATCCTCCCTGGCACGCCCAGGTCAATATTTCGCCTGTGGTACCCCCGAACCCTAGGCCTACACCCAAAATCATGGGCTATAGCGCACTAATTTGACCAACCAAATGGACCTGCCCGCACACGCGGTCAATATTAGGATGCTCCCTAGCCTCTCTGGCACACCTAGGTTAATGTTTGGCCCTCGACACCCCCGGATCCCAGGGCCCACCTTCGGAACTGTGGACAATAGCACACCGATTTGGCTTTAAATAGCCCTGTTTCTTCTGTTTGACCAACAAAATGGTCCCGCACATGCAAACAGGCAACACAAGGATGATCCCCACTCTCCCTGGCAGGTCAAGGTCAATTTTTGGCCAACGGTACCCCTAAACTCCGGGACTACCCCCAAAACCGTGGGATATAGCATACTGATTTTAGCCCCAAATTGCCTCATTCGCACCGTTTTGCTCGTTTATCCAATAAAATGGCCCCGCCCACATAAACGGGAAATACTAGGATGCTTCCCAGCCTCCCTGGCACGACTTTGTCAATTTTCAGCCCATGGCACCCCCAGAACCTTGGGCTATAACATAACGATTTGTCCCCAAAATGCCTTGTTCGCACCGTTTCTCCTATTTGACCAACAAAATTGCCCCGTCAACACAAATAGGCAACACTAGGACACTCCCTAGCCTCTCTACCACATCCAGGTCATTGTTTGACACACGACACCCTCGAACCTCAGGCCTACCACCAAAACCGTGGGCTATAGCACACCGATTTGGCCCCAAAATGCTCCATTTGCATTGTCTTTCCTATTTGACCAACCAAATGGCTCTGTCCATATATACAGGAAAAACTAGGATGCTCGCCAACCTCCCTGGCATACCTAAGTTAATTTTCAACCCATGGCACCCCCAAACTCCGGGCCCACCCCCAAAACTGTACACTATAGAACAATGATTTGGCCCCAAAATGCCCCGTTCACACTGTTTTTCCCGTTTGACCAACCAAAAGGCCCCGTCTACACAAACAGGCAACATCAGGATGCTCCCTAGTCTCCCTGGCAACCCCAGGTTAATTTTTGGCCCACGACACCCCCAAAACCCAGGCCCACCCTCAGAACCGTGGGCTATAGCACACCGATTTGGCTCCAAAATGCCCCGTACGCGCTGTTTTGCCCGTTTGACCAACGAAATGGGCCCTCCCATGCAAACGGGAAACACTAAGATGCTCCCCAGCCTGCCTAGCATGCCCAGATCAATTTTTGGCCCAGGGCACCCCCAAACCCCAGGCCCACCTTCGGAATCATAGGCTATAGAACACTGATTTGGGACCAAAATGCCCTGTTAGTGCCGTTTGACTTTTTTGACCAACCAAATAGCCCCACCCACACAAACAGCCAATACTAGGATACACCCCATCCCCTAGCATACCCAGGTTAATTTTTGACCCACGACACCCCCGGATCCCGGGCCCACCCCCGGAACCGTGGGCTATAGCACACCGATTTGGCCCCAAAATGCCCCGTTCGTACTGTTTCACCCGTTTGACGCTCCAAATAGCCCCACCCACATAAACAGCCAATACTAGGATACACCCCATCCCCTGGCATGCCCAGGTAGATTTTTGTCCCACGACACCCCCAAACCCAGGGCCCACATCCGAAACCATGGGCTATAGCACACTAATTTTGCCCTAAAATATGCCGTTCGCATCATTTTACCCATTTGACCAACCAAATAGCTGCGCCAATGCAAAAAGGCAATACTAGGATGCCCTTCAGCCTCCCTATCAAGCACAGGTCAATTTTTAACCCAGGACACCCCCGAACTCTGGGCGCACCCCCAAAACTATGTGCTATAGCACACCAATTTGGCCCCAAAATACCCCGTTCGCATTTTGTCACACATTTGACCAACTAAATTGCCCCATCCACACAAACGAGAAACACTAGGATGCTTCCCAGCCTCCCTGGCATGCCCAGGTCAATTTTTGGCCCACGAAACCCACGGACCTCGGGCCCATCCCTGGAACCGTGGGCTACAGCATAACGATTTGGCCTCAAAATGCCCCGCTCACATCGTTTTGCCTGTTTGACCAACCAAATCACCCTGCCTATACAAACGAGAAACAATAAGATGCTCCTTAGCCTCCCCGACATGAAAAGGTAGATTTTCAGCATAAAGCACCCCTAAACCCTGGGCTCACCCCTAGAACCGTGGGCTATACCACACTAATTTGGCTCAAAAATGCCCCACTCACATTGTTTTTCCTTTTTCACCAACTAAATAGCACCGCCCATGCAAACAAGCAACACTAGGATGCTCTCCAGCCTCTCTGGCATGCCCAAGTTGATTTTTGGCCCACAGCACTGATGTGTGAGCCGATGCTAACACATTTGAATATTTTAAATATGAGTAATTGCGAGGTCTTAAGCAACTTTTGTTGTTTTTGATTGCTTTTAATGTGTTAATACAGATACAAGTGATCAGCGAGGAAACCCACGGAAAGAATAATAAATTAGGTGAAATATAGTGTTAATAAACTGAAGTATAGCTGACGTCAATTCTGAAGCGCCGTCAAACATAGGACAGGCTGTCAAAGTTGTTGTCAAGCTTAGATAGAACCTGAGAAACTGAGATGAAATGTGATGATGTTTAGGATGGGCCATCAAATATGTGACATGGCATCAAAATCGGCGTCTTCCAAAAGTAGAGAATAATGATTTCCAGTGAAGTTATGACGGAAGTTGTCACGTGTTATCAATAATTTTGTCATGCCGTTAGTTTTTTTATCTGAAGACTCAAAAGATAACAGTTCATTGGAACCTTTGACAGCATCTCGCACACTTTGTCAGACATTTGACACCTTGTCAAGATCGTCGTCGTCTAATCCGAAGAGAAAACTGAAACTTTAGTTTCATTTCTTTATTTAGGGTTGGCTATTTAAACACTTGTTTTAGGGTTTTTTAGGGAAGGATAATTAATTATCAGAGAAGCACATAACATTGCTTCATTTTTACCATCAAATATTTTTGTTGTTTCTTTAAAAAAGCACTTATCAACTTTTTTTGGGTTTCTATCTCGTGAGTAAATTGAAGAAACTACTTGTTTTTTTTGATCCATTCATAAGTTTATCCTTATTATGATGAATTCAACTTGTTATTTCATTCATAAATTCATGAGTGGCTAATTCCATTAGCCGGAGTTATGGGATCCATGGATTAGGATCGGATAGGTCACTAGGCATTTAACAGATTCAAAGAGTAGTAGGACGTCTTAAAATTCTATTGTTTTGACTGAAATCTATTGGTTACAAACATTATTTTATGCCTTAGGTTATTTTGCTTGTAACGGAGAAATAGACTAGAGACGTGAATTATCAACAGGGACTCGAAAGCTACCAACCTTCTATTAAATGATTGATGCCGTAACTGGATTAATCTACCTGAGATAACATACTATTGGAAATAGATAATTTATCTAAGTTTGAGAGAATTTGATAATAAATTGTCTGGTGAGGTCGAGTGATAAGTCAGACAGTATCATAGTCAAGGATATTCTGTTGTTTCTACTTACTCCAAGAATCCAAAGCATTACCTAGTATTTGTTAAATCCTAATACCCATGGTGAACATAACTCTGGTTTCTCATTTATATTGATTACAACACTAAAATATTGAAAGTGATAATTGACTCCCTATGAAATTTAAAACCCCCATCTTCGAAAATAGTAAACTACCAGTAAAGTATTTCATAAACAAATTAAAGTTCACACCTTATTCCCTGTGGGATTCGACTCCAACCTAGTTGGGTTTTATATTGACAACGATTTCTTACACCCATTCAAGAGTGTAATTTAAGTGTTATCAAAAATGGCGCCGTTGCCGGGGAATACGGTTGTAGACTAAAAGTTTGTTCACAAAAATTTGCTGATATTTAAGTTTCCTTGATTTATGTTTATTTGTTATTTTTTATTGTAGGTACTATGTTGTTTATGCCAAACATGAGAATTTTCAGTGAACCACTATTACCAATCAATTCGGAACCTTAACTGATAGGAAGAATGGTTGAACAACAAGAAGCAGAAAGATTAGCTGCTATGGCCAGGGCTCGGGTGAATGTGCAAAATTTAGGTCAACAAGCACGTCACCAGAACCCTGATGATGAAGACTTAGGTGATGAGGAATTGCTGAATCCTCAAATCCCAAGGCAAGTTGAGCAAGTTGCTACACCAGTGCAGCGAAACATCAACAGAAATCGTCTAGTCCAAGTAAGATATGGGCAACAACCTATGCAATATGAGGCTGATGAAAATGATGAAGGAATGGAAAGAGCTGGTGCAACGGGTGCTATCTTTCCTCTACCGTTGGCACCAGGTGCAAAATTCAGCATTACAAGTACCATGATCCAACTCCTGAATCTGAAGGGGTTATTTAGAGGCTTTCCTAGTGATGATCCTAACACGAATTTGGTGAACTTCATCACCATTTTCAAATCCTTTGACAATCCGAGGGTAAGCCAGAATGCGATCAGGTTGAGATTGTTTCCTTTTTCTCTATCTAGGGAGGCAACAATATGGTTGAATGAGTTAGAGCCCAATTCTATAACCAACTAGAGACAGCTAAAAGATGCATTCCTAGAATAATTCTTTCCACCCTCCAGAAGGGTACAGTTGAGGGATGAAATTAGCAATGTCAGACAGCTTCTGACTGAAGCACTGTACGAAACCTGGGAAAGATTTAAGAAGAAACTTACACAATATCCGAACAACAATATGACGGACTGTACTTGATGGATACTTTGTACAGAGCTTTCAACTCTATGATGAAGCCTATTGTTGACAACGCTGCAGGTGGTTTATTCATTGACCTCTTTTTGTATATGCTTCTAACATACTGAATAGAATAACCAAGCAGAGTCGGGCTTGGCACACTAGGGATTCTATATTGTTTAGATGGACTGTTGCTGGTGGTATTACTATGGAGCAGCATAGAAGAGATGAGGAGGGAGATCAGTACATGGCCCATTTGAAGATGCAGATGGACCTGCTGGCCAAGCACTTGCTATCTGGCAAGACTGAAATGGTTAAAGCTGTAGAATCTTAGGATACTGTGTCTACAGGTGCTGATGTTGAGGCAAATTATATGTGTAATCAGGGGTTTTTTTGAGGCAATAGCCAAGGGAACCAAGGTCAGACTTTCTATGACAAGCCTGATTATAATGATAGGGAGCAGGGACATTAGAGAAACAATAATGATACAAGTGGTTTGTATATTCCTCCTGGAAGTTGGGATGCTGCGAAGACTAGTTCTAGCATGATTTCCATGGAGGGCATGATGGAAAAGATGTTGAAGGGAGTTGAAGCTACCAACTCGAGGGTAACTACTATGAAAAGTGAATTTTCTACCTTCAGTCAGTTGGTTATCTTATACTCTGCTTTTATTAAGTAGTTGGAGCAACAGATGAACCAACTTTTGGCTACTCTAAACCAGAGAAAAGATGGTACTTTACCTAGAGATACGGTTCAGAACCCGCGGACTGATGGCTCTTTTTTGGAGATTACCACTTGAAGTGGAAAGATATTATCTGGCCATTCTATGGGTAAAGTTGTAGAGAACGAGGTAAGTGTTGATGTGTTAGAAGGAAACAATCCAGTGGAGTCTGAGAAGCTGGATGGCTTTGTTGATATTTTGGAGAAAGAAGACGAAAACAAAGGGGAAGTGGTATTGAAAGAAATGCCAAGACCACCACCTCCCTTTCCCCAGAGATTGAAGAAAAAAGTAGATAACAAAAAATTTAGCAAATTCATGGCAATAATGAAACAACTAACGGTGAATGTGCCATTGATGGAGGTACTTGAGCAAATGCCAAACTATGCTAAATATATGAAGGAACTGTTAACAAAGAAGCAGAAGGTAAGCTGTGAGCTGGTGGACAACATCCACCACTGTAGTGTTGTTTCTTCATAATCCTTAGTGCAGAAAAAGCCTTACCCTGGAGCATTTACCATACCGTGCACAGTTGGGTGCATAAAGTTTACCAAAACTTTATGAGACTTAGGAGCAAGTATTAATCTGATGCCACTTGATATCTACAAGAAGCTTGGATTGGGGGAACCTACACCCACAATGATGCATCTTGTGATGGCAGAAAGATCGATGAAATGACCAGTTGGTGTATTGCATGATCTGCCGATAAAGGTGGATGACTTTATTCTGCCTGCAGATTTTGTGATATTGGATTGTGATGTTGATTTTGAGGTACCCATCATTTTGGGTAGACCACTATTAGCCACGAGAAGAGTATTGGTTGATATGGATCTCAATGAGCTAAAGTTCAGTTAAGGAAAAAGGGAGGCCAGATTCAAAATAGACCTTCCTATGAAGTAGTTGGGGGAGATGAATATTTTCTCGGTTGTGGATGTATACCAAGAAATGGTAATGAGGTATCGATTCGGTATCTTGACGAAGTATGAGTAGTCAAGATAATCAAGTCATGCCGCAACATTAAATCAGGCATTGTTTAGGAGGCAACCCAATGTTTTAATTTTATTGCATTGTGTTTTTAATATTGTAGATAAGAGTTGTACAAAGGAGGTGAACTAGTTTCAGTCAGCTTGAGAAGGTTGACGTCAATTTTGACGGGCTGTCACAAGTATGACAAGACGAGAGAAATGGCGTCAAAATAATCAAGTCAAAGCCTTATTCTGTTATGGCTGACAACAAATTTTGAAGCGCCGTCCGGTATCTGATGCGCCATCAAAAATGTTGTCAAATGAGTTGATCCCATATTAAAAATTTTGGGCTAACCCGGCCCAACAATAGTTGTTCACATTACCGCGTACTTTAGATATTTCTCTTCCAGTTTTGGTTTTCTTTCCTTAGAGAGTTATTTCCCTTCCTTTTTAAAAAATAATCCCTTCTAAGGCAAAATTTTAAGACTTTCCTTATTGAAGCCTAAGAGTTAAGTCAAGAAATATTCTTCCTCTCTCATCTCATTCTTCTCTCACTCACAAGTATAGGTGCCCAGAATACATCAGCTAAGTGTCGACATCCAAGCATGAGAAAAACTTTAACTTCATCTTTCTTTGGATCAATTGTGAACTACAAGAAACCTTGGTTTTAAAGGAGTGAGCTAAACCCCTTAACATGCTTCAAGCCCTTTCAAAAACTAGGGTTTGTAGGGGTATGCAGTATAATTTCATGGAAATCTCAGTAAAGAACATGGCCTAAGTTGAAATTGAGAATAATGGTAGAAGAAAAATCAAGTAAAAAGAAGTTAGAAATTGTAATGTTGAGTGACGACAATTTTCATGGCCTTGCACCTGTGTGACGGTTATTCAAAGATGCCGTCAAAATCTAAGAAATTTTGTAGATTCTAGATAAGGTTGACGATGCTTTTGAAGCGCCGTCACACCTGTGATGGAAAATCAGAAAGGCCGTCAAACCTGCGAACTGAAAACAGTAATGATGTTAAACTGAGGTGATCCTTGTTCTTCTCTTGTTTGATTATGGACACTAATTGAGGATTTGTATGTTTTTACCAAACTGATAGTGGAACCCAAGAAGAAGAATCCAACCATACCAAAGAAAGCGGCTAAAGAGAATGTACCTCGACAGCTTGTCAACGAGGACTCTGATTATGAAGATGATGAACCCGTGCTCAGATGTACTATAAAGAGGGATGGTCTAAATACACCACCTCCACCTAAGACTATTGAGGTGGAGGATACTGGTGATACTGAGGTAACAACCTCATTTGAGCAAGCATCGGAGGAAAAAAGATCAGAACACACCGAACATGAGTCTGAGGGCACTGAACAAGAAGTTGAAACTGAAAACTTTGAAAGGCTTGCAACTGAAGAAACTGAGCCTGAATCACCATTATCAGAACAATAAGGTGATAAGGATTCTCCAGTATGGGGAACTTTGGTGAAATGCCAAAACCTCGAGGTTAGGAACAATGCAAGATGGAAAATCCCTGGGGCTAAAACGGTCTATTTGGACAAACTTCTCAAAATAGATCGACGAAGTGCTAGAAGGCCAATTCTTGAGAAGAAGAAAATCATCACTACAGGGTTGATCAGATACCCTGAGGTGATGTAAAAACTCAAGGAGTATGCTTGGAGTGGACTACAAGGGGAAGCGGTGTTTACTGTCTTTCATTAGTCCGGGAGTTCTATGTGAACTACCAGGCTACGGGGGAAAATATGTGCAAAGAAGGAGATAGAACTTCAGATAAGCCTCTGCTGACCAAAGTTCCAGTACATGGAGTAAGGATGGATATTTCAGATGCCAGCATAAATAGGTTTCTTCATGGGCCAGCTTTTGTCCCTGAGCCACTTCACCTACCTTCTATGACCGGTTAAAACATCAGGAAAACCAGATCAAATGGATAGCAACTCTCATAGTAGATGGGGAACATGAGTGGCTGAATAATCCAGCAGAAAAGATTACCAAAGAGTCCCTAAATTCAGAGGCTAGATTTTGGTGGGGTTTAGTATGGATTCATCTGATACCCACCGAGGGAGATAACATATTAGGGGATGATCGAGAAATATTGGTTACAAGCTTGATAGACAGAACTCCCTTGGATTTTGGAGAAATAATAGCAGAAGAGATCAAGATTAGGCTTGAAAGACCCGATACTGTATATCCATTCCCATGTGTGATTGCTAGGTTGTGTAAAACAGCTAATGTACCTAAGATTTTAGGTATTGATGATGAGATACATGCCAAGAAAACTCACAACCTTGTCAGCAAACATAAAATTTAGTCGGGCTTATGACTTTATCAAGATGCAGTTGGTGCAGCAGATCCTCTAGTCACTAAAACTATGTTAGCACCAGATGTGGGGATACAAATCTTTAAAGCTGTACTACCACCACCAGTATATTCAGCTCAGGCATGCTCAGTGCCTCAAAGTGAGCCAACTACTTCAGTTCCTCCGGCAGTAACAAGTTTGGCATTTCAGCCGATTGATATTAGTAAGGTGGCTAGGCAAGCAAATTGGTGTGCGGTACAACTACAGGCCTTCACCAAACAGTTTGCTACTGCTGTGGACAAAAGAACCAAAGCTGCACTCGAAGCTGCACTCAAACCTTTCATGACTTTGCCTGAGCGAGTGGCAAATCTAGAGAACAGATTCGATGTCTGGGCAAGAGAGATGATAGGTGCTGATCTTACCACTTTCAGGGCTGCATTGGATAAGGTAAAAGATGAGGTGGGGATGATTCAACAACACCAAATCATGGTGCCAACAGGTTCAGCTATGCATGATAAGATGAAGAAATTCCTATACTTAATCTCACTGCAGATTCCCCAAAGAAAAAAAAAAGGAAAAAGAAAGGCAAGAACAAGAGAGATGAGCCAGATAGTGAAGAAGAGAGAAAAGCTAAAAAGAAAGAAAATAAGAAAGTAGAGAAGGAAGATTTAAAAAGGGAAAGATTAGAGTCCCTGGCTAACATAGAAAAATGGGAAGCAGACATCAGAGCTAGGGCTACGGGTGCTTCATCGAGCCAGGCTCCAGCCACTGCAAAGGAAAATGCTACGAGTGGGGAGAAGATAGTAGATGATGCTGTCGCAGGGTCGGAGAACCAGGATCCACAGTCTTGACTGTCTTTAGGTATATCCTAACCCTTAGTGCATTTTATTTTTGATTTTAAGTTGAGGCTATAGGGAAACTATTGTTGTAATATGTTCTGTAAATAATTAGGAATAGTACAAGTACTTGAGGTAGTTAGCTTGTTTTGTAATTTTTGAGTACCTCTCCAGTGGTCTAATCTGTCATGAATTGTGTGAATTACATCTAGTGTGACCACTGTGTATCTGTTTATGACATTAGTGTGGCAAATAAATAACTTGTAGAAAACAAATGCATGAAATGGATGAGTAGCGACGCGCTATATACTTGTCTGCTATGTGCGTGTAAGGTCTTACTCAGTTCCCATTGTGTGTTGAATGTAGAACTTGCCCATTTAGTCATACCATAGTCATAGGATAGGCGTTAGGAAAGGATCATAGTCCTTTTTGCATGTTAACCCATTTTAGCTTAAATGACCGTCCAACTATGAATTGTATCCCTTGATCCCTTTTTGTTCCTAAATAGACCAGTTCTTTCTTATACACCTTTAACCTTCCCATTACATCACAATGAACTTGTTTTGGCCCGATTCCTCCTTGGACAGTATGCACCTCGACTTAGGCAAATAACCTAAGTTAAGTGTGGCTACTATATGGGTGCGTGATGTATTATGAGTATAAAGAGAGGTAAAGGAAGGAAAATGAACAACAAGTTGGGTGTAGTGAAAAAGAAAAAAAAACTAAAAAATTTAATCTAATGCTTGAACAGACAACACCTATCTTGAGAATGCTTGACAAATAAAAAAGGGAAGAAAAGAAGGTCAAAAGTTGAAACCCCATGAGTTAATGTAGTTCCAAGGAGGTGTAGTCACTATAAAATACCCATGAATATTATACCAGCCTTGAGCCTACATTACAAGGATAAGAAAAGCCCTAGAGTGATCCTAACTAACTTGTCTGAAGACTTAGATACTGACTATAAGGGCAAGCCTATGGCATTTGATGCGCAATATTGGAACTACATTCTGAGAATGAGTCTTACGTTCATCCCTATGTCTATACATGTGAAGCTGAGTGAGAAAAGTATTTCATTGTTGTGAGGGCACACCAGGTATATTGATATTAACTGCTTTGTTCGGATAATGTAATTTGGGTATGCGCTAGGCTGTTATTGCTGAGATTTTTGCCATATCTAGATATATGTGAGTTACATGGGTGTTTTCAAATATTAGACACATTTGATTTTAATTAGATTGATCATGGAGATAGTGCATGTATTCTGACCTGATGAGAGTAGTTAGATGCCAAATTGTACTTTGTATACTCCTAGTTATGTTTGGGTTGCTTAAGGACAAGCAATTGTTTAAGTTGAGGGTACTGATGTGTGAGCTAATGCTAACACATTTACAGCTTTTAAATTTAAATAATTGCGAGGTATTAAGAACATTTTATTGTTTTTGATTGCTTTTAATGTGTTAATGCAGATACAAGTGATCGAGGAGGAAACCAAAGGAAAGAAGAATAAATCAGCTGAAATCTGGTGTAAATAAGCTGAAGTATAGCTGACGTCAATCCTGAAGTGCTGTCATACATGGGACAGGATGTCAAAGTTGCCATAAAGCTTAGACAGAAACTGAGAAACTGAGATGAAATATGATGACGTTTAGGACGGGCCGTCAAATATGTGAATGGCGTCAAATTCGTCGTCAACCAGAAGTAGAGAATACTGATTTCCAGTGAAGTTGTGATGGCAGTTGTCATGTGCGATCAAGATTTTTGACACGCTATCAGGTTTGCCGTCTGAAGAGTCAAAAGATAACAATTCATTGGAACGTTTGATGACATCTCTCATACGTCGTCAGACATCTGACACGCCGTCAAGATCATCGTCATCCAATCAGAAGAGAAAACGGAAACTTTAATTTTATTTTCTTATTTAGGGTTGACTATTTAAAGACTTATTTTAGGGTTTTTTTAGGGATGGATCATTAATTATCAGAGAATATCTTCTGAAGAGAAGCACGTAACATTGCTTCATCTTTACCATCAAATATTTTTCTTGTTTATTTAAAATAACACTTATCAACTATTTTTGGGTTTCTATCTCATGAGTAAATTGAAGAAACTACTTGTTGTTTTTCATCCATTCATAATTTTATCCTTATTATGATGAATTCAACTTGTTATTTCGTTCATAAAATCATGAACGGCTAATTCCATTAGCCGGAGTTACGGGATCCATGGATTAGGGTCTGATAGGTTACTAGGCATTTAACGGATTCAAAGAGTAGTAGGATGTCTGGAAATTCTGTTGTTTTGATTGAAATCTATTGGTTGCAAACATTATATTATGCCTTAGGTTTTATTTGCTTCTAACGGAGAAATAGACTAGAGGATGTGAATTATCAATAGGGACTCGAAAGCTACCAACCTTCTATTTAATGATTGATGCCGTAACTGGATTAATATACCAGAGATAACATCCTATTGGAAATATATAAGTTATCTAAGTTTGAGAGAATTTGATAATAAATTGTCTGGTGAGGTCGAGTGATAAGTCAGACAGTATCATACTCAGGGATATTCTGTTGTTTCTACTTACTCCAAGAATCCAAAGCATTACCTAGTATTTGTTAACTCTTAATACGAACATAATTCTGGGTTCTCATTTATATTGACTACAACACTAAAATATTGAAAGTGACAATTGACTCTCTGTGAAATTTAAACCCCCATTTTCGGAAATAGTATACTACCAGTAAAGTATTTCGTAAACAAATTCAAGTTCATACCTTATTCCCTGTAGGATTCGACCCCAACCTTGTTGGTTTTTATATTGACAACGATCGCTTACACCTATTTAAAAGTGTAATTTGAGCGTTATCAGGAACCCCCGGACCCCGGGCCCACCCTCGGAATCGTGGGCTACAACACACCAATTTTGCCCCAAAATGCCCCATTCGCGTTGTTTCACCCATTTGACCAACCAAATGACACCGCCCATACAAACGGGCAATACTAGGATACTCACCAGCTTCCCTGCCGTGCCCAGGTAGATTTTTGACCCACGATACCCCGGAACGGTGGGCTATAGCACATCGATTTGGCACCAAATAGCCCCGTTCACGCTGTTTCTTTTGTTTGACCAACTAAATGGCCTCACCCACATAAATGGGCAATACTAGGATGCTCCCCAGCCTCCTTGGCATGCCCAGGAAATTTTTGGCCCACGGCACCACTAAACCCTGGGCCCACCCCAGAAATGGTGGGCTATAGTAAACCGATTTGGCTCTAAAATACACAGTTTGCACCGTTTCGCCCGTTTTACCAACCAAATGTCCCCATCCACACAAACGGGCAACACTAGGATGCTCTCCAGCCTCCCTGGCATGCCCAGGTTAATTTTTGGCCCACATCACCCCCGGACCCCAGGCCCACCCTCAGAATCATGGGCTATAGCACATCGATTTTGCCCCAAATTGCCCCATTCGCGCCATTTCACCTGTTTAACCAACCAAATGGCCCCGCCCATTCAAATGGGAAATACTAGGATGCTTCTCAGCTTCCCTGTTATGCCTAGGTAGATTTTTGATCCACGACACCCCTGGACCCCAGGCCCACCCCCAAAATGGTGGGCTAGAGTACATCGATTTGGCCCCAAATAGCCTTGTTCGCACTGTTTCTCTTGTTTGACCAATCAAATAGCCCCACCCACGCAAACGGGAAACACTAGGATACTCTGCAGCTTACTTGGCACGCCCAGGTCGATTTTCAGCCCATGGCACCCCCGGACCCTGGGTCCACCCCAGGAATCGTGGGCTATAACACACTGATTTGGCCCCAAAATGCTCCATTTGCATTGTTCCGCCTATTTGACCAACCAAATGGCCTCGCCCACATAAACGGGAAACATTAGGACGCTCCCTAGCCTCCCTGGCATGCCCAGATCAATTTTTGACTCACGAAACCCCCGAACCCCAGGCCCACCCCCAGAACCGTAGGCTATAGCACACAGATTTTGCCCTAAATAGACCTGTTAATGGAATTTCTCTTAGTTGACTAACAAAATGGCCCCGTCCATAAAAACGGGCAACACTAGGACGTTCCCAGCCTCCCTGGCACGCCCAGGTCGATTATTAGCTCACGGCACCCCTGGACCCACCTCCGAAACTGTGGGATATAGCACACCAATTTGGACCTAAATAGAACACTATGCTATTTTCATCTTTGAATCATTTACTTTTTATCACTTTTTTGGCTAAAGAATTAAAATTTCATACCGAATTGGGAAAAAGTGCCAATTGAGTGGGATAGAAGTAGTTTTTATAATATTGACTCGACCAAATTGTCCACATAGATCTCAAAAAAATACACATTATAAAAAAATATCGACTCAAACGGATATTCGAGCACAAAGTTTTGACGTTTTATAGTTTCACCATTTTACAATTACTTTTTTCTATCTTCTTTCACTCACTATTTTTGATTGACCTTTTTGTCTATGGTCTTTCGAAATTACAAATTATCAATAATCACCTTTTTATTATATTTTCAAAAATGAGGTAGATAGAATATGTAAAAATGTAAATTTAAAGGAGTGTTAAGGATAGGTGATTAAGCATTAACTGTTAGTTTTAAGGGATTTGTACAAATTAATTAGGTGATTATCCAAATGTACAAAAGTCTTACTTAGTAGATGAACATTTTTTTAAAGTGAGGTGTGTAAAACATTGTTGTCTTTTGGAAAACTAAATTTATGTTTGGTCAAAAATATATTTATTGCCTTGTTCCTCTTTAATTATATGAATTACTTCCTCCGTTAGTTTTTACTTCAACAACAACAACAACAAACTCAGTGTATTCTCATCAAGTGGGGTCTGGGGAGGGTAAAATGTACGCAGTCCATACTACTACCTTTGAATAAGTAGAGAGGTTGTTTCCGATAGACCCCTGGCTCAAGATAAAGAATAGTTAACAAGGTCATAGTAATACATGAAATAGAATGGATGGCATAACCGAAATAAGAAATGAGAAATAATAAAAATAGAGATAAGAGAGACACGAAAATAAGCGCAATGCGAAAGTAAAAATAGGGAATAAGAAATAGGAAAGGACACCCCTAGTAGTAACATACACTAGCGGCTCCTACCAATGGACACAGTCCTAGGATTATTAACCCAGCTACACTAGAGCACCCTAACTACTAGTTACAACCCACACACAAACTAGTCTTCTACCTTTATCCGCGACCTACACACTTCCTATCTAGGGTCATGTCCTCTGCATCAATCCCAAATGAATGCTACACTAAATAAAAATGCTAACTACAAAAATTAAAAATTACTTACACAAATCCTCACTTATTTTCCGTTAAATAGCATATAGCTAGCATAATTATCATTAATTCATGGTTAAATAAGATTAACAATGGGATTTTATTATTTTGACAAAAATTATCCGTTGCTAATTCGTGTTAAATTTGTACGATATTGATGTTAGTTATATAAATTTATGCAAGATCTTTTTATTGATTAAAAGTTTGTTATGGCTTTATGAATCAAATGTACAAAAGCAAATGGATTGTTTTTACATTGTACAAAAAGTATAAAATGAAAATTTTGTAAGAAAAAAAAAAGTGTAATGTGAATTAGTTGACTAGTAAATGAAATTCTTTGATTTTTAACGAAAATTTTAAATGTAATCGTATCTCTCTTTCCTATCATTATTTTCAGTCAACTTAATTTTTTGTTTATTTGTGTTTTCTTTTCTATTTATGTTTTGCTGATTATTAACTTTTGTACAAATTATCACTCTCATTTTTTATTTTCTTCATTCATTGTTATGTTATTTTATTTTATTTTTGAAGCGAGACTTATTCTAGGAATTATGGAGGCATGGAATGCACAAATGATGTGAGTTTCTCAATGAAAACATTTGTCCTAGTTAATTTTTTCGATGTTGTTTTCTATTTTTTATGTTCGTATAACTTTATTTTTTTTTGTTTACTCTAATTTACTACTCTTTTATGATATGTATTTTTTTCTCCTTTAATGTTCTCATTATTTTAGATTTGAATATTTTGTCTTAATCAATGAAATTTATGTAAATCACACTTTATCTTGGAACATATACTTTTAAATGCATTTTTTATGGGGTTTGATAACTTTCTTAAGTTGTAAGAGTGGGGTAAAATATAAGTTTTGATTGAAACAAGTAATATGATAAAATGAGAATAGAATAAAAGAAAATGATTTTTCAGTGAGGTTTTTTTAAAGGAAATGGTTGAGCTACATTTAAATGGATTAAATCATAGTTTTGGTCAACAAATGTATTTGGTTAAAACTTGTAAATGTTTGTGAGTAAGTGGATTTTTTATTCGTTTTTATGTTTTTAATAGGCTCTCCTTTATAACAAGTAAGAGATTTGAAAAAAGAATTATTTCATGTCTGTATTATAAGGAGGTACTGTTTTTTGACATGCTTCATATAAATCGAGCAGTCAAAACTCAAAATTGTTCTTCATTTTTGTTTAGTATATTTTGTTCATATGAAATAGAACTTCAAATACTTTTAATTTAATTTATCATGATTATTAAATACTTAATATTCATAAAGTGGAAAAAATCATTTATTGAGGAACTTTTCATATTTCCCCCTTTTTTTAATCCATTTTCTTAAAAAAATATTTCTCTATAAAATTACTTATTAATTTCAACTTTTTACATAACATTTTCACACACAAAATTAAAGATTATTTTGGTACATCCTATTATTTTTAAATTATAAAATTCAAATTTCTCCTTTACTTTTTAAAACCCCGTGTCAAGTCAAAGTCCAACAAATAAATCAAAATGAAGGAAATAATTTTTAGTCAAAAATTAAAAGAGTAATATGAGTAACTCTTTTTTCCCAAATAATTTGACACATTTTCGTTTGGTAGAAATGCATGTATTCGCTTTGTGTATTACTAATATTTTATTTGATATATTTTTTCATCCTATGCATAACTAATTTAAGTGTTACTTATACACTTACATTAGTATTAAGGTGTGTATTACTAATACGTGAAAATTTATGGTATTAGTAACACAATAGATTCTAATCCATACGGCACCTGGCGCATTATTCAAAGGATGCCCTAAAGTTTCTCCACCGAACTGTAGTATTGCATTAGAATGATTAAGGACATAATTATCCATCAAAATTCTTTCCATCATATTAAAGATATTTCATGTCTAAAATGACTAAAGACGCATTGTAAACAAATGTTTTTTTTTAAAAAAAAAATTATGCAATCCATATTAGTTTTAATAGATTAAATCAAATACTATATAAAAATATATAAATATAACTAACGCAAGTATTACTAATATACTATATTTCACATTATTATTACACACTCAACGAAAAAACCTTATTCTCACAAGAGCTTAATTAATGATAGGAGTAAATACAACACAACTTGTTAATTCCAAGGCAATGAATGGACACAAAAGTTTAGCCAAGGACACAGTTGGCCAATTAAAAATAGTAGAGGGAAAAATTCAAACTATTCACCTTTTAAGATGTGTTTGGTAGAAAGGTAAATATTTTTCGAAAAATGTTTCTGTATTTTTCTTATGTTTGATTGAACAAAATTTTTGAAAAACATTTTCTTCATTAAAAAACGAAGACAATAACTTCTTAATGGAAATAGAAAAAATAAATTCTATAAATGACATTACTGTATATTTTTTTGTATCTTCCCACCCAACATTATTTTTTGCTTCATGACGTATAAAATACTTTTGAGATAATATTTTCTTTACTTACCAAACTTCAAGAAACCAACTTATAAAATATTTCAAGTTTATGTTTATTGTATTCTCTTGTCCACCCAACACCCCCACCCCCTATCTATTGACCATCCCACTCCCACCACCGTCGAGGCCCCCCACCCCCACCCCCCCCCGCCTCTACATATATTTTTTTGCTAAATTACATATAAGTATTTTTTTTCTTACTTACCAATCGCAAGATTACATACAAGAAAACAAATTATTTTCGAGAAATATTTTCATACCAAACATACCCTTAATATAAAAAAGTTTATGATTCTCTATTGAAAATTTTCAGGATGGACAAGTACATCTATAATTACTTGGTTACAAAGGGGTTGCATAAAGCTGCTGAGGTATTTTCCATTGAAGTAAATGTTGTAAATCCCTCAAATGTTGGTAAGTTTTTTTATTTAAATTTATGGTAGATTTGAACTCATTAAAATAGTTGTTAAAAGTTGTTTACGTGTGACTTACGTGTAATTACGAAAGTAGTTGTGGATGCTTGGGTTATAGTAGTTGGAATAGTATGATTATACTGTACTATTGATAGATTTCATTGTCACAATATTAGTGATCGTGTAATTACGTGTGATCATTGTGGATGCTAATCGTGTATGGGTTCATCGTCTATTATATATACACAAAAAATAATTTTAACCAAATATAAATAAAGTAATTTTCCACAATAGGTCAACCCCTTCATTGTATGCTAGCTCTGCCCTGACACAAGACATATCAATAGTTTTCTATTCTAAATCGAAAGAAAGTCAAATTTGTCTAAATACTAGATATAAGACAATCGAGGCTACTCTTTTATTTGATGATTATATTGTTTTTTTAACAATTATATTATTCCTTTGATTTTATTTTTATTTTGTGTTTATGATAAAGATACATTTAAATTGTCACTTTTTTCCACGAGTTTTGCAATTTTAATTTAATTATATATATGTTTTTTTATATATGAACTATATATTATTATCTATGTATTAAAATGCATTTTGAAATAATCCAAAGTTTTGTCCCGCTTTCCTTGTTTAACTATCGCCCTACCCTGTCCGTTTAACCTTTGTACTGCCCCGCCCTACTCTTGTCTTTCACCATTGTCATTCTGAATCAATTATTTTCTTTTCCTCTCTGAACGATAGTGATAGTTAAAGGTTGTCTCCGTATAAGGTATAACTCATGAATAGTTGTAGAATTGAGCTATAACTCACGAATAGTTGTAGAAATGATCTATAACTCGGACTTTGGGTGAATGCAACATGCTTCGTGTATCTGAATACCCTTTTATTTGATGACTATGTTATTTTAAAGAACTTCTTTATTCCTTTGACTTCATTTTTAAGTGAGATAATGGTAAAAAAAAACACATCTGAAATTGTATAAGAAAGTGTTTTTCATATTTCTAAAATTGTATTAATTGCTAATTTTTTTTAATTTCAATTATTTAATTTTTGATATTTTTTATGATATATACAATACTTATTTGGCTGAGAAGGCCCAACTATCCTATGTTAAGTTGTTACCTAAACTTTTTCAAGTTAAATTCATCTTCTTGATGATTATTTAATCTAAAGACATGATTTTTTGAAATTCTCAGGATGCATGGACTGCTGACAATGTGGGATATCATATCCCTTCTGATGTGCCAACGTATTCTCCAAATCGTTTGAGCCTAATTTTATATATTGTAGCGTCTCTATTAGACCTATCAATATGGGTCGGCCCAGTCCATTTGAATTAGTTCACACACGCTAGCCCATACGGGCTTTTAGTTTAACAGGTCGGGCCATCAAAATGACGGATCAAAAACACCAACTCCACATCATTACTCTGTGGGTTGCGGGCCTCACGGGCTAGCCTACTTTTTTAAAAAATAATATTTTCTAATTTAATTTTAGAATATTAATTAAGATAAATATTATCAGACAATATTACATAATGCTAATACTTATTAATCAAGTCTCCAACACCCCTGAAAAATATTCCTAATAGTGAAATTAAATAACTTTTGACATAATATCCTTTGAACCAATTAAAAATACTAATAAACAATCTAAATAGTTGCATTTACTTGACTTACGGGCTAGCCCAAACCATATTGCTCAAGCCCCACGTGCCACATGTTTATATGGGACGGACTAAGAAGCCTTGTTCTTAAATGGGCTGCAAAAGTTGAAGCCAATACCATCAAATTACATGTCGGGTTGGGCCCGGCCCATATTGATGGCTCTAGTCTCTATAGTATTGTCGCTCTTTTATTTAACTATAGGTGCACAATATATCTCATGTAGAGCCATCCTTCCACCTAACCACACCTGAGGATGAAGTGAGGGCGGATTTAAGGTTTGTTGAGATTGATCATACGAGCCAAGGGGTGCCACATGTAACCGATTCTATGTAACAACGTTACATTTATTGCTAATATGGAGCAGCATTTCTGCATTTTGTTCACTTAACTTCATGTTTTATCTATTCTGCTTTGGTTTTATGCAATGCAATTATGACTGTGAAATTGAATTGATAATTAGTTATCTCATAGATATTTCATAATGTAAGTCATCGATTTGGTTGTTGAAGTTTTTGAACAAGAAGATCGATCTCTAAATCTTTGTGATGTTCATGTGTCATACAACCAACCAATGGAGCAGATCCTGAGTATGCCTCAACAGTCGGAGGGCAAAGTATGTTTAGATTTTCGAGACAACAGTAATTTTTTTATGTTTTGTTTTTTAAAGTTGCGACATAACTGACAAGGTTTTATCCTTCTAGGAAGAGGGAGAGGGAGATAATATTAACTTTCAACGAACTATGTAGATGGAACCAAACTCTCGTCCCCTTAAAAAGATTAGGCTTTCAGTGCCAGAACCTTCTGAAGCAGGTTCGTTGTATTATTATTGGTTTCAAATACTTAGCTTTTTATTTTTTAGAATCTTTTGTCATTGATCTTGATAACGCATGTGAGCCCGCCTAAGTTAATTTAGAGTCTTATAAGTCGACTTAATATACATTTTGAACCAGATACCAAACAACTCAAGACACCATAAGACTAAATGAGCACTTAATCAGGTCCCTTGATGATGTATGAGTTGTGTTCAAAGAGATGGCTTTTGCAAAAACTAACTTTTATTGAATGTAAGTATTCCTTTCATTTAAGACAACAAAACCTAGAACTTCTCCCATTGATCAAGGTTGAACATCTCTACTGCCGTGCTACCAACTTGTGGCCCTGGGTTCATCTGCACTCAGTACTTGCAACGCAAAATATAAATTTATGTGTAAAAATCTACTAAAATTTTACTCTCTAGTATGTAGGGATGAATAGTTTCAACAATATGATAGGTTCAATACGACGAATATAAAGGTTGAACTTATAGGGTTTAAATTCTGAATTTGCCTCTGCTTTTCATTAAAATCTCATAGTTCTCTATCATGCCTTTTTAATTATTTTTTACAAAATCCTATAAGAAGTAATATACATATAGACTAAATGGATTCTACATTATAATGTTTTCAAGAAGAAAGGATATTAAATAGTTGAGTTTAGTGCTATAATATGAACTCAAGCCATGTTACCCTTTCATCATTCTACACCCAATGGTATAGTCTAACAGTCAATAAAGTAAGTGAAAATCATAGAATACCAGGATTCGAGTTTAAGCAGAGACAACAATGTTATGATGGGATTAAGGCCTGCACTGAATGGTGCTAAAATATATGGTGCAAGATCATGTTACCTAAGCATAGGTTCCTATTGTGGTTAGCAATGCAAGGGAAACTACTCACTAAAGAGAGGTTGACGAGAATAGGTATACATTGTGATGATGATAAGTGTGTACTATGTGATCAGATGCAGATAGAAAATACCTCTCATCTTTTTGCAATCTGATGTGTATCTGTTGTATTATTGGAGTTTTGATGGTATTACTGGAATTTTGATTATCTACAAATTATACTACAAAGGACTTGAATGGTTGCTAAATCAGTATATATGGGACCTGGTCTCATAGGAAGTTGACTTTAGAAGATGAAAACTAAGTACAGCTAGAGTCTAGAGACTGCAGAGTTGGTGGCATTACAGTAGAGGTAGCCAACCTCGACCAATGGCATGCGTTCTATGTTTCATTCTCTCTTATAAAAGGGAACATTGACAAGGAACAAAACCCAGTATTTGCAATGACGATTACTCTCAAAAGTAAAAAGTCATTTTACAAGAACACTGCTCACACTCCACCAACAAGGGACCTGATCGAGTGTTGACTAAGTATTGTTATGTCTTCGCTCTTACATTGTAAATCTACTCCTGAATTATAAAGGATGGTAGATCAATAGATTATCTAAGTCTTAGCTTAAGTTGCCTCAATTAGAGTTAATTGATCGAGTCGCTTTGTATTTGGTCAAGTTTATTTTCACCTTGGGTGAAGTTTTTCCTGGGTAGAGTTACTTAGGACTTTCGGCAAGAGTTAGTCGACAAGGAGTATGATAGAGTTGCTACATCAGTCTTGTAGTAGAGTTATTACAAGAGGCTAGGATTGAGAGTTTAATCATTTGTGAATATTTGAATCTGTAATTACTTTGTTGCTTAAAGTTAGTGGAGATTTGGAAAATCCTGTGAGAAGGGTTGTGGTTTTTCTCCCTTGAGTAAGGAGTTTTCCACGTAAACATCACTTGTATATTATCTTTTGCGTTGTCTTTCTTTTATAACTGTAATACTGTGTTTGTCCGTTAAGGGACCTGGTCACTTGTTACTTGGTGGATGGATCCCTATGTTTCATCAGTATCTCAGGAAATCTACAAACACAGTATAAGCTTTCGATTTGGTTGTATGAATTATCCTTCAATTCTACTAATTGGTACTTGTTTACTTCACGATCATACATATACCATAATGATTCAAAAACTCCCAGCTCTAATATCAAATGAAACTACGTTATGTATGATAAAAACATTAAATAAAATCATCCAATAAATAGACAACTTCACTTTGCAATCTCCTTCCCTGAACGAATATATGTAATTTGTGAAGAACTAAAATGAAAGAGTTCCATATACATGAGACGGTGGGAGTATAAAACATATATACAGGGGCGGACCTACGTTGTATTTGGAGCACCCACTAAACTCGACGCAGAATAGGTATAATTATATAGAAAATATATGAAAATAGGTATAAAATATATAAAAGCACCCACTATAATAAAAAAAAAGTCGGTTGGGTGCATTGGCATTTGAGTTTATCAGAAGGTCATTTAGTGGAAGGAGGTCCCGGGTTCAAACCTCATTGAGGTAATCTTTTTTTAAAAAAATTTTAAGTGCCCACTAGTCTTAAATCCTGGATCCGCCACTATATATATATATATATATATGAGTTATAGCTTTTTTTTAGGAATTTGATTCAAATTATTTGAACCGAAGAGTACATTAAGATAAGTTTTTTTTAATTAGTTAGTGTATTACATTTAACTTAAAAGATTTTGGGATTTTCTCACTCACATACATTAATTCTGTTTTTTCTACTCATAACAAACTTACCATTTAATTTAATTCAATTTTCCTGAGATAACTTTTTATGTTTTGACACTTTTGACTAATTCATAAAGTGGAGAGCAAGTTCATTGAAATTATAGTATATAAGTAAAAAAAAAAAAGATTAAATATGTTATTGAATTATTAGAAATGCTTCATCTATGTCATGTGTTAAATGTTTGGCTAATTTATCTCGCCGTCATAAAAAGTCTAACTCATCTATATCATTGATGTTATAAAAAAGGTTTATTCGTGCTATTACTTTCTAGCGATGGTTTTACAAATTCATTTTTGCCACATGACCTCTTATTAGAAATACACGTCATCAAATCTAAATTAATCAATATTAATTAAAACTCGAACCTAATAAATAAAATCCAACCCACACCCTACCCAATTAAGGTGAGTGATATTATTATGAAACTAAGTGTAAAAATAAATAATGAAATTTATTATTAAGTGTTCGTGTTAGAGATTTGTTTAAATTAATTAGGTAATTGTCCATAATGCAAAAGCCATATTAATAGAATTCACTTTTTTTTTTTTTTAATTTAAGTGACATCCTTGAATGAAGGTTTTTTTCTTCTTCTTCTTCTTTTTTTTTTTTTTTTTGAAAAAAAGTGTGATTGGAGTTAATTAATAATAAATGAAGTTGTTTAATTTTGGAGAATATCTAAGTTGTAATTTATAATCTTTTCTTATTATTTTCAAGTCAAATTTTTCTATTTGGTTTCTATCTTTTCTTTTATTTAGCTTTTGCAATGCTATTAACTTCTCTTCTTGTTATCTTTTTTTTTTTCTCTCTTTCTCCACTATTCTCTCTTTTACTTTTCTTCACTTTCACTTGGTTATTCTCTTTTTTCTTTTTCTTTTTTAGTGATTATGGGTTCGTGGAGCAATCAAGTAATGTATGTTTTTGAATAAAAACTATTTTTCTAATTAAATTTTTGATGTTTTCTCCATATGTGTTCTCATGATTTTAGTTTTTTTTTTTTTGTTAACTCTAATTTTTTTTTAATGATTCTTTGGTTATATTCATTCTTTTCTCTTTTTATGTTCTCATAATTTTAAATTTAAATGTTCCTTTTTAGTCAAAGAAACTTATATAAGACGTTATATCTTGATGATTTTTTGGAATTTTTTTTTGCTTATGTTTTGATAGTTATTTTTAAGTTATAAAAGTAGGGAAAATGTATATATTTTGGTTGAAACAAGTGATATGATATGAATGTGGAATAAATAAAACGTCTTACTAGGGGGTCTTAATAAAAAAAAATTGGGTTACATTTGAAAGGATTAAATCGGGCATGATTAATAAATGAATAGGATTAAAACTCGTTCAATTCTTTTTTGTGTGCATTGATACTTTAGGTCACTTACAACTTCTTTAATTTTATGTATTTTTTATGAAAGATATTAATATTTACTCAAAGGAGATTTGAAAAGATCATTTTATGTTATATATTTATTTATAAGTGACCAAGAAATCTTAATTCTTCAATTTTTGACCAAGAAATAAAATAACGTATACATCACTCTTCTCAGACTCCATCTATAAAATTACACTAAATATATGTTATTATTATTATTATCATTGTAATGAGATAATATTAAATTTTAATCCAATTTTAAAGAGTAAATAGGAGTAACTACTTTTTTCCCAAATAATTTGGACACTTAAAAGTCCACTTATTCAGATAAGACCTCAATTAATGATAGGATCATATATGACACAATTCATTAATCCCAAATGAATAGACACAAAAATCTAATTAATGGTAAAATTGACCAAGTTAAAATAACACAAGGGCAAATTTTAATAATAATCGTTTCACTTTCTCCGTTTCAAATTACGTGACACGGTACAACTTTGAGAGCCAATTAAATTATTTTTTCATTGAAATTTTTTATCTAGCTTTTAAATGCTTAAATTTATTAAATATATAAATTTTATTCCATAAAAATTAAATTTTTTATTTCTCAATTTAAATCTCAAAATTTCAATTACGCCACATAATAAAATAATTTATGACTCTCTATAGGAAATTTTTAGGTTTGACAAGTATGTGCATGATTACTTTGTTAAGAAGGGGCTGCATTTGACTGTTGATTTATTTGCCATCGAAGCTAATGTTTTTCATCCCAATCATGTTGGTAGTTTTTTTTTAATTAAATTTATTACTGATTAGAACTTATTATTATGCTATAATAATCCTGATTATCATTTATTAAAAGTTGTTTATAATCTTGGGATTCTTTGTTAAGTGATAATTTTCAAGTCTTCTTTTTAATTAATAGAATATACAGATCTATAATCTATTATCTATCCGACGATATATAGATAGATCGACTATCGATCCAACAAATCGATTGTCGATTCGACAAATCGATTATCGATTAGACCTATATATAGACAGATCGATTATCATTCGGACAGATTGATTATCAATTTGACCTATATATGGACAGATTGATTATTAATTCGACCTACACTAATCCAAGAATCATTATCTAACTCCAAATGAATGATAATCTCGATGCACGAAGCATCCTGTATTCACTTAAAGTCAAGGAAAAGGGCTTGCAGCCCAAAGGGATGTAACCTAGGCTTGCTATCCTAACGCAAGCATCAATACCTAACTTTAAATGAAAAATAATCTCTTGGAACAAACCATTGTGCATTCACCCAAAGTCCGGGATAAAGGCCCCCTACCCAAGTGGATGTAACCTAGGCATCCTATCATAACCCAAGCGTCGTAGCTAACTTCAAATCAATGATAATCTTGAGGCACGAAGCATCATTCATTCACCCAAAGTCGGGAAAAAGGCCCACAACCCAAGGGGATGTGACCTAGGTAGGCTACACTAACCCAAGTATCAATAGATAACTCCAAATGAATGTTAATCTCGAGGCACGGAGCATTATGAATTCATCCTAAGTCTACGAAAAAGGGATGTGAATCAATAGTCAACTTCAAATGAATGATAATCTCGAGGCACTAAGCATCCTACATTTACCCAAAGTGAACTAGACAACCAACTCTAACTCAAGCATCAATAACTAATTTAAGAACTCTATTTATTACTTTGATGTCATTTTAGTTTTATATGTATGAGTACATCGAAGAGGAGCCTTGTAGTAACTGGTAAAGTTGCTGTCATGTGACTAGGAGGTCATGGGTTCAAGCCTTGGAAACAGCCTCTAGCAGAAAGGCAAGGTAAGGCTGAGTACGATACAACCTTATGGTGGGGCCCTTCCCAGACACCGCACAAAGCGGTAGCTTTAGTACACCGGGCTGCCCCCTTTTTTTTACGTATGAGTACATCAACAACAAAATATAAAGTGTAATCCCACAGAGTGGGGTCTGGGGAGGGTAGAGTGTACGCAGTGCATATCACAACCTAAGAAGAAATAGAAAAGTTGTTTCTGGTAGACCCCCAACTAGTTTTATTTATGTGTCTAATAAGGAAAATATACCATATCAATCTTTCTTGAAAGTGATTTTCGTGTTTCTAAATTGAATTAATTGCTACTTTTTAATTTGGAGGGATGTGGACCATGTATTGACTGATAGTTTTATTTGTGGTGATGTGCTAATGTACAATTATTTGATTTCTGCAATTTGTTTCAGTAATCGAATCCCTGGAGGGGTTTCTAAAGGAGTGGTGGAACTTTTTCTATGATACATACATGTTTCATCAGGCTGAGCGTGGCCAAGAATCCAATACTGAGATGTTGCCTAGACTTTTCCAAGTTAAATTCTTCTTTTTCAAAGATTATTATAATCTAAATGCATGATTTTTTTGAACTCTCAGGCAGCACATACTATTGACAATGTTGTATCTAATATCCCCTCCATTCTGCCAGCGCTTTCTCCTCATTCTACCATGCTATATCATTTGAGCATAATATATCTCCTATGGTGCCGGCCTTCCACCTGACGACTTGATGTATGATTTAAGCTTTGTTGATATGCATCATCCAACTCAGCTGATGCCATTTGAAACTAATTTTAGGTAACATGTGTTTATTGCTTATTCGGAACAAAATTTCTGTGCTTGATATATTTTATATTGTTTACACTCTTCACTTAACTTCGTGTTATATCTATTCTGCTTCGTTCTTGAACAAAATTACATTTCCATTGGTTTTGTGCAATGCAATTATGACTGTAAAATTGAATTTATCCAATTCTGTGTTGCATAGTGAAAGCATCAATTTTGTTGTTGAAGTTCGAGAATTTGTAGATTTATAACTCTGTTTGATGTTCATGTGTCATACAGCTACCCGATGGAGCTGATACCAGATATGCCTCAAAATGGGAGGCAAAAGTACGTGTTTACATTTATGAGACAGTAACATAATTTTTTTAAGTTGCGACATAACTGTCGGTTTTATTCCTTCTAGGATGAAGGAGAGGGGCTTGGTATTTTCACAGATCAAACTATGTAGATGGAACCAAATTACTCCGATGCTCTTGCTACTACTATGCTTTCGATGCCAGATACTTCTGAAGCAGCTCTGTTTGTATTGGTTTCAAATGCCTTACGTTTTAGAAAAAAAGAAAGTCTTTTACCACAAATTAAATTTCTAATTCTTTATTTGAATTTATGTGTCATAGGGAGCGATTTTAAGAAAGACAGGAGACTTTTGAAACATGATGGCTAAATTAAACTTTTTATTACAGTACAATGAGAATTTTAAAGTTGAATTATTCTTAAATATATAATTGAGTCATTTTTTTGAGGACAAACTAATAAGGAAAGTTTGCCATATTAATTAGGATAAACGGAGTGTAACATACCAAAAGTAAACTTGATATATAGTAGTAGGTTTCAACATGTCATGTCAATTCTTATATTAACATATCATTAAAATGAAAATATTATTTAAAAAATTTAGATATAGAATTTTGTTGTTATTATTATTTTTTTTTTTTGTAAACGATCTAAAATGAAAAGACTACCCATAGAAAAAAATTGGATGGAATGATTGATAATGTCATTCTTTGAAGTTTTTGGTGCACTTATGGGAAGTTTGTTTTTTCTGGAAAGTGCTTTTCGTGTTTCAAAATTTGCATTAATTGCTATTCTTTATTTTGGAAGGATGTTCACAACATAGTGACTGATCATTTTGTTTGTGGTGTTGTGCTAATATACAATTAATTAATTCTACAATTTATTTCTACAAGATTGGTGGTATGAGTTCTACAGTATGTTAAGCTCTAATCAGGCCGAGCATGCCAAAGAGCCCTATGCTGATGTGTTCTCTAGACTTTTCTAAGTTAAATTTAACTTTTTATTTTGAGAAAACTATAATCTAAATTATTGATTTTTAATAAATTCTTAGGCTGCACAAAATATGGACAATGTGGTACCTCAAGTCCCATACGTTGTGCCAGTTAGCTCTCTTACTATGCATCGTTTGGTCCTTATTTAATAGATTTCAATGTCTCCCTTACGATGTCTATCTTTTATCCTAACTATAGGCACATAACATATCATCTGCGGTGCCGGCGTAAGAGCAATGCCCTTTCGATCAAACTGTGCAGATGGAACCAAGTCCCTGTGCCCATTAAAAGATTAAAGCTTTCGGTGCCAGAACCTTTGGAAACAGGTTTGTTGTATTGGTTTCAAATACTTTGAGTTTATGTGTTAGAATCTTTTACCTTTGATTTTGATAACACATATGATCTCACCTAAGTAGTTTATACTCTTATACGTTGACTTAACATGCATTAAGATGAAAACCAAATACTGCCAGAAAAATTGAATCTATAGCCTTGATTATATGGTCATTAAAAAAAAGTTTTGAACCAGAATACTATTATCGATTTTTGTTAGTGTATGAAAATGTTATGGATGTGTGGATGATCTGTTTGTCAATTATAAGCTCTTCAACAAAAATTAAATAGTTCTCTGTTATAACAGAAACTCATGGTCAGATTCTTTGTTGATTGTCATTGTCAGGTTGTTCCATTGACTCCAGCTCAGAGATGCTGCAAACTGATCAATATCTCGCGATTTTCGATCTTCCTCTTGGTATGACATTAAGAAGGTGATAAGTTTGAGAAATATCATAACTCGTTAGATATTAATAAGTTTATGTAGGCTATATATGCCATGAATAAAGACAGCTGAATTTCTTTTACTTAACTTAAAGAAACAATATATTGATGGTACCTGTATTCAAGTCCATTGTTAGGTTTATATAAAAGATCGTATTCTTCCTTGGTTGTGAATAAGCCTTTGTTTGATTAGCGAGAAGCCTAGTCAATAGTAGCCTTTGTTTGATTAGCGAGAAGCCTAGTCAATCATATCTATAGATTTGTGTCAAAATGATGACGGCAACATTGGTGCCTGAAATATTCTGTGTTTATGCAATGTTCGGTGAAGGGCCATATCCCAAGGGATACAATGTAGTCAGCCTACCTTGATGCGAGCATCAATAGCTGATTCCATTGCTCGAACTTGTGACCTAAAAGTGACACAGTGGCAACTGGTGCACAAATCATTCAATGTTAGAAGGTCTAGAGAAAGGCCACATTGTAAGGGTTGTGATGTAGAAAAGCTACACTAATGCAAGTATTAATGGTTGCTTTCACGTCTCGAACCTATGACCTGTAGGTCACACAGATACAACTTTACCATTCTTGCTAAAATTTTCTATAACATGTGATTTGTATCTGTGATCTCTTGAAATTACCTCAAGAGTAGAGGGAATAGATTGAGGAAAGTTTTTAAATTGTCATATCCATTTCACATATGGAAGGGGGAAGACATCCTCATTGTGCATCATCAGGTGGATATGGTAGGAGGGGAAGTGAAAGAAGAAATGAATGTTAGTTCAATTATTGAGTTCCATAAGATTTGTTTTGTTTATGTATCGAAAATTCACCTCACTGCCTTTCCTCATAGGAGAAGACCGAGAATTCTTTCTCGCAATGAGAAAAGGATGAACTCCATTCGAAGAGTAGAGCCTTGATCGTTTCCTAGCCCATGCACTTTGAGCGCGAAGCCTTCCATATGGGAACACTAGTTTGATTCGCGCACTCTCGTCATTATTGATGTAATGATCACGCTATCAAGCAAGTTTAGACCATTAGGCTCCAATGTTTTGAAAAACGAAAAGCACAAAAAGGAAACCAGATCTATGGGCGTGAAGCGAAAAGATAGAATTAAAGTGCATACTTCTTTGAAGTAAATCACACAAAGAAGCAATAAGATCTATGGCTTTAAGCAAAAACTGAGAACTAAAGCGCATGCTTCGGTGAACTAAAGCACACGAGTTATGGAAAACTAAAAAAAAGTACCTAATATATATATATATATATCTTCGCTCATGAAGAGATAGCTCCTCGCTTGGCTTGCTTTATCGTTTTAAATAGCAAAACCCTGATCCTTAATAGTACTATGTGTCTTAGCTGATCTTGCCATCATAATATGTCCGAAAGTTGTTATTTACTTTGATCTCTTGTGCAAATACCTTGGTATAAAGCAAACATATTTTAGACTACCTTGTCTTTGCAAGTATTCTAAAACCTTTTTATCTAGGCCATTCCAATTTCAACAAGTTATTATTAGGGTCTAGGGGGTCCCGACCTAGTACAAGTAGTGCTGGAGAATGTTATTAACTAAATAGAAACATTCTATTTGTGACTTCCTTTCTCTTTTCCTTATAATTTTCATAATATAGAATATAAAGTACACAATTAAGTAAAATGCAAAAGTTATGAAAACTAAAATAAGAACAATACATGTATGAATTTAATGCTATAATGAAGTTATGGTTAGGATTTATTGCGTGTCTTCATTTGAAGCGCATTGTTTCGCTCATAAAGCAACAAATCCTTGCTTGGATTGCTTTTAGTTGTTATAGTCCTGTTGCAAAAAGTCCCACATCGGTTATATAGGGAACTAATGTGGGGCTTATATAACGATGGGCTTTCCCACCTTAATAGCTAACTTTTGTAGTGTGGTTCTCCTAAGTTTGTATCAATGGTATTAGAGCCACCCACTGTGCCTTGGGTGGTGAAGCTGGTATGGTACTATTCGGTCAGAGCTAGCAATGTCTACAGCATAGCCTTCAAGGTTCCTGGGCACCTCACTCAAAAAGGGCTACTTGGGAAAGAGCTACGTACAGAAATAGAGTGAAAGCTACCGAGAGTGGAGCTGTTAAGGACAATAGATGCAGAGTGTGGTGGTTAATATGATCCTATTGCTAAAAGTCCCACATCGGTTATATAGCGAACTGATGTTGGGCTTATATAACCATGAGCTCTCCCACCTTATAGCTAGATTTTGGGATGTGATTCTCCTAAGATTGTATCAAAAATCTTGCCATCGTAACATGTCTGAAATTCGTTTCCCATTACATTGAATGGTTTGTATATTCTTCAAGTAGTCTAAAACACTTCTACCTCGGTCATTCCAATTTCCACAAGATAATACTAGAGGCGTCCGTCTTGGCAAGTTGTATTAGAGAATGTTGTAAACTAAATAGAAATATTCCATTTGCGACTTCCTTTCTCTTTTCCCTTATAATCATCCTAGGGATAGAGCATAAATTAAAGATATAAATATATAATGAAATAGAAACTTTTTTTTTTCAGTTTTCAATTCAACAAATCGTCATAAATGCATAAACAATAAAGGCTCAATCTCATTTTATTTTATAATGAATGGGTGGATGTTGGGCAAGGTTGTTCGAATACAAAGTGTGGCTTTCCATAAGAGGCAGGTATAGTGCTGTGGCCCTGGGTTCATCTGCACCCAGTACTTTCAGGCAAAATCTGAGTTATGCGTAAAAATCTAGTAAAATTTAGATAACTAGTATGTATAATAATTTCAAAAATACAATGTGTTCAATACAACGAACCTTAAAGGTTGAACCTATAGGGCTTAAATTCTGGATTTGTCTCTGCTTTACATTTACGTCTCATAGCTCCCTATCATGCTTTCTGATTAGTTTCTACAAAATCCTATAAGAAATAATACACATTTTGCACACTGTTTTCATGCTTATATTATGGTCTACGTCAGCCCTAGCCAACATAAGGGTGGATTAGTTAAAAATAACATTGTATCCGACCAGGGAAAAAATATGTTCCTCCATATTTGTTGTTTACTAAATTTAAATTACGCACAACAATTTCAATGAACTATTTCATGCTCGCTGTGTAATTCTTCAAAAGAAAATTAAAAGATATTACTGCTATACTCAGAATTTTAATGTGCTTCTTTTTATTTTTTACAGATGCTTCAAGTTTGTCAAGTTATTTTACCACTTTCCGGGCAAATACCTTCGCACCGCAAGAAGGTGATTCTTCCCATCTGTCCTGGTGGACAGAGTCACCTTATATCCGTCGCTAGTGGGAGATGGGACGTATCCCATGGATTTAATCGAGGTACGTGAAAGCTGGCCCAAACTCCACAATTATCCGAAAAAAAGAGAATGAGCCATCGATGTGCAGATATACTTAGTTTTTCTCCTATAAGTAGGTGAAGAGCTGTTGTTACTAGGCGTTGAAATTGAATCTTAAGCTGATGCTTAAAATATGCACTTTTTCATCATCGACTTTGCTCATTGGGTTTCTGTTTACTGATGATTGACATGACAGAAGTGTCATATGATCCGTTTCGTTCATTTCAAGAAACAGTAAAACGAATGTTACTTCTTGTTTGAGTTGAATATTTGATCGAAATGGCAACTAAATAACCATACGTTGAACAGTTCCTTCCTTTTGCATGATTAAACAGATTATTGTACGATGCTTACCGATAATGGCATAAATTCAAGATTATATGATGACATAGCAGAGGGTATATTTAAGTGACATGGTTAGGACAAAAGGGTGGTAAGACTAGTAACATGGTGCCATCAGCTGACGAACTTCTTGTCCATCCAAAGTATATATAAATCATAGTAGAATAGAGTTTAGGGCTATGAAAGTAATGCAAAATTAGGGGTTGAGTAACCCTATGCTAAGTTGCTCGGACTCTCAAAAATTGTGGCTGCACCTATGTCGGATCCTTCAAAAATACACTTCTTTTGAAGAATCCGACACGCATCCAATGCTATTGTTGGAAGAGTCCGAGCAACATAGACCCTATGATAGAGATGTTTTGAAACTCTATGGTTGTGGAGGCATATGGGGATAATAGGCTATCGGTATGACATAAAGTGAAACCATGATTACTGGAGGTTCCATGTTGTAACTAAGCCAAGGACAACAGAGATGAATATAAAGGGCATTTTTGCTACTATCGGTCTGCTTGGTCCAAAAAAGAAGTTGGATTGCTTGTTTGTCCTTGACTGTCGTCTTTGTGCTGGCGAGATCAAATAAATATAGTCCACGAAGTTGCTTTTTTTTTTCTTTTCTAATTATAATAGTTATTACTTATATTGCACAGTGATAATTAGAGATTACTTAGATATTGCATAGTGAAAGCACGATTTGATTGTTGATTTCAAATATGCCTCAACAATGGGAGTCCAGCGCATGTGTTTACATTTCCAATACATCAGCATATTTTCTTAAAGTTACGACATAACTTTCGGTTTTATTCCTACAAGGATGAAGGAGAGGGACTTGGTATTTACACTGAAAAAATTACGTTAATGGAACCAAACTTCGATGCTCCTTCTACGGCTATTCATCCGATGCCAGATTCTTCTGAAGTAGGTTTGGTTGTATTGGTTTCAAATGCCTTGCATTTTAAGGAAAAAAGGAAGTCTTTTACCACAAATTTATTAATTCTTTATTTAAAAGCCATGTATCATAGGGAGTGATTTTACGAAACAAAGGACGTCTTTTGAAACATGACGGCTAAAATAAACTTTAGACATGTGACTATAAATTATTATAGTAAAATGAGAATTTTAAAGTTAAATTATTCTGAAATATATAATTGAGTCTTTTTGTTGAGGGCAAACTAATAAGGGAAGTTTACATAGGATAAACGGGGTGTTAACATACTAAAAGTATCCTTCATATATAGTAGTAGGTTTCAACATGCCATGTCAATTCTTATATTAACATATCATTAAAATGAAAATATTATTAAAAAATTTTAGATATAGAATTTTGTTATTCTTGTTCTTATTATTATTTTAAACGGTCTAAAAAGAAAACACTGCCCATAGAAAATAGATTGAATGGAATGATTGATAATGCCATACTTTGAAGTTTTTGGTGCACTTATCAGAGGTTAATTTTTTCTGGAAAGTGCTTTTCTTGTTTTTAAATTTGCATTAATTGCTATTCTTTATTTTGGAAGGATGTTCATAACATATTGACAGATCATTTTTTTTGTAGTGTTGTGCTAATATACAATTATTTAATTCTGCGATTTCTTTATGCTGTCGAATCTCAGGAGGTATTCCTAGAGATTGGTGGTATGAGTTCTTTAGTATATTCAATTTGAATCAGGTCAAGCATGCTGAAAAGCCCTATGCTGATGTGTTTTCTAGACTTCTATAAGTTAAATTTAGCTTTTTAAAATATTTTTGGGACTACTATAATCTAAATGAATGATTTTTTTTTAAATTCTCAGACTGCTCACACTATGGACAATGTGGTACCTCAAGTCCCATATGTTGTGCCGGTTAGCTCCCTTATTATGCATCGTTTGCTCCATATTTTATAGATTACAATGTCTCTGTTATGATGTCACTCTTTTGTCCTAATTATAGGAACATGATATATCCCCTGAGGTGACGGCCTTTAGTCCTGAGAGATTGCAAGAGTAATACCCTATCGATCAAACTGTGGAGATGTAACCAAATCCCCGTGCCCTTAAAAAGATTAAGCTTTCGGTGCCAGAGCCTTCAGAAGCAGGTTCGTTGTATTGGTTTCAAATAATTTTTGTTTATGTTTCGGAATATTTTGTCTTTGATCTTGATAACACATATGAGTTCACCTAAGAAGTTTATACTCTTCTATGTCGACTTAACATGCATTTTTGAACCAGAATACTAATGTCAATTTTTGTTAGTCTATGAAAATGTTAAGGCTGTGTGGATGATCTGTTTTCAATTATAAGTTGTTCAAGGACAATTAAATAGTTTTCTGTTGTAACGGAAACTCATAATAGATTCTTTCATGATGATCGTTATCTGGTTGTTCCATCATCTCCAGCTCTGGGATGCAGTAAACTCCCTAGTCTACTCAATATCTTGTGATTTTCCAATCTTCCTCCTGGCATGGAATTAAGAAGGTGATAATTTTGAGAAAGATCATAATTCATTAGCTGTTAAACCGTATATGTAGGCTATATGTGCCATGAACTAAGAAAAATGAATTTCTTTTACTTAATTTGAAGCAACAATATATTGGGTGTCAACATTTGGAGAGCCAAAATTGGGTGTCAACATTAAGTGCGTGACAATTTTCTATTGAACGAAACTAAATTAGATAAAATGTTAATTCCAATTCGTACTCAACTAAAACTACCTGATCTAAACCCTACAAAATCAATAATAATATTGATTAGTGAATAGTGTGAAGTGTGTGGCGTGAAGTGGTGTCTCACGGAAAATGCACTTGTCAGTGGTTACAAGACAATTTGATGTATATAAACAAAAATAATAACAATAAGCTAGGAAAAATTGTAGTATTTTTTTAATACAAACTAAATGTGTCAAGTAAAATGAAATGGAGGAAGTAACAAGATAGTGGAGAAAATTAAAGGAAAGGTGCCATTTAAATCTTGAATAAAGGATTGGTGACATTGGCAAACTTAAAGGGTCAAACATAATTAGGAAACTTGATTAAGTTAATTCTGGACTTGATTAATATTTTCAAAACTTTCTAATCTTTTCAAAAATAGAAATCAACCCACACCCGTGTCTTCTCCAAATCAACCGTCTCTCCTCTTTCTCTCTCGATAGTTTCTGACAACCAATAGTTTTGATAATTTCCCCTTTCAATCCCCGATGAATTTAACCTCCGGCAATAAACAGTTGGGTTTCGAGTTTCTTTTGGACAGTCAACCATCAATCAACGTGATAGCCTTGCTCTCTGGCCACAACCACTTCGAATTCTTCATCGTCCCTTTTATTCTTTCACAGGTAAAAAATTATGGCCTTTTTAGTTTTGAAGAAAATGAGGAACTTGATCCAACTTCTCTTCTAGTATTGTTTAACAGTTTCAATATTAATTGCTTTAATTTTAAATGTGGTCTGAATAAAACCCTAATTTCTGGAATTTCTTATCTTCTCTTATTGGAGTGAATTATGATTTTTTGTTGTTTGTTGTGTTTTTTTAAAGTTTTATTTTTGTTATTTGTGTTTATACAAACAAAATAACTATGTTTTTTGTTTTTATACCACGATGTTGTTTGTTTTTATACCAACAAAACAACAATATTGGTGTTTTTGGTGTTGTTTGATTGATTTGTTCTTGTTCTTGGTAAAAATGGTGATGTTGGGTGATTTTATTGAATAAAATCATGCTACTATTTTTTTATCTGATGCAACAGATTAACCATCTGATACAATAGAGCATTCATCAAATTTAAAAATCTGATGCAATAGATTAACCATCGGATTAACCATCTGATGCAATAGATTAACCATATAACGCAATGGAGGAACCATCGAACTAATCATAGTAATAATCTGATGCAACAAATGAACCTTCTATTGGATAAAATCCTATCAAATATTCCATTAGGACATGTCCAAGACTTGATTTTTCCAATTGACTATTCATCTATCGTGATAGATGACCCTTCTATTGGAAGAAATCTAAACAATATTGACTGTTGATAACTATTTCAACAGATCACTTATATGTTGCAACAAATGTGTTGTCTATTGCATAAACTATTCATTTGTCTCAATAGATGAGTGATACGTTTTATAATATTGCAATAGATTACTCATCAGTTGCAAAAGGTTAGTTAACTGTTCCAACAGATCACTCATATGTTGCAACAGATGTGTGATCTATTGCACAGACCAGTCATCTCAATGTATGAGTGATTTATTTTTATTGTTGTAATAGATTACTCATCGTTGTAATATGTTAGTTATTTGTTGCAACAAATAACCTATCTGGTGCAACAGATGTGTGATCTGTTAGAACTGTTATTTTATTATTTTGCATGTTAGATTTACTCTTAACCTTTTTTAATGATGAATTAATCAATTATAATCTATTTTATGTTCCTGTTAATTTTAGATAATATGTCTCCCAAAAGAACAGAAACCGAATCAAGTCCAAGCAAAGGAACAAGTGAAGCAGCTAGTCTACATCCACAACTTTATGAGCTTGCTTTACAAGCGTTATCTTAATCAGGAGCAGAATATGATGAACATGGGGAGGGAAAATGTTTCAAAAGAGATGATCCAAATTCTAATAGCCCTTCCATCAAAGAGTTGGTCAAAACCTTTAACATTGATCATTATCTTGTGAGAATGTAGTGCGATGATGCCACAGATTTAATGGGTGATTCCATAGTTAAGTCAGCCATGGAAAAATCGTTCGATGCCCTCAGAAAAATACTTTGAGAACAAAAATTGGATGCTAATTTCAGGAACAACTACTTTGGGCAATATCTTGATTTGCCGGAGGAAAACATTGCTCGTTTCTAAATAAAATGGTATATAATCTTTTCAAGCATAGGTTTATGTATGAAAACAACCATAAGATGGATAAGGTATGGATAAATTACTGTGGCATGCCTGTTTAATTTGGTTGACAGGAGTTTTCCATAGTTACTGGACTAAAATCTTATCATCCTTCTCCTTCTCAAGTAATACCAATTCTAATCCAAAAAAAGCACCCCGCACACCCCAAAAAGACAAAGGCAAATCAAGTGATCGTGATGACCTAGTTTCCATTGTTGGTCCAAGCTTCAAAAACAAAAATTTGATAGAAGCATCGAAAGGTAAAAGATTTTCAAAGAAGTACAAGCAATCATTGTGCTTGATCTGATTTGTACATAATATTCTTTGAGCGCGAGACGTTAACAACAACATAAGTTTTGATTTAATAAAGCTCTCCGAGGATCTTGAGGCATTTAACATCTATCCTTGGGCTATGAAGGCTTCAAAATGACTGTCAAATATTTGTTGACTCCGTTATCGCCAAAGACAATCAACTTATATAGCTTTCCATGGGCTTTCATGGTAAATGTTTCTTTTATTATGATATGATTCATTTTTTCTATTCAATAATGGTTTTGATTTATTGGTGTTATTTTATTGGCTTGGGCATTTAAGGCTGTTCCTTATTTGAGACAACAAGTAAACTACCATAAAGAAGTTTTCTGTCCAAGAATCTTCAGATGGTTGTTGGCCAAAACTGATAAAAATGCAAATTTTCTTGATCTCTTCAACCCCTCAAGAGATGTAGTAAGTATAATTATAATTAACTTTTTGCTTTAATTAATGATTTTTTTGAATGATCTAATCATCATTCTAATATATGTAATGATTTATGTTAGATTGTGCATCCATCGCTTGTTTCGACCAATCGAGAGTTTTCCCAAACAGATGAGTCATATGTTGCAATAGATGGTTCATCCATTGGAAATTATCATACAGATCTTCCTCATATTATAATTTATCCCCAACAGTTGATCCAACTGTTGCAACAGAAATATAATTTATTTAGGATAATTTAAAATAGGTGGAAAACATGTTTGATTTACTAAAACTGATCTTGAGATATCCTTTTCGGGTATTTTTTGTATCTGTAATTAGCATTGATCAGTTTTGGCTTTCCAAATGAATATCACTGTAGAAGCTAATACTGAACAATATTGAAATATCTTACTTTTTTTATGGAAATATGGAGATGAAAAAGAGCAGACACCGATAGAAACCATACACAAGCGACATTAAAGATCCACGATGACCAAAGCCAAATTCCATAGCACCGGATGAAGAACAAATCATCCATATTGAGTAAATCTATAAATCTTGAGTTTGTCAAAGTAATAACCTCACCCCTCCTTAGGATTTGTTGGCATCAAAACTTAGATTGTTGATTTATTTGTTCAAGTCTATACTCATAGTAGATTTTTATATTTTAGTTATTTGTTGATTAATTTCATGTAATTTCGGAAGACTTTGATTTATTTTATTTTATCCTTAGATTTGAACTAATTAATTGAAATGAAATACTAGATTCAAATATTGCAACAAAAATGGTATTTGTTGCAACAGAAGACATATTTGTTGGAAAACATCAAATAGATTTTAATATATATTGCAACATACAGGTAATCTATTGGAAATTATCAAACAGATTTTTCCACTGTTGCAACAAGTAGACTTAGATAGAAACATCGACATAACACAATAGATAATCAACCTAGTGCAATAGATAGGCTATCTATTAGAATAGGTATAATATCTATTACAGCACATGAACATTCTGTTGGCAGCTCATGTGTAGCTCACGGAAAAGGCTCTTTGAAACCCCATTTTTGCTGTCTTGGCATCTGATTTTATTTGGCCCCCAACAATTATTTTTTCCTCTTAAATATTCATCTTCTTTCTAAAATTTAACCTTAAATTTTTAAATCTTCTTCTTCATCATCTTTTTTTCTCTATCCAAATCCTTCAAATTATTTGTATTTGGTTTTCTCGCATATTTTTTTATTTTTTCCAACTAAGCTTGACAATGTCGAGCTCATCTTCCACATTTTTGTATGATAAAGATTTTTGATATTATAAGTGTGGTCATGAAGACTTCTTTGACAACAAAATTTAGGTCGTAGGTTTTTTACTTGTAAGATTTCGAAGGTAATATTTTTTTTATTTAATTAGTTGATTAGTTATTGACTTATAATTTGTAATCGTGGTCTTGTTTTTATAAAAGTTGGGTGGATGTGATTACTTTGATTGGTATGAAGAGCGAAACCCTTCACAAGCAAATCATGTAATCTGGGGTTTGTTGAAGAAAGTCAAGGCTTTTGAAGAGAAACAAAATCGAGCAAGAAGATACTACATTGTTGGCGTTATGGTTACTGGTTTGGTGTTGTTGGGCACATGGATATTCAAGCCTAATTGCTGAAATTTTCATGAAGGTGTTGTTGTATTTGTTACTGGTTTGGTGTTGATGAACACATGGATATACAAGCATAATTGTTGTAAAACATCAAAAAATTATCACTATATGTAAAGTTACGTTCGTTACATATGTAAAGTGAAGTGATGAAATAAAAAATTATTATTTCACAGGTTCTTCTTTATACGCAGGTTTCAAGCATCTAGTTAGTACCCCATAAGTTTAGACCTCTTGTATGTTTCATCCCATTGAAACTCAAAAAGTAACAAATAAAATCCTGTGCCACCGGGAGTTGATGCTAGCATATTGACATCATCGTACCTATCCATCAAATTTGTATAGAAACTGAGGTCCACTATCCTAACGGGAGAACCATAAGCCTCTGGGTATGTTAACTGCCTACACCTCATGATGCAGAGAATTTTTCTGACATATTGTGATATAAGAAATCAATTTTTAAAGAGGTTAGTAATTATAAAGAAATAAGAAAAAAATAGTGGAAAGATGCAATGGATGGTCCATCTGTTGCAGAGGGTTCTATGAATCTGTTCACAAATTACCCATCTAACACAACTTATGAAATAGATGGGTAATATGTTTCAACAAAACCACGACAAACAACACATCAGACATTTGTTGCATAGCTTCTTCTTCATGGAGTAGATTAGAAGGCTAGGTTAGGAAAAGTAAACTTACCCTGTCCATGTAATACGTACGCATATCTTTCATACTCTTGAAGTCTTGGGATGAAAAGGTATGGATGGGATAATCTTGTGTCCCTTTCTTTGCGTTCTTGGCCCATCGCAGATCCCTCTTCTCTTTGGTGCCAAGTTCCGTATAAATGTCCACCTTCTTCAATGGCCCCTGAACTTCAATAACTTTTAAAGAGGGAGGAGTTGTAATTTTTTTGGATTTCCAACAAAAAAGTAGTTGGTTAATTACTCTTTTATTCCTCCAAATTGTCAATGTAGGAGTGTATGGCTCCCCCACCTTCATGGATGGTTTGACACCACTCTAGGATTTCAATTTCTCAATAGCTTTAGCGATAGCCTCTACTTTTTCAAAGATTTTATAATGGTTGTCCTTGCACTCTTTGCATTTACAATAAGAACATGAAGGTGAAGAGGGGTGAGAGGGACCGGTGTAAGGGTGAGAGAAAACTGTGTAAGTGTGAGAGGGACCTGTGAAAGGGGTATTTTCAAACATATTTATTTCTTCTTGAGCATCAACATGCTCATCATCACGACTTGCAGCTGTGTCAATATGTTTGCCACCAAAATCAATAACTTCACCAGCAACACCCCTAGAAGAAGCACACAGATCTGTTGCAGTAGGTTGGTCATGAAGAGCCTCAACATTAGGCTCACCTTGCGTAACTGCTCTTCTTATGGCTATTGCTCTAGCCAATTCCTTCTTTATTAACTCTACCGTTGGGCCTGCTATTGTATCAACAAAATCTAGAGTAATAAAAGAAGTCATCCCCAACTCTTGCTCAGTAGGCACGATCCATGGATGCACAACCTATAAAAAAGACAAATACATTTAAATCATATAATAATTTACAGTCATTTGGGTTACATATTAACACAAACAACTTATGCAACATCTGATCTATATGTCACAATAGATTAATAATATATTGCATCAGATTACTCGTATACTGCATAAATTATAGTAGATGGATAATCTATTGAGTCAAGTTTAGAGAACCAATGCAACAAATAGGTAATCTGATGCGACATATGAATAGTTTTTCACAAAGGATTACCCATCTATTGTACCAGTTGTAGTTGACGGAAGTTATGTAGCAAATGATTTTTTTGTTGAAATAATTGATCTTTCTGTCATAGCAAATTACTAATATATTGTATTAGATTGTTCATCTGTTGCATAAGTTGCAGTATACGGGTAATCTGTTGCAACAAATGACCCATCTGTCGTAATATATGGCACATCTACTTCAATATCTTTTTTTGAGTCAAATTATTTTACTCGAAATAAGATGTATTGCATCATGTGGAGGTTTAAGGAGATCAACCTCCTTAATTCTTTTGTTGTTCTTTGCAGGCAGCCAGCTAAGGATCCTTGGATGAGAAACCTTATCCGGATAATTCTTGACCTGCTTTTGGAGGTAAGGAAGGGCTTTAAATTACCTAACCTAAAAAATGTAAATAGGATGCAAGAAAAAAAGACATAATAATTATTCAAAATAAATTAATGGCGTAGTAAACAAATAATGATTAAATTTATCATGAAAATCCATGGAAAACCGTATAATGTTATCGTGTTTAGGGACAACGTTATCAGTAAATATTTGACAGTCCTGTAGTATCTGTCATATCCCCAAGGATAGTTGTTGAATTTCTCAAAAGCCTCAGTAATCATTAAAAAATCATCTTCTAAGACTTTGTGAACGTGTCTTGTCAATATAATGGAATGGGAAAACTAAACTAAGAACAATTATTCCCACAACCCATCTATTTTTTTCTTGCATTTGTTGGTTTTAGTGGGGGGTCGCTGGGACAATGCCTTCCCTTTCTTTGGTGGTGTTGTTTTGGCTGTCCTGATTGCCTTGGACCTTTTGTAGGGTGTTTCCTTGGTCAGAGGTTCTTCTGAAAGATTTCATCTCAAACCCGTTTCTATGGCAAAACTCTTTTAAGCCAAAACAAACTGGCATGCCACAGTAGTTGATCCAGATTTCATTCATCTTTTCCCTCCTCTTTTGAATTTTTACTATCCCCCAGGTACTTGATCCTGCACTTGAGAAGAACATATATCATACATATTTGGAAATGGAGAGTTTGGTCCTCAGGCATCTCAAGAAAGTATCCAAAATAGCTCTTCTTAAAAAGTCCAACTATGTTTTCATTCTTCATAATTTTCCTAAACTCATCAAAAGGTTTCCCCAACTGATATTTAAGTACAAAATCACCAGTTAGTTTTGTAGGGTCATCTATTAGAATCACAACTTAAAACCTATCAATACTAATAGTTTTGATAGCCTCATGTTGGGATTTGGATCTTATTTTATGCCTCATTGATGAGGCATTATCATCATGTTGATAATGATCCTCTTTCTCAGTTTCTTCTTCTTCCTCTTCATGTTTATCTTTGTTTTCTTTCTCCTCACTTTCATTTCCTAATCTCCATGTCAAGACCCTTGTCCACCTCCCTCAACGTTCTTTTCATATCTTTTCTCAGTTTCACTTTTTCCTGACTAATATTGATGAGGAAGCTCCTCCGAATCCCCGGACCCCAGGCCCACCCCGGGAACCGTGGGTTATGGAACACCGATTTGGCCCAAAATAGTCTCGTTCGCGCTGTTTCTCCCGTTTGACTAACCAAATAGCCCCAACCACACAAATGGGAAACACTAGGACGCTTCCCGGTATCCCTAGCATGCCCAGGTTGATTTTTGGCCCACGACACCACTGGACCCCGATCCCACCCTCGGAATCGTGGGCTATAGCACACCTATTTGGCCTCAAAATGCCTCGTTTGAGCTGTTTCCCCAGTTTTCCCAACCAAATAGCTACGCCCACACAAACAGGAAAAACTAGGATGCTCCCCAGTCTCCCTAGCACCCCCAGGTCAATTTTCGACCCACAAAAATCCCGAACCCTGGGCCCACCCCCAGAACCGTGGGATATAGAACACCGATTTGGCCCCAAATAGCCCTGTTCATGCTATTTTGCCCGTTTGACCAACCAAATGTCTCCTCCCATACAAACGGGGAACATTAGGATGCTCCCCAGCCTCTCTAACACACCCAGGTCAATTTTTTTTCCACGGCACCCCCGCGCCTACCTCCGGAACTATGGGCTATAGCACAGCAATTTGGCCCCAAAATGCCCTATTTGCACCATTTCACCCGTCTGCCAACTAAATGGCCCTGCCTATACAAACGGTAAATACTAGGATGCTCCCCAGCCTCCCTGGCATGCCCAGGTCGATTTTTGACCCACGACACCTCCAAACCCCAGGCCCACCCCCGAAACCGTGCGTTATAGCACACTGATTTGGCCCCAAATAACCCCCTTCGCTCTATTTCTCCTGTTTACCTAACCAAATAACCCCTTCCATACAAATAAGCAACACTAAGACACTTCCCGGCCTCCCTAGTATGCCCAGGTTAATTTTTGGCCCACGAAATCCCCGGACCCCGGTCCTACCACCAGAATCGTGGGCTATAGCGCACTGATTTGGCCCCAAAATGCCACGTTTGTGTTGTTTTGCCAATTTGACCAACCTAATGGACCCGCCCACATAAACGGGCAATATTATAATACTCCTCATCCTCCTTGTCACACCCAGCAACCCCCGCAACCATGGCTATAGCGCACCGATTTGGCCCCAAAATGCGCTATTCGCACCATTTCGCCCGTTTGACCAAACAAATAGCCCCGCCCACATAAAAGGGCAACACTAGGATGCTCACCAGGCTTCCTGGCACACCCAGGATGATTTTTGTCCTGTCACACTCCCGAAACCCGAACCCAACCCCAGAATCATGGGCTATAGTACACCGAGTTAGCCCCAAAATACCCCATTCGCGCTATTTTGCTCGTTTGACCAACCAAATGGCCCCGCCCACATAAACAGTCAATACTAAGATACTCCTCAGCCTCTTTATCATACCCAGGTCAATTTTTGACCCACAAAACCCCCTAACCCTAGGCCCACCCCCAGAATCTTGGGCTATAGCACATTAATTTGGCCCCAAATAGCCCCGTTTACGCTGTTTCCACCATTTGACCAACCAAATGGCCCCTCCCACACAAACGGGAAGCACTAGGATGCTCCCCAGCATCCTTGTCATGACCTGCTTGATTTTTAGCCCACAAAACCCCAGACCCCGGGCCTACCCCCCGAACCGTGGGCTAAGCACTTCGATTTGGCCTCAAAACGCCCCGTTCGCCCCGTTTCATCTGGTTGACCAATCAAAAGGCCCCGCCACAAACATGGGTAACACTAGGAGGCTCCCAAGCCTCTCTGTCACGCCAAGGTTGATTTGTGGCCCACGACAACACCGTACCCCAGGCTCACCCCCAAAATCGTGGGTTATAGCACACCGTTATTGCCCCACAATGCCCTGTTCGCTCCATTTTACCCGTTTAACAAACCAAATAGCCCCTCTCACACAAACGGGCAGCAATGGATGTTTCCCAGCCTCCCTAGCATTCCTAGGTTGATTTTTGGCCCACGCCATCCCCTTAACCTGGGCCCACCCCAGAACCGTGGGCTACAGCACATCAAATTGGCCCTAAAATACCCCGTTCGCGTTGTTTCTCCTGTTTGACCAATCAAATAGCCCCGCCCACACAAACAGGCAACACTAGGACTCTCTCCATCCTCCTGGAAAAGCCAGGTCAATTTTTGGCACACAATACCCCCGATCCCACCCCCAAAATAGTGTGCTATAGCACACCAAATTGGCTCAAAAATGCCCCATTTGTGCCGTTTTGCCCGTTTGACCAACCAAATGACCCCGCACATACGAAAGGGTAATACTAGGACGTTCCCAAACCTCCCTGGCATGCCCAAGTCGATTTTTGGCCAACGACACCCTCGGACCCCAGGTCCACCCCAGGAACCGTGGGCTAAGCAAACTGATTTGCCCCAAAATACCCCTGTCGCGCCGTTTCACCCGTTTGAACAACCTAATGGCCACTTCCAGAGAAACAAGAAATACTAGGATGCTCCCAAGCCTCCCAGGCATGCACAGGTTGATTTTTAATCTATGACACCCACGAATCTCGGCCCCACCCCTAAAATCATGGGATATAGCATATCGATTTGGCCCCAAATAGCCCCATTCACGCCTTTTCTCCCATTTGACCAAATAAATGGCACCGCCCACACAAACGGGAAACACTAGGACGTTCCCCAGCCTCTATGGCACACCCAGGTCAATTTTTGCCCCACGGAACCCCCGAGCCCACCCATAGAACCGTGGACTATAGCACACCAATTTGGCCCCAAAACTTCCCATTTGAGCCGTTTAACTTGTTGGACAAACCAAATGGCCCCTCCCACACAAACAGGAAACACTAAGATGCTCCCCAGCCTCCCTGGCTCCTCCATGTCAATTTTTAGCCTACAGCACCCACAGACCCCAAGTCCACCCCCGGAATCATGGGCTATAGCACACCGATTTAGCCCCAAAATGCCCCATTCACGCTGTTTCTCTCGTTTGACAAACTAAATAGCCCCGCCCACATAAACCAGCAACACTAAGATACTCCTCAGTGCCCCTGGCATACCCAGGTCGATTTTCAGCTGATGCAATCCCCGGAACCCGGGCCACCCTCAGAACTATGGGCTATAGCAAACAGATTTATCTCTAAAATAACCCGTTCACGCCGTTTCTCCCGTTTGACCAATGAAATGGCCTCGCCCATAAAAATGGGGAATACCAGGACTCTCCCTAGCCTCCCTGGCACGCCTAAGTAAATTTTGGCCCACAGCAGCCCCGAAACTTGGGCCCACACCTAGAACCGTGTGTTATAGCATACCGATTTAGCCCCAAATAACCCTGTTTTTCCCATTTCACCAACCAAATGGCCCTTCCCACACAAACAGACAACACTAGGATGCACCCTAACCTCTCTGCCATGCCCAGGTTGATTTTTGGCCCTTGCTAACCTGGGATCCTAGGCCCAACCTAGAATCGTGGGCTATAGCTCACAAAATTGGTCGCAAAATGCCTTGTTCGTGCCGTTTTGCCCGTTTGACCAACCAAATGGCCCCGCCCACACAAATGGAAAACACTAGGATGCTTCTTACCCTCCCTGGCATGCCTAAGTCAATTTTTAGCCCACGGTACCCTCGGACCCCTGGGCCCACCCTCGGAACCATGGGCTATAGCATCGATTTAGCCCTAAAATGATCCGTTTGCACCGTTTCGCAGATTTGACACACCAAATGGCCTCTTCCATACCAACCACAAACACTAGGATGCTCCCCCACCTCCCTAGCACGCCCAGATCGATTTTTGGCCCACGAAACTCCCGTACCCCAGGCCCACCTTCATAATCATGGGCTATTGCACATCAATTCGGCCCTAAAATACCCCATTTTCATCGTTTAGCCCATTTGACCAACCAAATGTCCTCGCCCACATAAACGGGCAATACTAGTATCCTCCTTAGCCTCCCTATAATGCCCAGGATGATTTTTAGCCCATGAAACCCATGGACCCCGAGCCCACCCTCGAAATGGTGGGCTATAGCTCCGTTCGTGGGCTAGAGCATATCGATTTGGCCCCTAATAGCCCCGCTCGCGTTGTTTCTCCCACTTGTCCAACAAAATAGCCCCGCCCACCCAAACGGGAAATACTAGTATGCTCCCCAGCCTCCCTGGCATGCCAAGGTTAATTTATGGTCCACGACAACCCCGGTCCCTAGGCCCACACCCAGAACCATGGGCTATAGCACACCAATTTGTCCCCAAAATGTCTAGCTTGCGCTGTTTCGCCCGTTTGACCAACCAAATGGCCCCACCCACTTAAACGGGAAACACTAGGACACTCCCCACCCTCCCTGGCATGCCCAAGTCAATTTTTAGCTCATGGCACTCCCGAACCCCAGGCCCACCCCCAACACCGTGGTTTATAGCACACTAATTTAGCCTCAAAATGCCCCATATGTGTCGTTCTTCCCGTTTGACCAAAAAAATATCCCCGGCTAGACAATCAAAAAACACTAGGACACTTCCAAGCATCCATGGCATGCCAGGTCAATTTTTCACCCACGACACCCCGTACCCTAGGCCCACCTCATAATCGTAGGCTATAGCATACTAATTTGGCACCAAAATGCATCGTTCACTCTGTTTATCCTGTTTGACCGACCAAATAGCCCCGCCCACACAAACAGGAAATACTAGGATGCTCCCCATCCTCCCTGGTATGCCCAGTTCAATTTTTGGTCTATGGTGGGCCCACCCTCAAAACCATGGGCAATAGCATAAAGATTTGGCTTCAAAATGCCCTATTTGCGCCGGTTTACCCATTTGACCAATGAACTGGCTCCTCCCACACAGACGGGGAACACTACGATGCTCCCCATCCTCCCTAGCACGCCCTGGTCGATTTTCAGCACACGGCACCTCTGGACTCCGGGCCCACCCCCAGAACCGTGTACTACAGCACATCAGTTTGGCCCAAAAATGCACTGTTCGTGTTGTTTCGCCCATTTGACCAACCAAATGACCCCGCCCATACAAACAGGCAACACTAGGTTGCTTCGTGGTCTATAGCACACCGATTTGGCCTTAAATAGCCCCGTTTTTCCCGTTTAACCAACCAAATGGCCTCGCCCACATAAACGGGCAATAGTTGGATGCTCCCCACCCTTTCTATCATACCCTGGTCAATTTTTAATGCACGCCACCCCCGAAACCATGGGCTATAGCCCACCTAGGATGCTCCCCTGCCTCCCTTGAATATTCAGGTAAATTTTTGGACAATGGCACCCCGAGACTCTGGGCCCACCCTCGGAACCGTGGGTTATAGCACACAGATTTAGCCCCAAAATGCCCCGTTCGCGCTTTTTCGCCCATTTGACCCACAAATGGTTCCGCCCAAACAAATGGGCAATACTAGGACGCTCCCAAGCCTCCCTGGAATGCCCAGGTCGAACCCCAGGACCGCCCTCGGAACTATGGATAATAGCATACTGATTTGGCCCCAAAATGCCCCATTCGGGCCGTTTCACCCATTTGACCAATAAAATGGCCCCTCCCACACAAACGGGGAACACTAGGATACTCCCCAGCCTCCCTGGCACACCCTTGTCGATTTTTGGCCCACGACACCCCCGGACCCCAGGCCCACCCCTAGAATCATGTGCTATAGCACACTAATTTGGTCCCAAAACACACCGTTCACGCTGTTTCGCCTATTTGACCAACCAAATGGCCCAGCCCATACAAACGGGAACTACTTGGATACTTCCCAACCTCCCATGTATGCCCATTTTGATTTTCGACCCACGGCACCCCTAAATCCTGGGCCCACCCCTGGAACCATGGGTTATAGCATACTGATTTAGCCTTAAATAGCCTCGTTTCTCCTGTTTGGCCAAAAAAATGGCCCCATCCACACAAACAGGTAATACTAGGATGCTCCGCAGCCTCCCAGCATGCCCAGGACGATTTTTTGCACACGGCACCCCTGAACCCTAGGCCCATCACTGAAACTGTGGGTTATAGCACACTGATTTAGGCCATAAAATGCCCTGTTCGCGCCTTTTCACCCGTTTGACCAACAAAATGGACCTGCCCACACAATCGGGCAATACTAGGATGCTTCATAGACTCCCTGGCAGGTTCGAGTCAATTTTTGTCCCACGAACCCCTGAACCCCGGGATTACCCCTAGAATCATAGGCTATGGCACACCAATTTGGCCCCAAAATGTCCCGTTCGTGATGTTTCACCCGTTTGACCAACAAAATGGCCCCGCCCATGCAAGTGGGAAACACTAGGCACTCCGCAGCCTCCTTGGCACACCTAGGTCTATTTTCGGCCCATAGCACCTTCAGACCACGGGTCCCCCCAGAACCGTGGTCTATAGCATACCGATTTGGCCCCAAAATGCCCTGTCCACATAAACGGGTAACACTAGGATGCTCCCCAGCCTCCCTGGCATGCCCAGGTCGATTTTTCACCCGCGGCACCCTCAAACCCCAGTGCCACCTCTGGAACTTTGGGCATATAGCTCACTGTTTTGGCCCAAAATTGCCCCGTTCAAACCGTTTCTATTATTTGATAATTAAAATGGCCCCGCCCACACAAAAAGGACACACTAGGATGCTGTCCAGCCTCCCTGGCATGCCCAGGTCAAATTTTGGCCCACGGCACCCCCAGACCCTGAGCTTACCCCTAGAACCGTGAACTATAGCACACCAATTTGGCCCCAAAATGCCCCGTTCGCGCTGTTTTTCCTGTTTGACCAATCAAATGGCCCCGCCCACATAAACGGAAAACACTAGTATGTTCCCCAACCTCCCTGGAATGCCCAGGTTGATTTTTGATACACGGCACCCCCGAACTCTGGTCCCACACCCATAACCGTAGGCTATAGCACACTAATTTAGCCCAAAAACACCCCGTTCATGATGTTTTGCAAGTTTGACCAACCAAATGGACCCGCCCATAAAATCGGGCAACAATAGGATGCTTCCCAATCTCCCTGGCATGCCTAGGTTTATTTTTGGCCCACGATACCTTTGGATCTCGAGCACACCCACGGAACCCTGGGCTATAGCATAATGATTTTGCCTTAAAATTCACCATTCGCATTGTTACGCCCGTTTAATCAACCAAATGGCCCCACCCAAACAAACGGGCAACACTAGGATGCTCCCTAGTATCCCTGGCTCTCCCAGGTCAATTTTTAGCCCACGGCACCGCCATTCCCCTGGGCCTACCCTCAAAACCAAGGGCTATAGCATACTGATTTGGCCCAAAATTACCCCGTTTCTCCTATTTGACCAATAAAATAGCCCCGCCCACACAAACAGGAAATACTAGAATAATCCCCAGCCTCCCTAGAATGCCTAGGTCAATTCTTAGCCCACGACACTCCCGAAGCCCGGGCCTTCCCCCGAAATCGTCGGCTATAGCACACTAATTTTGTCCCCGAAATGCCTCGTTCAAGCCTTTTCTCCTGTTTGATCAACAAAATAGCCCCGCCCACATAAACAGGCAACACTAGGATTCTCCCCAGCCTTCCTGGCACGCCCAGGTCAATATGTAGCTCATGCAACCCCCAGACCCCGAGCACACCCCTAGAACCGTGGCTTATAGAGCATACCAATTTAGCCCCAAAATTCCCCGTTCGTATTATTTCGCCCGTTTGACCAACAAAATGGGCCCGCCCACAAAAAGGGGAAACACTAGGATGATTCCTAGCCTCACTGGCACTCCCGGGTCAATTTTTGGACCACGAAACCCCCGGACCCCGGCATCACCCCCAGAATTATAGGCTATAGCACATCGATTTGGCCCCAAAATGACCCATTTGTGCCATTTCACCTATTTGGCCAACGAAATAGCCCTAGCCACACAAACGGGAAATACCAGGATGCTCCGTATCCTCCCTGGCACGCCCAGGTCGATTTTCAGCCCACGGCACCCCCGAACCCCGAGTCCATCCCCAGAACCATGGGCTATAGCACGCCGATCAGGACCCAAAATGCCCCGTTCGGCCATTTAACCAACCAAATGGCCCTGCCTACACAAACGGGCAACACTAGAACACTCCCCATCCTCCTTGGCACGTCCAGGTAAATTTTTGACCCACGAAACCCTCAAACTCCAGCCCCACCCCCGGAACTGTGGGCTATAGCGCACAATTTTGGCCCCAAATAACCCTGTTCGCTCTGTTTGTCTCGTTTAACCATCAAAATGGCCTTGCCCACACAAACGAGCCACACTAGGATGCTTCCATCCTCTCTGTCATTCCCAGGTCAATTTTTGGCGAACGGAACCCCCAGACCTCAGGCCCGCCCCTAGAACCGTGAACTATAGCACACTAATTTCGCCCCAAAATGCCTCATTCATGTTGTTTCGCCCGTTTGACCAACCAAATATCCCCTCCCACATAAATTGGCAATACTAAAATACTCCCCTAGCCTCCCTGGCATGGCCAAGTCAATGTTTAGCCCACGGCACCCCTGGTCCCCATGCCCACCCCCGGATCCGTGGGCTATAACACACCTATTTGGCCTTAAAATGCCCTGTTCGTGCCGTTTCTCATGTTTCACCAATAAAATGGCCCCGTCCACATAAACGGGCAACACTAGGATGCTTCCTAACCACCGTGGCATGGACAGGTTGATTTTTGACCCACGACACCCTCGACCTCCGGGCCTAACCCCAGAACCATAGACTATAGCACACCGATTTGGCCCCAAAATGCCTAGTTCACATCGCTTCGCATGTTTGACAAACCAAATAGCCCCGCCCATAAAATTAGGTAACACTAGGATGCTTCCCAACGTCCTTGGCGTAACCAGGTTGATTTTTGGCCGACGACATCCCCGAATCTCGAGCCCACCCCAAGAATCGGGGGCTATAACACAATGATTTGTCCCCAAAATGTCCCGTTCGTGTTGTTTCCCCCTTTTTACCAACCAATTATCCCTCCTACACAAGCAGGAAACACTAGGATACTCCTTAGCCTCTATGGCACACCCAGGTCAATTATTTTCCCACTGCACCACTAGAACCCGAGCCCACCCTTGGAACCGTGGGCTTTAGCACACCGATTTGGCCTTAAATTGCCTTGTTTCTCCTGTTTGACCAACAAAATGGCCCAGCCCACACAAACAGGCAACAATAGGATGATCCCCAGCCTCTCTGGCACGCCCAGGTCGCTTTTTGGCCCACGGCGCCCCTGAACCCTAAGTCGACCCCCAAAACCGTGGGCTATAGCACACTAATTTTAGCCCCAAAATGCCTCGTTCGAACCATTTCGCCCATTTGACTAATAAAATGGCATCGCCCAAATACACGGGCAAAACTAGGACGCTCCCCAGCCTCACTGTGATGCCCAGATCGATTTTCAGCCTATGGCACCACCGAATCCCGAGCCCACCCCCTGAACCGTGCGCTATAGCACACCGATTTGGCCTCAAAATGCCCCATTCGTGCCTTTTTGCCCGTTTGACCAACAAAATGTCACCGCCCACACAAAAGGGCAACACTATGATGCTCCTTAGCCTCACTGGCACGCCCGCGTCAATTTTTGGATCACGAAACCCCCACACCTCGGGATAACCCTTAGAATTGTGGGCTATAGCACACCGATTTTGCCTTAAAATGCCCGATTTGTGCTGTTTTGCCTATTTAGCTAATAAAATAGCCCCGTCCACACAAATGGGAAATACTAGGATGCTCCATAGCCTCACTGGCATGCTCAAGTCGATTTTCAGCCCACGACACCTCCGAACCCCTGGTCCAACCTCAGAACCGTGGGTTATAGCAGACCGTTTGTGCCCCCAATAGCCCTGCCCGCACACAATGGAAACACTAGGAACTTCCTCAACCTCTCTGGCATGCCCAGGTCAATTTTTAACCAACGACACCCTCGAACCCCATCCCCAACCCTAGAATTATGGGCCATAGCGCACTGTTTTTGCCCCAAATAGCACCGTTCGCACCGTTTCTCTCGTTGGACCATCAAAATGGTTGCGCCCACATAAACGGGACACACTAGGATGCTCCATAACCTCCATGGCATGCCTAAGTTGATTTTTGGCCCACGACACCCCTGGACCAGGGGTCCACCCCCGAAACCGTGAACTATAGAACACTGATTTAGCCCCAAAATGCCTCTTTCACGTCGTTTAACCTTTTTGACAACCTAAATGGCCCCTCCCACACAAACGGGTAACACTAAGATTCTTTTTATCCTCCCTAGCTCGTCCAGGTTAATTTTCGAACCACAAGTCCCCCGGACCCCAGGCCAACCCCCAGAACCGTGGGCTATAGCACACCGATTTGGCCCCAAAATGCCCTGTTCGCGTCATTTCTCCTGTTTGACCAATCAAATGAACATGCCCATAGAAATCGGCAACACTAGGATGCTTCCTAACCTCCCTAGCATGTCTAGATCAATTTTTTGCCCACGGCACCCCCGGACCTTGGGCCTACCCCCGGAGCCGGGGGCTATAGCACACCGATTTGGCCCAAAATGCACCGTTCACGTTGTTTCTCCAATTCGACCAACTAAATGGACCCACCCACATAAATAGGCAACACTAGGATGCACTCCAACCTTCTTGGCGTGTCCAGGTTGATTTTCGACCCACAGCACCCCCGGAATCTGGGCCCACACCCAGAACTGTAGGCTATAGCATACAGATTTGGACGCAAAATGCCCTGTTCGCGCCGTTTTGCATGTTTAACCAATCAAAAGGCCCCATCCATAAAATCTAGAAACACTAGGATGCTTCCTAACCTCCTTGGCACATCCATGTAAATTTTCGGCCCACGACACCCCAAAACCTTGAGCCAACCCCTGAAACCGTGGGCTATAGCACAGTGATTTGGCCCCAAAATGCCCCGTTCGCAGCGTTTCACACGTTTGACCAACCAAATAGTACCGTCCACATAAATGGGAAATGCTAGGATGCTCCCAAGCTTCCCTGGCACACCTAGGTCAATTTTTATCCCACGGCACCCCCGGAGCCCGAGCCAACCCTCAGAACCACGGGCTATAGCACACTGATTTGGCCCCAAAAATGCCTCATTCACACTGTTTTGCCTATTTAACCAACCAAATGGACCCGCCCATACAAACGGGAAACACTAGGATGCTCTCTATCCTCCCTAGCATGCCCAGGTTTATTTTTGGCTTACGGCACCGCCAAAACCCGTGGCCACCTTCGGAATCGTGGGCTACAACACACTAATTTTGCCCCAAAATGCCCCGTTAACGCCATTTTGCCTGTTTGACCAACCAAATGGCCCCGCCCATACAAACGGGAAATACTAGGATGCTCCTCAGCATCCCTAGCACGCCCAGGTATTGCCCCGCCCACACAAACCGATAACAGTAGGATGCTTCCTAGCCTCTCTATCATGTCCAGGTCAATTGTTTGCCTACGAAACCCTCGAACCCTGCACCTACCCCAGGAGCCATGGGCTATAGCACACCGATTTTGCCATAAAACATCTCGCTCATGCCGTTTCGCCTATTTGACCAACCAAATGGCCCTTCCCAAATAAACAGGCAACACTAGGACACTCCTAAACCTCCCTGGCATTCCCAGGTTGATTTTCAACCTACGGCACCCTTGGACTCTAGGCCCACCCCCAAAACCGAAGGCGATAGGACACTGACTTGGCCCCAAAATGCCCCGCTTGTGCTGTTTCGCATGTTTGAGAAACCAAATAGGCCCCCTATAAAATCGAGCAACACTAGGATGCTCCCCAACCTCTATGGCACGACCAGATCAATTTTTGGCCCACAACACCCCCAAACCCCAGCCCACCATCAAAATCGTGGGCTATATAGCACACCGTTTCGCCTGTTTGACCAACCAAATGGCCCCGCCTCCACAAACAGGCAATACTAGGATGCTCCCTAGCCTCCGTAGCATTCCTAGGTCAATTTTGACTCGTGAAAACATTAGACTCCGGGCCCACCCCCAGAACTGTGCGCTATCGCACATTGATTTGGCCTCAAAATGCACCGTTCGCCCGTTGGACCAACCAAATGGCCCCATCCACAAACAAGAGCAACACTAGGTTGCTCCCCAGGCTCCCTGGCATGCCCAGGTCAATTTTTGACCACCCGAACCCCCGGACACCGGGCTCACCCCCAGAACCATTGGCTATAGCACATCGATTTGGCCTCATAATTCGTCGTTTGCGCCTTTTCACGCATTTGATCAACAAAATAGCCCCGCCCACACAAACGAGAAACACTAGGATGCTCCCTAGCCTCTCTAACATGCCCAGGTTAATTTTTAACCCACGGCACCCCCGAACCCTAGCCCCCACCCCCGAAACTGTGGGCTATAGCACAATGATTTGGCCCCAAATAGCCTCGTTCGTACCGTTTCTCTTGTTTGAACAACAAAATGGCTCCACCCTCACAAACCGATAACACTAAGATGCTTCCTAGCCTCTCTAGCATGTCCAGGTCGATTTTTTGCCCAAGTAACCCTCGAACCCCGGGTTTACCCTAGATCCATGGGCTATAGCACACCGATTTGGGCACAAAATATCCCGTTCGAGCCGTTTCGCCTGTTTAACCAACCAAATGGCCCCGCCCATATACACGAGAAATACTAGGATGCTCCCTAACCTACCTGGCATGCCCAAGTTGATTTTCGAACCACGACACCGTCGAACACCAAACCCATCCCCGGAACCGAAGGAGATAGCACACTAATTTGGCCCTAAAATGGCCCGTTCGCATGTTTAACCAACCAAATGGCCCCACCCACAAAATCGAGCAACACTAGGATGCTTCCCAACCTCCATGGCATCCCCAGATCAATTTTTATTCCATGACACCATTGGACCTCAAACCCACCCCTGGAACCATGGACTATAGAACAATGATTTGGCCCCAAAATGCCCTGTTTGCGCTATTTTACCCGTTTGTCCAACCAAATGGCCTTGCCCAGACAAACGGGTAACACTAGGATGCTCCCAAGTCTCCCTGGCACTCCCAGGTTGATTTTTAGAGTACGACACCCCAGGACCCCCAGGCCCACCCTCTAAATCGTAGGCTATAGCACATCGATTTGGCCCCAAAATACCCCACTCGTACCATGTCACCATTTTGACCAACCAAATGGGCCCGCCCACAGAAATGGGTAACACTAGGATACTCCCTAGCCTCCCTAGCATGCCTAAGTCAATTTTTGGCCCATGGTACCCCCGAACCCCTCGCCCACCTTCGAAACCGTGGGCTAGATAGCACATTAGTTTTGCCCCAAAATGTCCCGTTCACACCGTTTCACCTATTTGACCAACCAAATAGCCTCGCCAACACATACAATCAACCCTACAATGTTCCACAGCCTCACTGTCATGCCCAAGTCAATTTTAGGCCCATGACACCCCCGTACCTCGGGCCCACCCCTAAAATCGTGGGCTATAGCACATCGATTTGGCCCCAAAATACCCCGTTCACGCTGTTTCGCTCGTTTGACCAACCAAATGGACCTCCTACAAAAATGGGAAATATTAGGATGCTCCCCAGCCTCCCCGGCATGGCCAGGTCAATTTTGACCCACAACACCATCGAACCCGGGGCTCACCCCCAGAACCGTGCACTGTAGCACACCAAATGGCCCCGCCCATATAAACAGGCAACACTAGGATGCTCCTTAGCCTCCATGGCATGCCTAGGTCAATTTTCAGCCTACGACACCCCCGTACCCTGGGTCCACCCCCAGAATCGTGGGCTATAGCATACCTATATGGCCACAAAATGCCCTATTCGCACCGTTTTGCCTGTTTGACCAACCAAATGGCCCCACCCACATAAATAGGCTATACTAGAACATTCTGAAGTCTCTCGTGCACGTCTAGCTTAATTTTTTGATCTACGGCACCCCCAAACCTCGAGCCCACCTCAAAACCGTGGGCTATAACACACTGATTTGGCCTCAAAAGGCCCCATTCACATCGTTTCACCCATTTGACCAACCAAATGGCCTCGCACACACAAACGAGAAAGACTAGGATGCTCCGCAGTCTCCCTGGCACGCTTAGGTTAATTTTTATGCCATAGCACCCCGGACCCCGAGCCCACCACCGGAATCGGGGGCTATTTCACGCTGATTTGGCTCCAAAATGCCTTATTCGGGCTGTTTTACCAACCAAATAGCCCCGCCCACATAAACGGGCAACACTAGGATACTCCCCAGCCTCCTTGGCATGCCTAGACTAATTTTTGGCCCACAGCACCCCCGAACCCCTGGCTCACCCCCGGAACTATGGGCTATAGCACACCGATTTGGCCATAAAATTTCCCGTTTGCACTATTTCTCCATTTTGACGAACCACATGGCCCCGCCCACACAAATGGGGAATACTAGGATGCTCTTCAGTCTCTTTTTCATGCCAGGTCAATTTTCGACCCATACCACCCCGAACACTAGGCCCACCCCTGTAATCGTAGCTATAGCACACCGATTTAGCCCCAAAATTCCCCTTTGTGCTATTTCACCTATAGGACCAACCAAATGGCCCTGGCCACTTAAACAAGTAATACTAGGATTCTCCCAAGCCTCCTTGGCATGCCCAAATCAATTTTCGGCCCATGGCACCTTCGGACCTTGGGCCCACCCCTAAAATCGTGGGCCATAGCACACTGATTTAGCCTAAAAATACCCTATCCACGCTCTTTCACCTGTTAGAGCAACCAAAGAGCCCGACCCATATAAACGGGCAACATTAGCATGCTCCCTAGCCTCTATGGCATGCCTAGGTCAATTTTTGGCCTACGACACCCCTGTACCCCGGGCCCACCCCTAGAATCGTCGGCTATAGCACACCAATTTGGCCCCAAAATGCCCTGTTCGCACCGTTTTGCCTGTTTAACTAACCAAATGGTCCCACCCACATAAATGGGCAACACTAGAACGCTCTCAAGCCTCTCTGGCACATCCAAGTCAATTTTTGGTCCACGGCACCCCCGAAGCCTGGTCCCACCCCCAGAACCATGGGCTATAGTACATTGATTTGGCCTAAAAATGCCCCATTCGCGTCGTTTCTCCTATTTGACCAACCAAATGGCCCCGCCCACACAAACGGGAAACACTAGGATGCTCTCCAGCCTCCCTGGCATGCGCAGGTTGATTTTTGTCCCATGGCACCCCCGGACCCCGAGCCCACCCCCGAAATAGAGGGTTATTTCACACCGATTTGGACCCAAAATGCCTCGTTCATGCCGCTTTACCAACCAAATGGCCCTACCCATACAAACTGACAACACTAGGATGCTGCCCAACCTCCCTGGCACTCCCAGATCAATTTTTAGCCCATGTCACCCCTGGACCCTTTGCTCACCCGCGGAACCGCGGGCTATATAGCACTAAAATGTCTCATTCGCGTTGTTTCCCCTATTTGACCAACCATATGGCCCCGCCCACACACAGAGGAAACACTAGGTTTCTCCTCAACCTCTTTGTCACGCCCAGGTTAATTTTTGGCCCATGCCACCCCTGAGCCCACCCCTGGAATTGTAGCTATAGCATACTGATTTAGCCCCAAAATGCCCCGTTTATGCCATTTCGCCTATTTGACCAACTAAATAGCCCCGCCCACATAAATGGGCAATACTAGGATGCTCCCCATCCTCCACGGCATGCCCAGGTCAATTTTTAACATACCACATCCCTAGACCCCTGGTCCACTCCCAAAACCGTGGGCTATAATACACTAATGTTGCCTCAAATAGCCCCATTCCTGCTGTTTATCCCGTTTGACCAACAAAATGTCCCCGTCCACATAAACGGGCAACACTAGGACGCTCCCCAGCCTCCGTAGCACGTCTAGGTCAATTTTCAACCGACGGCACACTCGACCTTGGACCCAGCCCCGGAACCATAAACTATAGCACACAAATTTGGTCCTAAAATGCCCCGTTTGTGCTACTTTCCCCATTTGATCACCCAAATAGCCCCGCCCACAATAACGGGAAATACTAGGACCCTCCCCAATCTCCTGCACCCCCGAAAACTAGGCGAACCCCCGAAACTATGGGTTATAGCACACCAATTTGGCCCCAAAATGCCCTGTTCGTGCCATTTTGCCTATTTTACCAGCCAAATGGCTCCGTCCACACAAACGGGCAACACTAAGACGCTCCCAATCCTTGTTGTCACGCCCAGGTCAATTTTTGTCTAATGACTCCCTTGAACCTCGGGCCCACATCCAAAATCGTAGGCTATAGCACATCGATTTGGCCAAAAAATACCTCGTTCATGTCGTTTCCCCCGTTTGACCGACCAAATGGATCCGACCATGCAAACGGGCAATACTAGGAAGATCTGCAACCTCCCTGTCACGCCTAGGTTGATTTTCGGCCTACAACACCCCCAAAACCGTGAGCTATAGCACATTGATTTGGCCCCAAAATGCTCCGATCATGCTGTTTCACCCGTTTTACCAACCAAATGTCCCCACCCATATAAATGGGCAAAGCTAGGACACTTCCCAGCCTCTATGGCACACCCAGGTTTATTTTCGACCGACGGCACGCACAAACCTCGGGCCCATCCCTGGAACTGTGGGCTATAGCACACCGATTTGGACCCAAAAGGTACTCCCCAGCCTCCTCGACGTGCCCAGGTCAATTTTCGGTCCACAGCACCCCAAAACCCCAGGCTCACCCCTGAAATCGTGGGCTATAGCACATCGATTTAGCCCCAAAATGCCCTGTTCACACCGTTTTACCCATTTGACCAACCAAATGGCCCACCCACAGAAATGGGCAACACTAGAACACTTCCAAGCCTCTCTGGCATGTCCAGGTCGATTTTTGGTCGTCCACGGCAGCCCCGAACTAGGGGCCAAACCTCCAAAATCGTAGGCTATATAGCACATTGATTTGGCCTCAACATGCCTTGTTTGCATCGTTTTGCCCATTTGACCAACCAAATGGCCCAGCCTACCCAAATCGGAAACACTAGGATGGTCCCCAGCCTCCCTAGCATGCCTAGGTTGATTTTTGTTCAACGAAACCTCGAACCCCGAGCCCACCCCTAGAATAGGGGGCTATTGCACATCGATTTGGCCCCAAAATGCCTGGTTCGTGCCATTTTACCAACCAAATGGCCCCACCCACATAAATGAGCAACACTAGGACGCTCCCCAGCCTCCTTTTCACGCTCAGATAGATTTTCGGCCTATGTCACCACTAGACCCCTGGCTCACCCCCGGAACAATGGGCTATAGCACACTGATTTGGCCCCAAAATATCCTATTCGCGCCATTTCCCCCATCTGACCAACCATATGGCCCCGCCCACTCAAATGGGAAAATCTAGGATGGTCCTCAGCCTCTTTGTCATGCCCAGGTCAATTTTCGACCCATGGCACCCCCAAACCTCGAGCCCACCCCTGGAATCATAGCTATAGCACACCGATTTAGCCCTTAAATGTACTGTTCCACCCACATAAACAGGCAATACTAGGATGCTCCCCATCCTTCCCAGCATACCTAGGTTAATTTTTGACCTACAACACCCCAGACCCCCGGTCCACCCTTGGAACCGTGGCCTATTGCACACTGATGTTGCCTCAAATAGCCCCTTCCACGTTATTTCTCCCGTTTGACCAACAATATGTCCCCATCCACACAAATGGGCCACACTAGGATGCTCCCTAGCCTCCGTAGCAAGCCTAGGTCAATTTTTGGTCCACGAATCACTGGACCCCTGGCCCACCCCCAGAACCATAAACTATAGAACACTGATTTGGTCCCAAAATGCCCAGTTGGCGTCATTTTCCCTGTTTGATCACCCAAATAGCCCCGCCCACAAAAACAAACATCACTAAGACGCTCCCCAACCTCCATGGCATGCCCAGGTCAATTTTGCCTGTTTTACCAGCCAAATGGCCCCGCCCATATAAACGGGCAATACTAGGATGCTCCCAATCCTCCCTGGCACATCCAGGTTAATTTTCGTCCCACGACACCCCCAAACCTCGGGCCCACATCCAAAATCATAGGCTATAGAACATCGATTTGGTCCAAAAATACCCCGTTCCCGTTGTTCGCCCGTTTAACAAACCAAATGGCCCCGCCCACACAAACGGGCAATACTAGGATGCATCCTACCCTCCCTGTCACGCCCAGGTCAATTTTTTGGCCCACGACACCCTCAGAATCGTGAACTATAGCACATCGATTTTTCCCTAAAATGCCACATTCACGCTGTTTCACCCGTTTGACCAACCAAATGTCCCCACCCACACAAAAGAGAAACACTAGGATGCTTCCCAGCCTCCCTGGTACACCCAGTTCAATTTTTGGCCCACAGCACTCGCGGACCTCGGGCCCATCCTGGGAACCGTGGGCTATAGCACACTGATTTGGCCCCAAAAGGCCCCTTTCGTGCCGTTTTGCCTGTTTGACCAACCAAATGGCCCCTCCCACACAAACGGCCAACACTAAGATACTCCTCAGCCTCCCCGACATGCCTAGGTCAATTTTTGGCCCACAACCCCCCAAAACCCTAGGCTCACCCGTGGAACCGTGGGCTATAGCACATTGATTTGGCTCCAAAATGCCCCGCTCGCACCATTTCATCCATATTTGCTCATGGAAACGGGAAACATTAAGATGCTCTCCAGCCTCCCTAGTACACATTGGTCAATTTTTGGCCCACGGTGCCCCCAAACCCCGAGCCCACCCTTAGAACCATAGGATATAGCACACCAATCTAGCCCTAAAATACCCTATTCGCGCTATTACATCTCTTAGACCAATCAAATAGCCCCCCCCATAAAAACGGGCTACACTAGGACACTTTCTAGCCTCCATGGCACATCCAGGTTGATTTTTTGCCTACAGCACCCCTTTACCCCGAGTTCACCCCCAAAATTGTGGGCTATAGCACTTCGATTTTCCCCCAAAATGTAGTGTTCATACCGTTTCTCCCATTTGACAAACCAAATGGCCCCGCCCACATAAACGGGCAATACTAGAATGATCCCAAGACTCTCTGGTACATCAAGTTAAATTTTTGGTCCATAGCACCCCTAAACCCCGGGCCCACCCCGAGAATCGTGGGCTATAGCACACCGATTTGGAGTCAAAATGGTTAATTCGCTTTTTTTCACACATTTGACCAACCAAATGGCCCCTCCCATACAAACGGGAAGTACTAGGACGCCCCCCAGCCTCCCTGGCATGCCCAGGTTGATTTTTGTCCCACGGCACCCCCGAACCTCGGACCCATCCCTGGAACCGAGGGCTATTTCACATCAATTTCGGTCCAAATTGCCCTATTCGTGCCGTTTTACCAACCAAATGGCCCCGCCCACACAAACGAGAAACACTAGGATGCTCTCCAGCCTCCCTGGCATGCCCAGATTGATTTTTTGACCAATGACACCCTGGACCCCTGGACTACCCCCCGAACCATGGGCTATTACACACTGATTTAGCCTCAAAATGCCTAATTCATGTTATTTCTCTCGTTTGACCAACCATATGCACCCGTTCACACAAACGGGAAAAACTAGGACGCTCCTCAGTCTCCTTGTCACGCCCAGGTCATTTTTTGGCCCACGACACTCCCGAGCCCACCCTTGGAGCCGTAGTTATAGCACATCGATTTAGCCCCAAAATGCCCCGCTCATGTCATTTCGTCTGTTTGACTAACCAAATGGCCCTGCCCACACAAACGGGCAATACTAGGATGCTCCCCAACCTCCCCGATATGCCCAGGTCAATTTTTGACCCATGGTACCCCCAAACCCCAAGCCCAACCTTAGAACCTTAGGCTATAGCACACCAATTTAGCCCTAAAATACCCTATTCGCGCCATTTCATCTGTTAGACTAATGAAATAGCCCCGCCCATAAAAACGGGCAACATTAGGACGCTTCCTAGCCTCCATGGCATGTCCAGGTTGATTTTTTGCCTATGGCACCCCTTTACCCCGAGTCCACCCCCGAAATTGTGTGCTATAGCACTTCGATTTTACCCTAAAATGTAGTGTTCGTACCGTTTTGCCCATTTGACAAACCAAATGGCCCCGCCCACATAAACGGGCAATACTAGAATGCTTTCAAGCCTCTCTGGTACATCAAGGTCAATTTTTGGTCCACAGCACCCCCAAACCCCGAGCCCACCCCCAGAATCATGGGCTATAGCACATCGATTTGGCCTCCAAATGGCTAATTCGCTTTGTTTCGCGCATTTGACCAACCAAATGGCTCTTCTCACACAAACGGGAAACACTAGGATGCTCCCCAGCCTCCCTGGCATGCCCAGGTTGATTTTTGTCCCACGGTACCCCCGGACCCCGGACCCATTCCTCGAACCGAGGGCTATTTCACATCGATTTTGGTCCAAAATGCCCTGTTCATGCTGTTTTACAAACCAAATGGCCCCGCCCACACAAACGGGCAACACTAGGATTCTCTACAGCCTCCCTGGCATGCCCAGATTGATTTTTGACCGATGACACCCTGGATCCCTGGCCTACCCCCGAACCATGGGCTATTACACACCGATTTAGCCTCAAAATGCCTAATTCACGTCGTTTCGCCCGTTTGACCAACCACATGCACCCGTCCACATAAACGGGAAACACTAAGACACTCCTCAGTCTCCTTGTCACGCCCAGGTCATTTTTTGGCCCACGGTACTCCGGAGCCCACCCTTGGAGCCGTAGTTATAGCACATTGATTTAGCCCCAAAATGCCCCGCTCATGTCGTTTCGTCTGTTGGACCAACCAAATGGCCCTGCCCACACAAACGGGCAATACTAGGATGCTCCCCAACCTCCCCGATATGCCCAGGTCAATTTTTGACCCACGGTACCCCCAGACCCCTGGTCCACCCTAGAACCATGGGCTATAGCATACCAATGTTGCCTTAAATAGCCCCGTTCGCACTGTTTCTCTCGTTTGACCAATAAAATAGCCCCGTCCTCACAAATGGGAAACACGAGGACTCTCCTAGCCTCCATATCACGCCAAGGTTAATTTTTGGCATACGAAACATTGGACCTCGAGCCCACCCCTAAAACTATAAACTATAGCATACCAATTTGATCCCAAAATGCCCCGTTCACGCTGTTTGCCCCATTTGACTACCCAAATGGACACTCCCACACAAACGGGAAACACTAGGATGCTTTCCAGCCTCCCTGGCACACCCAGGTCAATTTTTATCCCGCGGCACCCCCAAACCCTAGGCCCACCCCTGGAACCGTGGGCTATAGAACACCAATTTGGCCTCAAAATGCCCTGTTCACGCCGTTTCACCCGTTTGACCAGCGAAATGGCCCCTCCTATACAAACGGGCAATACTAGGATGCTTCTTAGCCTCCCTGGCATGCCTAGGTCAATTTTCATCCCACGACATGATGTTGGGCGTATTTATATGTCAAAGCACCATAAATTACCCATGTTTTAGCTAAGTTTTGAGGATAAAATACATAATTCTTGCACTTTTAGTCTATTTTTAGTTAAATGGCCCCGTCCACATAAAAGGCCAACACTTGGATGCTTCCCAGCTTCCCTGTCATGCCCAGGTTAATTTTTGGCCCACGACACACGCGGACCTCGGGCCTATCCCTGGAATCGTGGGCTATAGCACATTGATTTGGCCCTAAAATGCCCCGTTCATGCCGTTTCGCCTGTTTGACCAACCAAATGGTCCCGCACACACAAACGGACAACACTAAGATGCTTCCCAGACTCCCCGACACGCCCAGGTCGATTTTTGGCCCACAACACCCCCGAACCCCGAGCATACCCCCGGAACCGTAGGCTATTATAGCACACCGATTTGGCTCCAAAATGCCGTACTCGCACTATTTCGCCCGTTTGACCAACTAAATGGCCTCGCCCATGGAAACGGGCAACACTAGGATGCTCCCTAGCTTTACTGGCATGCCCAGGTAGATTTTTGACCCACGGCACCCCTGGACCCCGAGCCCACCCCAAAACAGTAGGCTATAGCACATCGATTTGGCCCCAAATAGCCTCGTTTGCATTGTTTCTCCCATTTGACCAATCAAATGGCCCCGCCCACGCAAACAAGAAATACTCGGATGCTTCCTAGCCTCGTTGGTATGCCCAAGTCGAGTTTTGGCCCGTGGCACCTCTGGACCCCGGGTCCACCCTAAGAACCGTGGGCTATAGCACACCGATTTGGCCCCAAAATGCCCCATTCGTATCGTTTCGCCCCTTTAACCAACTAAATATCCCCGCCCACATAAACGAGCAATGTTAGGACTCTCCCCAGCCTCCCTGGTATACCTAGGTTGATTTTTGACTCACGACACCCCTAAACCTCGGGCTCACCCCCAAAATCGTAGGCTGTAGCATATCGATTTGGCCCCAAATAGCCTCGTTCGCACCATTTCTCTCGTTTGTCTTACCAAATGGACCTGCCCATCCAAACGGGCAACACTAAGACGTTCCCCAGCCTTCCTGGAAGGCCCAGGTCAATTTTCGGCCCACGGCACCCCTGGGCCAACCTCGGAACTATGGGATATAGCACACCAATTTGGTCCCAAATAGCACACCATACTATTTTTCATCTTTGAATTATTTACTTTTTATCACTTTTTTGGCTAAATAATTAAAATTGCATACCGAATTGGGGAAAAGTACCAATTTAGTGGGATAGAAGTAGTTTTTTAGAATATTGACTCGACCAAACTGCTATGGTCCACATAGATCTTGAAAAAATATACAGTTTCAAAAAAAAATTGACTCAAACAAATATTCGAGAGCAAAGTTATGAAGGTTTATAGTTTCACCATTTTACAATTACTTTTTTCTATCTCCTTTCACTCGCTATTTTTGATTGACCTTTTTTTCTATGGACTTTCGAAATTACAAATTATTAATAATGCTGTAGTAAGAAGGGTGTGAATGACACTTTCAATATTTAAAATTATATTTTAAAAAATGAGGTAGATAGAATAAGTTAAAATGTAAATTTAAAGAAGTGTTAAGGATAGGTGATTAAGCATTAACTGTTAGTTTTAGGGGATTTGTACAAATTAATTAGGTGATTATCCAAATGTACAAAAGTCTTACTTAGTAGATGCACATTTTTTTAAAGTGAGGTGTTTAAAAAATTGTTGTCTTTTGGCAAACTAAATTTATGTTTGGTCAAAAATATATTTATTGCCTTGTTCCTCTTTAATTACATGAATTACTTCCTCCGTTCGCTTTTACTTCAATAACAACAACAAACTCAGTGTATTCCCATCAAGTGGGGTCTGGGGAGGTAAAATATACGTAGTCCATGCAGCTAGCTCCTAATAAGTAGAGAGGTGATTTCTGATAGACCCCTGGCTCAAGATAAAGAATAGTTAACAAGGTCATAGTAATATATGAAACAGAATGGATGGCATAACCGAAATAAGAAATGAGAAATAATAAAAATAGAGATACACGAAAATAAGTGCAATACGAAAGTAAAAATAGGAAATAAGAAATACGAAAGGACACCCCCTAGTAGTAACATACACTAGCGGCTCCTACCAATGGACACAGTCCTAGGATTACTAACCCAGCTGCACCAGAGCACCCTAACTACTAGTTACAACCCACACACGAATTAGTCTTCTTCCTTTATCCGTGACCTCCACACTTCCTATCTAGGGTCATGTTCTCTGCATCAATCCCAAACGAATGTTACACTAAATAAAAATTATAACTACAAAAATTAAAAATTACTAACACAAATCCTCACTTATTTTCCGTTAAATAGCATATAGCTAGCATAATTACCAATAATTCATCGTTAAATAAGATTAACAATGGGATTTTATTGTTTTCACAAAAATTATCTGTTGCTAATTCGTGTTAAATTTGTATGATATTGAGGTTAGTTATATAAATTTATGCAAGATCTTTTTATTGATTAAAAGTCTGCTATGGCTTTGTGAATCAAATATACAAAAGCAAATAGACTGTTTTTACATTGTACAGAAAGTATAAAATGAAAATTTTGTAAGAAAAAAAAGGTGTAATATGAATTAGTTAACTAGTAAATGAAATTCTTTGATTTTTAAAGAAAATTTTAAATGTAATCTTATCTCTCTTTTCTATCATTATTTTCAGTCAACTTAATTTTTTGTTTATTTGTGTTTTCTTTTCTATTTATGTTTTGCGGATAATTAACTTTTGTACAAATTATCACGCTCATTTTTTACTTTCTTCATTCATTGTTATCTTAGTTTATTTTATTTTAATTTATTTTTGAAGGGAGACTTATTCTAGAAATTATGGAATCATGGAATGCACAAATGATGTGAGTTTCTCAATGAAAACATTTATCCTAGTTAATTTTTTCGATGTTGTTTTCTATTTTTTATGTTCGTATAACTTTAGTTTTTTTTTTCTTAGTCTAATTTACTACTCTTTTATGATATGTATTTTTTTCTCCTTTAATTTTCTCATTATTTTAGATTTGAATATTTTGTCTTATCCAAAGAAATTTATGTAAACCACGCTTTATCTTGGAACATATATTTTTAAAGACATTTTTTCATGGGGTTTGATAACTTTCTTAAGTTGTAAGAGTGGGGTAAAATATAAATTTTGATTGAAACAAGTAATATGATAAAATGAGAATAGAATAAAAGAAAATGATTTTTCAGTGAGTTTCTTTAAAAAGAAAATGGTTGAGCCACATTTAAATGGATTAAATCATAGTTTTGGTCAACAAATGTATTGGATTAAAACTTGTAAATGTTTGTCAGTGAGTGGATTTTTTATTCGTTTATATGTTCTTAATAGGCTCTCCTTTATAACAAATAAGAGATTTGAAAAAAGAATTATTTCTTGTCTGTCTTACAAGGAGGTACTTTTTTTTAACGTGTTTCATATAAATCAAGTAGTCAAAACTCAAAATTGTTCTTCATTTCTTTTTAGTATATTTTGTTCATATGAAATAGAACTTCAAATACTTTTAATTTCATTTATCATGATTATTAAATACTTAATATTAATAAAGTGGAAAAAGTCATTTATTGAGGAACTTTTCATATTACTCCCTTTTTTAATTTGTTTTTTTAATCCATTTTCTGAAAAAGATATTTCTTTATAAATTACTTATTAATTTCAATTTTTTACATAACATGTTCACAATCAAAATTAAAGATTATTTTGGGAAATCCTATTATTTTTAAATTATAAAATTCAAATTTCTTCTTTACTTTTTAAAACCTCATGTCAAGTCAAAATCCAACAAATAAATCAAAATAAAGGAAATAATTTTTAGTCAAAACTTGAAAGAGTAATATGAGTAACTCTTTTTTCCCAAATAATTTGACACATTTTGGTTTGGTAGAAATGCATGTATTAGCTTTGTGTATTACTAATATTTTATTTAATATATTTTTTCATCCTATGCATAACTAATTTAAGTATTACTTATGCACTTACATTAATATTAAGGTGTGTATTACAAATACGTGAAAATCCATGGTGTTAGTAACACAATAGATTCTAATGCATATGACACCTGGCGCATTATTCCAAGGATACCCTAAAGTTTCTCCACCGAACTGTAGTACTGCATTAGAATGATTAAGGACGTAATTATCCCTCAAAATTCTTTCCACATTCTTTCCATCATATTTAAAGATAATTCATGTCTAGAATGACTAAAGACTCATTGTAACAAATGTTTTTAAGAAAAAAAAAATTATGCAATCCATATAATTTTTAATAGATTAAATCAAATACTATATAAAAAAAATATAAATATAACTAACGCAAGTATTACTAATATACTATATTTACATTATTATTACGCATCCTACCAAAAAACCTTATTCTCACAACAGCTTAATTAATGATAGGAGTAAATACAACACAACTTGTTAATTCCAAGGTCATGAATAAACACAAGTTTAGCCAAGGATACAATTGGCCAATGAAAAATAGTAGAGGGGGAAATTCAAACTATTCACCTTTTAAGATGTGTTTGGTAGAAAGGTAAATATTTTTCGGAAAATGTTTCTGTATTTTCTTATGTTTGATTGAAGAAAATTTTTGAAAAACATTTTCTTCATTAAACAATGAAGATAATAACTTCTTAATGGAAATAGAAAAAATAAATTCTATAAGTCACATTATTGTATGCTTATTGTATCCTCCCACCCAATATTATTTTTTGCTCAATTAAGTATAAATTACTTTTGAGATAATAATCTTTTTTGCTTACTTACCAAACTTCAAGAAACCAACTTATAAAACATTATATATGTTTATGGTATTCTCCGATCCACCCAACACCCCCAATTCCTACCTCTTGACCATTCCACTCCCACCACCGCCGAGGCCCTACATCCCAACCCCCTCCCGCCTCTACATATATTTTTTTGCTACATTATATATAAATAATTTTTTTTTCTTACTTATCAATCGCAACATTACATACAAGAAACCAACTTATTTTTGAAAAAAATATTTTTATACCAAACACTCCCCTAACATAAAATAATTGATGACTCTCTATTGAAAATTTTCAGGATGGACAAGTATATCTATAATTACTTGGTTACAAAGGGGTTGCATAAGACTGCTGAGATATTTGTAATTGAAGGAAATGTTGTAAATCCCAAAAATGTTGGTAAGTTTTTTTTATTTAAATTTATGGTAAATTTGCACTCATTAAAATAATTTTTAAAAGTTTTTTACGTGTGACTTATAACTTGCGTGTAATCATGAAAGTAGTTGTGGATGCTTGGATTATAGTAATCGGAGTAGTATCATTATGCTATACTATTGATAGATTTCACTGTCACAATATTAGTGATGGAGTTAGAATTTTTATTGAAGGGGTTTAAAAGAGTACACACGAATTAATCGTGTACGGGATTCATCATCTATTATATATACACAAAAAATAATTTTAACTAAATATAAATAAAGTAATTTTCCACAGTAGGTCAACCCCTTCCTTGTATGCTAACTCTGCCCTGACACAAGACATAGCAATAATTTTCTATTCTAAATCGAAAAAAATTCAAATTTGTCTAAATACTAGACGTAAGACAGTGGAGGATACTCTTTTATTTGATGATTATATTTTGTTTTTTTTAACAATTATATTATTCCTTTGATTTTATTTTTATTTTGAGTTTATAATAAAAGATACATTTAAATTGTCACTTTTTTTCCACGAGTTTTGCACTTTTAATTTAAGTATATATATGTTGTTTTTTTGTATATGAACTATTATTATCTATGTATTAAAATGCATTTTGAAATAACCCAAAGTTTTTCCCTGCCTTGCCCCGTTTAGCTATCGCCCTACCCTGTCCGTTTTAACCTTTGTACTGCCCCGCCCTACTCTTGTCCTGCTTCATTGTCATTGTGAATCAATTATTTTATTTTTCTATCTGAACGATAGTGATAGTTAAAGGTTGTCTCTGTATGAGCTATAACTCACAGATAGTTGTAGAAATGAGCTAGAACTCACGAATAGTTGTAAAATTAGTTACCGATGCTTGGGTTAGGATAGATTGCTTAGATTGTAAATCCCTTTGGGCAGTGGGCCTTTCCCAGACTTTGGGTGAATGCAACATACTTCGTGTATCTGAATACCCTTTTATTTGATGACTATGTTATTTTAAAGAACTTCTTTATTCTTTTGACTTCATTTTTAAGTGAGATAATGGTTAAAAAAAAAAAACACATCTGAATTATCATAGTTTCACATCTTTAAATATAATTGTTCTCTTTTCCTACATCAACCATCAATATCTATATATTAAAACACACCTCAATTATCAGTTGTTCCTTTTTCAAATAAAATAGATTGGATGGAATGATAGATAATTAATGTCATTCTTTGAAGCATTTAGTGCACTTATTTGAGGTTAATTTTATTAGAAAGTGTTTTTCATATTTTTAAAATTGTGATAATTGATATTTTTTTAAATTTTAATTATTTAATTTCTGTGATTTTTTTTAGCTATCGAATCTGCAGAGGGATATTTAATGGAATGGTGGGACGGATTTTATGATGTATACAATACTTATCAGGCCGAGAAGGCCCAACGATCCTATGTTAAGGTGTTAACTAAAATTTTTCAAGTTAAATTCATCTTTTTGAGGATTATTAAATCTAAAGACATGATTTTTTTTAAATTCTCAGGATGCATGGACTGCTGACAATGTGGGATATCATATCCCTTCTGATATGCCAACGTATTCTCCAAATACTGCTACACAGGTTACCTCTCATACCATACAATCATTTAAGCCTAATTTTATATATTGTAGCGTCTTTATTAGACCTGTCAATACGGGTCAGCCCAGCCCATTCAGACTAGTCCACACGGGATAGTCCATACGGGCTTTGAGTTTAATGGGCCGGGCCATCAAAATGATGGGTCAAAAACACCAAGTCCACACCATTAAGGCTCAAAAATACCCTTAATGTATTAGAAATGGCTCAAAGATGCCCTTCTTCCTCTATTGGTTCAAAATTACTCCTCCATCCACCTATTTGGATCAAAAATGCCCTTAACATTAAATTTAAGTCCAAAACTGTCTCCTCTTTTTAACAAATTCTGATGTGAAATATAATTTTATTTAAATTAAATACATGACATTATTTTTATTGGTCCACATGTAGTTAGACTCAAATTCATGCACAATTTAATGGTCCTCTTTTCACTAATTTTTTTAGTTATATATAAAAATTTAAAAGAATTAATTAATGTTAAAGTGCAAAATTAGAAAAGAATTCCATAAATAGGATAATTCGCAAAGTGCAAATACTCTCATAGTTAATGATTATCTATGTGTGCCCAAATATTAGAAAACATATTTTAGGTAAAATTTTGAAGACTTTTAGTTCTTTTTAGGTTTTTAACTTTTTATATAAAAAAAAAAACTTGAAAGTAATTTAAGCCTTTATTTAATTTAGGTAAGAATGCATAATATTTTACACTTCTATCCTTCTCCAACATGAAACCATAAAAATTTTAATAATACAAATAAAAATAGTAATGGTATATATATATATATGAAAATGTAATTAAGAAAAATACCCCTACATGAAATAAAAATAATAATAACTTTTTTTAAAAAAATCCATTCTCCCTTAGAAGACATTACAATAGATAAAATCATTTAATATTTTTCCTTATATATATATATTAAAATGTAAGTAGAAAAACACCTCTACGTGAAACCAAAAAAAAATAATAACTTTTTTTTAAAAAAACATTCTCCCTTAGAAGACTTTACAATAGATAAAATCATTTAATCTTTTTCCTTTATTTTTATTTTACTAAATAAATATATAAAATGGAATTAAGAGTCCTAAAATATATAAATATGAAACCTGAAACATATAGGGAAATTAAGAGTCCTAAAATATATGGAAGAAAATTAAGAGTCCTAAAATAGAAAAAAAATATTTCTTGAAAAAACAAAAATTACCATAAAAATAACTATTATGATGTACCATAAATTACTTGATAACCTTGTACCAATCTAAAATTAAAAAAATAATAATTAAAAAAAAAAACCCACCACTGACGTGAAACACACAAAAACTATATAATAATAAATATTATAATTAAAAAAATCAAAAATAATATAATAATAAAAATTTGTAACTAAAAAACCCGAAGATAATATAATAATAAAATAAATTGTAACTAAAAAAAGCTCACCACTATGTGAAACCAAAAAAATAATATAATAATATTAATGCATATCTATTCCACCAAAAAATATATAATATCATAATTAAAAAATTATAATTACAAAAAAAATTACCCCTACATGAAACCACAAAAAATAATATAATATAAAGGAGGAGACATTTTTGGACTTAAATTTAATGTTAAGGGTATTTTTGATCCAAATAGGTGGATGGAAGGGTATTTTTGAACCAATAGAGGAAGAAGGACATTTTTGAGCCATTTCTAATACATTAAGGGTATTTTTGAGCCAAATAGATGGATGGACGGATATTTTTGAGCCTAAAGGTGGAAGAAGGCTATTTGTTTAACATTTTCAATAGTTGAAGGGTATATTAGACCCTTTTCCGAAAAATAAATAATGAAATTTACTATTAAGTGTTAGTGTTAGAGATTTGTTTAAATTAATTAGGGAATTGTCCATAATGCAAAAGCCATATTAATAGAATTCACTTCTTTTTCTTCTTTTTTATTTTTTTTTTTAATTTAAGTGACATACTTGAATGAAAGTTTCTTTATTTATTTTTTTTTTTTTGAAAAAAGGTGTGATTGGAGTTAATTAGTAATAAATGAAGTTGTTTAATTTTAGAGAATATCTAAGTTGTAATTTGTAATCTTCTCTTATTATTTTCAAGTCAAATTTTTCTTGTTGGTTTCTATCTTTTATTTTATTTAGATTTTGCATGCTATTAACTTCTCCTCAATATATAATTAAAATCTTATTTTCACTTCTTGTTATCTTTTTTTTTTTTCTCTCTTTCTCCACTATTCTCTCTTCTTCTTTTCTTGACTTTCACTTTTTTATTCTCTTTTTTTTTTCTTTAGTGATTATGGGTTCGTGGTGCAATCAAGTGATGTAAGTTTTTAAATAAAAACTTTTTTTTGAATTAAATTTTTTATTTTTTCTCATGATTTTAGTTTTGTTTTCTGTTAACTCTAATTTTTTTAATGATTCTTTGGTTATATTCATTCTTTTCTCTTTTTATGTTCTCATAATTTTAAGTTTAAATGTTCTTTTTAGTCAAAGAAACTTATATAAGACATGTTATATCTTGATGATTTTTTTGATTTTTTTTTGCTTATGTTTTGATAGTTATTTTTAAGTTATAAAAGTAGGGAAAACGTATATATTTTGATTGAAACAAGTGATATGAGATGAGTGTGGAATAAATAAAACGTCTTACTAGGGGGTCTTAAGAAAAAAATTGGGTTACATTTGAAAGTATTAAATCGGTCAGGATTAATAAATGAATAGGATTAAGACTTGTTCAATTTTTTTGTATGTGCATTAATATTTTAGGTCACTTCCAATTTCTTTAATTTTATGTGTTTTTTTACGAAAGATCTTAATATTTACTCAAAGGAGATTTGAAAAGATCATTTTATGTTATTTATTTATAAGTGACCAAGAAATCTTAATTCCTCAATTTTGACCAAGAAATAAAATAACGTATACATCACTCTTCTCAGACTCCATTCATAAAATTACACTGAATATATTATTATTATTATTATTATTATTATTATTATTATTATTATTATTATTATAATGAGATAATATCAAATTTTAATCCAATTTTAAAGAAAAAATAGGAGCAACTACTTTTTTCTCAAATAATTTGGACACTTAAAAGTCCACTTATTCAGATAATACCTCAATTAATTATAGGATCAAATATGACACAATTCATTAATTCCAAGGCAATGAATAGACACAAAAATCAAATTAATGATAAAATTGACCAAATTAAAATAACACAAGGGAAGATTTTAATAATAATAAATTACGTGGCAAGGTACAACTTTCAGAGTCGATTAAATTATTTTCCCATTGAAATTTTCCATCTAGCTTTTAAATACTTAAATATATTAATTATATAAATTTTATTTCATAAAAATTAAATTTTTTATTTCTAAGTTTAAATCTCAAAATTTCAATTACGCCACATAATAAAATAATTTATAACTCTCTATTGGAAATTTTTAGGTTTGACAAGTATGTGCATGATTACTTGGTTAAGAAGGGGCTGCATTTGACTGCTGATTTATTTGCCATTGAAGCTAATGTTGTTCATCCCAATCATGTTGGTAAGTTTTTTTTTAAATAAAATTATTACTGATCTGAACTTATTATTATGCTATAATATAATAATCTTGATTATCATTTATTAAAAGTTGTTTATAATCTTGGGATTCTTTGTTAAATGATTTTTTCTTATTTTTAATTAATAGAATATACAGATCTATTATCCATTAGCTATCCGACGATATATAGAAAGATCGATTATCGATCCAATAAATTGATTATTGATTCGACAAATCGATTATCGATTTGACCTATATATAGACAGATCAATTATCATTCCGACAGATCGATTATCAATTCGACCTATATATGGATAGATTGATTATTAATTCGACCTACACTAACCCAATCATCTTTATCGAAGTCCAAATGAATGATAATCTCGATGCATGAAGCATCCTGCATTCACTCAAAGTCAAGGAAAAGGGCTTGCAGCCCAAAGGGGATGTAACCTAGGTTGGCTACCCTAACCCAAGCATCACTACCTAACTTCAAATGAATGGTAATCCCGTGAAACAAACCATTGTGCATTCACCCAAAGTCTGGGATAAAGGCCCCCCACCCAAGTGGATATAACCTAGGCATCCTATCGTAACCCAAGCATCATAGCTAACTTCAAATCAATGATAATCTTGAGGCACGAAGCATCATCCATTCACCCAAAGTAGGGGAAAAGGCCCGCAACCCAAGGGGATGAGACCTAGGTAGGCTATACTAACCCAAACATCAATAGATAACTCCAAATAAATGATAATCTCGAGGCACGAATCACCATGCATTCATCCTAAGTCTACGAAAAAAGGGGATGTGAATCAGTAGTCAACTTCAAATGAATGATAATATCGAGGCACTAAGCATCCTGCATTCACCCAAAGTGACCTAGACAACCTACTCTAACTCAAGCATTAATAACTAATTTAAGAACTCTGTTTATTACTTTGATGTTATTTTAGTTTTATACGTCTGAGTATGTCAACAACAACATATCAAGTGTAATCCCACAGAGTAGCTTCTGGGGACGGTAGAGTGTACGCAGTGCATACCACAACCTAAGAAGAAGTAGAAAGGTTGGTTCCGGTAGACCCCCGACTAGTTCTATTTATGTGGCTAATAAGGAAAGTGTGCCATATCAATTTTTCTTGAAAGTTCTTTTCGTGTTTCTAAATTACATTAATTGCTATTTGTTATTTTGGAGGGATGCGGTCCATGTATTGATTGATACTTTTATTTGTGGTGATGTGATAATGTACAATTATTTGATTTTTGGGATTTGTTTCAGCAATCGAATCCCCGGAGGGGTTGCTAAAGGAGTGGTGGAATTTTTTCTATGATACATACATGTTTCAGCAGGCTGAGTGTGCGCAAGAATACAATACTGAGGTGTTTCCTAAAATTTTCCAAGTTAAGTTCATCTTTTTCAAAGACTATTATAATCTAAATGCCTGATTTTTTTGAACTCTCAGGCAGCACATACTATTGACAATGTTGTAGCTAATATCCCCTCCGCTCTGCCAGCGCTTTCTCCTCATTCTCCCATTCTATCATTTGAGCATAATATATCTCCTATAGTGCCGGCCTTCCACCTGACGACACCTGAATATGCGTTGATGTATGATTTAAGCTTTGTTGATATGCATCATCCAACTCAGCTAGTGCCATTTGAAACTAATTTTAGGTAACATATGTTTATTGCTTATACGGACCAACATTTCTGCGCTTGATATATTTTATATTGTTTTCACTCTTCACTTAATTTCGTGTTATATCTATTCTGCTTCGTTCTTGAACAAAATCACATTTCCATTGGGTTTTGTGCAATGCAATTATGACTGTAAAATTGTATTTATCCAATTCTGTGTTGCATAGTGAAAGCATCAATTTTGTTGTTGAAGTTCGTGAATCTGTAGATTTCTAACTCTTTTTGATGTTCACGTGTCATATAGCTGCCCGATGGAGCTGATACCAGATATGCCTCAACAATGGGAGGCAACAGTATGTGTTTACATTTCCGAGACAGCAACATATTTTTTTTAAATTGCGACATAACTATCGGTTTTATTCCTTCCAGGATGAAGGAGAGGGGCTTGGTATTTTCACCGATCAAACTATACAGATGGAACCAAATTACTCTGATGCTCTTGCTACGGCTATGCTTCTGATGCCAGATACTTCTAAAGCAGGTTTGTTTTTATTAGTTTCAAATGCCTTGTGTTTTAGAAAAAAGGAAAGTCTTTTACCACAAATTAAATTTCTAATTTTTTATTTAAATTTATGTGTCATAGGGAGCGATGTTAAGAAAGAAATGGAGTCTTTTGAAACATGATGGCTAAAAATAACTTTTTATTATAGTAAAATGATAATTTTAAAGTTAAATTATTATAGTTGAGTCATTTTGTTGAGGACAAACTAATAAGGAAAGTTTGCCATATAAATTAGGATAAACGAAGTGTAACATACCAAAAGTATCATTAACATATCATTAAAATGTTAATAAGGTTTCAACATGCCATGTCAATTCTTATATTAACATATCATTAAAATGAAATTATTATTTAAAAATTTTAGATATAGAATTTTGTTGTTGTTGCTATTATTATTCTTATTCTTATTCTTATTATTCTTATTAGTATTTTAAACGGTGTAAAACGAAAAGACTACTCATGGAAAAAAGATTGGATGGAATGATTGATAATATCATTCTTTGAATTTTTTGGTGCACTTATCAGAAGTTAGTTTTTTTTGGAAAGTGCTTTTCGTGTTTCTAAATTTATATTAATTGCTATTCTTTATTTTTGAAGGATGTTCACAACATAGTGACTGATTATTTTGTTTGTAGTGTTGTGATAATATACAATTATTTAATTCTGTGATTTATTTCTACAAGATTGGTGGTATGAGTTCTATAGTATGTTCAGCTCTAATCAGACCGAGCATGCCAAAGCGCCCTATGCTGAGGTGTTCTCTAGACTTTTATAAGTTCAATTTAACTTTTTTTTTGAGACAACTATAATCTAAATGATTGATTTTTTATAAATTCTCAGGCTGTACAGACTATGGACAATATGGTACCTCAGGTCCCATACGCTGTGCCAGCTAGCTTTCTTACTATGCATCGTTTGGTCCTTATTTTATAGATTATAATGTCTCCCTTACGATGTCAATCTTTTGTCCTAACTATAGGCACATAACATATCATCTGCGGCCCCAGCCTTTAGTCCTGAGAGATCACAAGAGCAATGCCCTTTCGATCAAACTGTGCAGATGGAACCAAGTCCCCATGCCCATAAAAAGATTAAGCTTTCGGTGCCAGAACCTTCGGAAGCAGGTTCGTTGTATTAGTTTCAAATACTTTGAGTTTATGTTTTAGAATCTTTTATCTTTGATTTTGATAACACATATGAGCTCACCTAAGTAGTTTATACTCTTATACATCGACTTAACATGCATTAAGATGATAACCAAATACTGCTAGAAAGAATGTATCTATAGCATAGATTATTTGGTAGTTACAGAAATGAATCAAAAAATCAAGAATACTAATGTCAAATTTTGTTAGTGTGAAAATGTTATGGTTGTGTGGATGATCTGTTTGTCAATTATAAGCTCTTCAACGAAAATTAAATAGTTCTCTGTTATAACGGAAACTCATGTCAGATTCTTTGTTGATTATCGTTGTCAGGTTTTTCCATTGACTCCAGCTCAGAGATGTTGCAAACTGATCAATATCTCACGATTTCCGATCTTCCTCATGACATTAAGAAGGTGATAATTTTGAGAAAGATCATAATTCGTTAGCTGTTATAAAGTTTATGTAGGCTATATATGCCATGAATAAAGAAAAATGAATTTCTTTTACTTAATTTAAAGAAATAATATATTGATGGTACTTGTATTCAAGTCCATTGTTAGGTTTATATAAAAGATCGTATTCTTCCTTGGTTGTGAATAAGCCTTTCTTAGATTAGCGAGAAGCCTAGTCAATCATATCTATAGATTTATGTCAAAATGATGACGGCAACTTTGGCTCATGAAGTATTCTTTGTTTACGCAAGGTTCGGTGAAGAGCCATATCCCAAGGGATACAATATAGGCTGCCTACCTTGATGCGAGCATCAATAGCTGATTCCATTGCTCGAATTTTTGACCTAACAGTGACACAGCGGCAACTGGTGCACCAAGCATTCCATGTTAGAAGGGTCTAGGGAAAGGCCGCATTGCAAGGGTTGTGATGTAGGCAAGCTACACTAATGCAAGCATTAATGGTTGCTTGCATGTCTCGAACCAATGACCTGTAGGTCACACAGAGACAACTTTACCATTCTTGCTAATATTTTCTATAACATGTGATTTTTATATGTGATCTCTTGAAATTACCTCAAGAGTAGAGGGCATAGATTGAGTAAAGTTTTTAAATTGTGATATCCATTTCACATATAGAAGGGGGAAGACATCCTCATTCTGCATCATCGGGAGGATATGGTAGGAGACGAAGTGAAAAAGGAAATGAATGTTAGTTCAATTATTGAGTTCCATAAGATTTGTTTTGTTTATGTATCGGAAATTCACCTCACCGCCTTTTCATATAGGAGAAAACCGAGAATTCTTTCTCGCAATGAGAAAAGGATGAACTCCATTTAAAGAGTAGAGCCTTGATCGTTTCCAAGCCTGTGCACTTTGAGCGCGAAGCCTTCCATATGGGAACACTAGTTTGATTCGCCCACTCTTGTCATTATTGATGTAATGATCACGCTGTCAAGCAAGCTTAGACCATTAGGCTCCAATGTTTTGAAAAGCGAAAAGCACAAAAAGGAAACCAGATCTATGGGCGTGAAGCGAAAAGATAGAATTAAAGCGCATACTTCTTTGAAGTAAATCACACAAAGAAGCAATAAGACCTATGGCTTTAAGCAAAAAGTGAGAACTAAAGCGCATGCTTCGGTGAACTAAAGCACACGAGTTATGGAAAACAATAAAAAAGTACCTAATATATATATATATATATGAATTTAATGCTATACTAAAGCTAATATCAATCCAACTGCTCATAGTTAAGCCAAATATAACCGTTTATCATGGGAATTATTTTGCGCATCATCATTTGAGTGCACGCACACTTCTCCAAGCTTCTTTGCTTTGCTCATGAAGAGATAAATCCTCCCTTGGCTTGATTTATCGTTTTAAACAATAAAACCCTGATCCTTAATAGTACTATGTGTCTTAGCTGATCTTGCCATCATAACATATCCGAAAGTTGTTATTTACTTTGATCTCTTGTGCAAATAGCTTGGTATAAATCAAACATATTTTAGACTACTTTGTCTTTGAAAGTAGTCTAAAACCTTTTTATCTAGGCCATTCCAATTTTAACAAGTTATTACTAGGGGTCCCTGACCTAGTACAAGTAGTGCTGGAGAATGTTATAAACTAAATAGAAACATTCCATTTGTGACTTCCTTTCTCTTTTCCTTATAATTTTCATATATAGAATATAAACTACACAATTAGGTAAAACGCACAAGTTATGGAAACTAAAATAAGAACAATACATGTATGAATTTAATGCTATAATTAAGTTATGGTGAGGATTTTTTGCGTGTCTTCATCTGAAGCGCATTGTTTCTCTCATAAAGAAACAAATCCTTTCTTGGATTGCTTTTCGTTGTTATAGTCCTGTTGCAAAAGTCCCACATCAGTTATATAGGGAACTGATGTGGGGCTTATATAACCATGGGCTTTCCCACCTTAATAGCTAACTTTTGCGATGTGGCTCTCCTAAGTTTGTATCAATGTTATCAGAGACACCCATCACCCTCCATGCACACTGTGCCTTGGTTGGTGAAGATGGTATGGCACTATTCGTCCAGTGCTAGCAATGTCTAGAGCACAACCATCAAGGCGCCTGGCACCTCACTCAAAAAGGCTACTTGGTAAAGAGCTACGTACACAAATAAAGTGTAGGATACCGAGTGTGGAGCCGTTAAGGACGACAGATGCGGAGTGTGGTGGTTTATTATGATCCTATTGCTAAAAGTCCCACATCAGTTATATAGGGAACTGATGTTGGGCTTATATAACCATGAGCTCTCCCACCTTAATAGCTAGATGGGGTGTGATTCTCCTAAGATTGTATCAAAAATCTTGCCATCATAACATGTATGAAATTAGTTTCCCTTTACATTGATCGGTTTCTATATTCTTCAAGTAGCTACCTATAAAGTAAATATATTTTAAACTACCCGACCTTTGTAAGTAGTCCAAAATACTTCTACCTCGGTCATTCCAATTTCCGCAAGTTAATACTAGAGGCGTCCGACTTGGCAAGTTGTATTCGAGAATGTTATAAACTAAATAGAAATATTCCGTTTGTGACTTCCTTTCTATTTTTCCTTATAATCATCATAGGGTAGAGCATAAATTAAAGATATAAATATATAATGAAATAGAAACCTTTTTTCTTTCAGTTTTCAATTCAACAAATCATCATAAATGCATAAACAATAAAGGCTCAAATCTCATTTTATTTTCTAATGAATGGGTGGTTGTTGGGCAAGGTTGTTCGAATACAAAGTGTGGCTTTCCATAAGAGGCAGGTGTAGTGTTGTGGCCCTGGGTTCATCTGCACCCAGTACTTCCAACGCAAAATCTGAGTTATGCATAAAAATCTAGTAAAATTTTGATGACTAGTATGTATAATAATTTCAAAAATACAATGTGTTCTATACAACGAACCTTAAAGGTTGAACCTATAGGGCTTAAATTCTTGATTTGCCTCTGCTTTTCATTTATGTCTCATAGCTCCCTATCATGCTTTCTGATTACTTTCTACAAAATCCTATAAGAAATAATATACATTTAAACATATCTTGTGGCATACTGTTTTCATGCTTGTATTATGGTCTACGTCATCCCTCGCCAACATAAGGGTGGATTAGTTAAAAAAACCATTGTATCCGACCAGGGAAAAAATATGTTCCTCCATATCTGTTGTTTACTAAATTTAAATTATGCACAACAATTTGAATGAACTGTTTCATGCTCGCTGTGTAATTCTTCAAAAAAAAATTAAAAGATCTTACTGCTATACTGAGAATTTTAATGTGCTTCTTTTCATTTTTTACAGGTGCTTCAGTTTTGTCAAGTTATTATACGAGTGCCTGCAATAATTACTATAAATTGTGGTATCGCTTCCTAGATATACCACTTACCGGGCAAATACCTTCGCACCGCAAAAAGGTGATTCTTCCCATCTGTCCTGGTGGACAAAGTCACCTTATCTGTTGCTAGTGGGAGGTAGGAGGTATTCCATCGATTTAATCGAGGTATGTGAAAGCTGGCCCAAACTCCAAAATTATCAGAAAAAAAGAGAGTGAGCCATCGATGTGCATATACACTTAGTTTTTCTCCTATAAGTAGGTGAAGAGCTGTGGTTATTAGGAGCTAAAATTGAAACTTAAGCTGATGCTTAAAATATGCACTTTTTGACCATCGACTTTGCTCATTGGGTTTCTGTTTGCTGATGATTGACATGACAGAAGTGTCATATGATCCGTTTCATTCATTTAAAGAAACAGTAAAACGAATGTTACTTCTTGTCTGATTTGAATATTTGATCTAAATGGCAACTAAATAACCATGCGTTGAATAGTTCCTTCATTTTGCATGGTTAAACAGATAATTGTACGATGCTTACCGATAATGGCATAAATTCAAGATTATATGATGACATAGCAGAGGGTGTATTTAAGTGACACGGTTAGGACAAAAGGGTAGTAAGACTAGTAACATGGTGCCATCAGCTGACGAACGTCCTCTCCATCCAAAGTATATATAAATCATAGTAGAATAGAGTTTAGGCCTATGAAAGTAACGCAAAATTAGGGGTTGAGTAACCCTATTCTAAGTTGCTCGGACTCTCAAAAATTGTGGCCGCACCTATGTCGGATCCTTCAAAAATGCACTTCTTTTGAAGGATCCGACATGCACCCAATGACATTGTTGGAAGAGTCCGAGCAACATAGACCCTATGATAGAGATGTTTTGGAACTCTATGGTTGTGGAGGCATATGGGGATAATAGGCTATCGGGATGACTTAAAGTGAAACCGTGATTACTGGAGGTTCCATGTTGTAACTAAGCCAAGGACAACGGAGATGAATATCAAGGGCATTTTTGCTACTGCTAATTTTCAATATAAGAAGTATATGAAAGACAATACGTGTTTTTTATCGGTCTTCTTGGTCCAAAAAAGAAGTTGGCTTGCTTGTTTGTCCATGACTGTCGTCTCTGTGCTAGCGAGATCAAATAAATATAGTCCACGAAGTTGTTTTTTTTCTTCTTTTCTAATTATAATAGTTATTACTTATATTGCATAGTGATAATTAGTTGTTACTTAGATATTGCATAGTGAAAGCATCGATTTGATTGTTGAAGTTCTCGAATCTGTAGATTTCAAACTCTTTTTAATGTTCATGTGTCATACAGCCACCCGATGAAGCTGATTCCATATATGCCTCAACAATGGGAGTCCAGCATATGTGTTCACATTTCCGATACAGCAGCATATTTTCTTAAAGTTGAGACATAACTGTCGGTTTTATTCCTTCCAGGATGAAGGAGAGGGACTTGGTATTTACACTGAACAAACTACGCTAATGGAACAAAACTCCGATGCTCCTACCACGGCTATGCTTCCGATGCTAGATTCTTCTGAAGCAGGTTTGGTTGTATTGGTTTCAAATGCCTTGAGTTTTAAGGAAAAAAGGAAGTCTTTTACCACAAATTTATTAATTCTTTATTTAAAAGCCATGTGTCATAGGGAGTGATTTTAAGAAATAAAGAAGTCTGTGAAACATGAAGGCTAAAATAAACTTTAGACATGTGACTATAAATTATTATAGTAAAATGAGAATTCTAAAGTTAAATTATTCTGAAATATATAATTGAGTCATTTTGTTCAAGGCGAACTAATAAGGGAAGTTTACATAGGATAAACGGAGTGTTAACATACTAAAAGTATCCTTGATATCTAGTAGTAGGTTTCAACATGCCATCTCAATTCTTATATTAACATATCATTAAAATGAAAATATTATTAAAAAATTTTAGATATAGAATTTTGTTGTTGTTGTTCTTATTATTATTTTTAAATGGTCTAAAAAGAAAAGACTGCCCATAGAAAATATATTGAATGGAATGATTGATAATGCCATACTTTGAAGTTCTTGGTGCACTTATCAGAGGTTAATTTTTTCTCGATAGTGCTTTTCGTGTTTTTAAATTTGCATTAATTGCTATTCTTTATTTTGGAAGTATGTTCATAACGTATTGACTGATCATTTTGTTTGTGGTATTGTGCTAATATACAATTATTTAATTTTGTGATTTCTTTCGGCTGTCGAATCTCAGGAGGTATTCCATGAGATTGGTGGTATGGGTTCTTCAGTGTATTCAATTCGAATCAGGTCGAGCGTGCCGAAGAGCCCTATGGTGAGGTGTTTTCTAGACTTTTATAAGTTAAATTTAGCTTTTTTTAAATTTTTTGAGACTACTATAATCTAAATGAATGATTTTTTTTTTAAATTCTCAGGCAGCACAAACTATGGACAACGTGGTACCTCAAGTCCCATATGTTGTGCCATTTAGCTCACTTATTATGCATCGTTTGGTCTATATTTTATAGATTACAATGTCTCTGTTATGATGTCACTCTTTTGTCCTGATTATAGGCACATGATATATCACCTGAGGTGACTGCCTTTAGTCCTGAGAGATTGCAAGAGCAATGCCCTATCTATCAAACTATGGAGATGGAACCAAATCCCCGTGCCCTTAAAAATATTAAGCTTTCGGTGCCAGAGCCTTCGGAAGCAGGTTCGTTGTATTGGTTTCAAATACTTTTCGTTTATCTTTCGGAATCTTTTGTCTTTGATCTTGATGACACATGTGAGCTCACCTAAGAAGTTTATACTCTTCTATGTCGACTTAACATGCATTTTTGAACCAAAATACTAATGTCAATTTTTGTTAGTGTATGAAAATGTTAAGGCTGTGTGGATGATCTGTTTTCAATTATAAGCTGTTCATGGACAATTTAAATAGTTCTCTGTTGTGGAAACTCATAATAGATTCTCTGCTGACGATCATTATCAGGTTATTCCGTCGTTCTGGGATGCAGTAAATTCCCTAGTCTACTCAATATCTTGTGATTTTCCGATCTTCCTCCTGGCATGGAATTAAGAAGGTGATAAGTTTGAGAAAGATCATAATTCGTTAGCTTTTAAACCGTATATGTAGGCTTAATGTGCCATGAACTAAGACAAATGAGCTTCTTTTACTTAATTTGAAGCAACAATATATTGATCATACTTGTACTCAAGTCCATTGTTAGGTTTATATAAAAGATCACATTCTTCCTTGGTTGTGAATAAGCCTTTCTTAGATTAGCGAGAAGCTTAGTCAACATATCGACAGATTTGTGTCAAAATGATGGCGACAAATTTGGTGCATGAAGGATTCTGTGTTTACGCAAGGTTCAGCGAAGGGCCATATCCCAAGGGATACAACGTAGGCAGCCTACCCTGCTGCAAACATCAATTGATATGTAAACCTAATGATTGACTAGGCTTCTCGCTAATCTAATAAAGGCTTATTCACAATGAAGGACGAAAGCAGTATTTTATATAAACCTAATAATGGACTTGACTACAAGTACCATCTATATATTGTTTCTTCAAATTAAGTAAAAGAAATTCGTCTGTCTTAGTTCATGGCATATATAGTCTACAAAGATTGTTTATAAACTAATGAATTATGATCTTTCTCAAGTTTATCACCTTCTTAATGCCATGAGAAGAGGAAGATCAGAAAATCACGAGATATTGATTAGACTAGGGAGCTTGTTGCATCGTAGAGCTAGAGCCTGTGGAACAATCTGATAACGATTATATCAACAAAGAATCTGATATGATTTTCTGTTATAACAGAGAACTATTTAATTGTCCTTGAAGATCTTATAATTGACAAAAAGATCATCCACACAGTCATAACATTATCAGACACTAACTAAAATTTACATGGGTATTCTTGTTCAAAATGCATGTTAAGTCGACGTATAAGAGTATAAACATCTTAGGTGAGTTCACATGTGTTATCAAGATCAAAGACAAAAGATTCTAAAACATAAACTCAAAGTATTTGAAACCAATACAACAAACCTACTTTAGAAGGTTCTGGCACCGAAAGCTTAATCTTTTTAAGGGCACGGGGATTTGGTTCCATCTTCACAGTTTGATCGATAGGGCATTGCTCTTGCGATCTCTCAGGACTAAAGGTCAGCACCGCAGATGATATGTTATGTGCCTATATTTAGGACAAAAGAGTGACATCATAACGGAGACATTGTAATTTATAAAGTAAGGACCAAACGATGCATAGTAAGAGAGCTAACTAGCACAGCATATGGGACTTGAGGTACTACATTGTCCATAGTTTGTGTAGCCTGAGAATTTAAAAAATAATCATTCATTTGGATTATAGTAGTGTCAATTAAAAAAAAGAAGTTAAATTTTACTTAGAAAAGTCTACAGAACACCTCAGCATAGGGCTCTTCAGCATGCTCCGCCTGATTCAAATTTAACATACTGAGAACTCATACCACCAATCTTCTAGGAATACCTCCTGAGATTCGATAGCTGAAAGAAATAGCAGAATTAAATAATTGTACATTAGCACAACACCACGAACAAAATGATCAGTCACTATATTGTGAACATCCCTCCAAAATAAAGAATAGCAATTAATTCATTTTAGAAACACAATAAGTACTTTCCAGAAAAAATTAACCTCCGATCGGTCACTTAGAAGATTGGTGGTATGCATTCTATGGAATGTTCAGCTCAAATCAGGATTAGCATCCGAAGATCCGTATGCTGAGGTGTTCCCTAAGCTTTTCTAAGTTATATTTATCTTTTTTTTAGATTATTATATTATAATGTAAATGTATATTTTTTTTAATTCTCAGGCCGCACGGACTATGGACAATGTGGTACGTCAAGTCCCTCATGCTGTGCCAGCATCTTTTCGCCCTTCTGCTAGACCAGTTAGCTCTCCTACCGTACATCGTTTTGTCCTAATTTTATTGATTATAATTTCTCCTTCTGATTTCACTTTTTTGTCTTATAGGGCACATAATATATCTCCTCTGGGGCCGGCCTTTAATCCTGAGAGGTTGCAAGTGCAATACCATCCGAGGATGGATGAGGACGAAGTGACATCTAATTTAAGATTTCTTGAGATTCGTTGTAGTCAGAGGACACCATTTGTAACCAAATCTAGGTAACGTGTTATGTTTATTTGCTAATACGAACCAATGTTTTTGCAGTTGTATTTTATAGTGTTTTCCTTGTTAACTTAACTTCATGTTATATTATGCTGCTTTGCTCTGAAAAAAATAATGATTCCATTGGATTTTTTGCAACACAATTATGACCATAAAATTGAATTTATCCTGTTCTCAGTATTAATTTCCCTGGATAACTAGTTATGTCTATGATATTGCATAGTGAAAGCGTCAATTTGGTTGTTGAAGTTCTGATGAGAAGATTTATAACTCGTTTTGATTTTCATGTGTCATACAGATGCTTGATGGAGCGGATTCCTAGTACGCGTCAACAGAGGGAGGGCGGAGTATGTTTACATTTCCGAGACAACCACATTTTGTTTTTTTAAGTTGTGGCATGACTGACGAAGTTTAATTCTTTCCAGGATGACGGAGCGGGATGTGGTATTTACTTTGAACAAACTATGCAGATGGAACCAAACACCATGCTTCCGGCGCCAGATCCTTATGAAGCAGGTTCGTTTGTATTGGTTTCAAATACCTTACGTTTATGTTTCAGAATCTCGTCATTGGTCTTGATAACACGTGTGAGCTCACTTAGGTAGTTTCTACTTATGTACGTTGACTTAACATGCATTAAGATCGTAACCAAATTCTGCAAGAAAAGCTTCTTCGATGGAGCAATCAGTTGCATACTCGTTCCTGTATTGCATTTACCAACACTACATGAATTTTAGTTTTAACTTTTTATCTCCGATTCTGAACACCAAGTACTTATATAGAGTAGATTACAGCCTCGTTTCTGTCCAGCTTTAAGGAGATGAAATATTTAGCGTAAGGTGAGGTTTTGTTTGGCGTATACAAGATCTCTCAATACGTAACGGAATGTATCTACAGACTAGATTATTTGGTAATCACACAAGTGAATAAAAGAATTGCTTATCTGAGAACGTCTTTTGACCTATAATAAGAATGTTCATTTTTGCTAGTGTATGAAAATCTTGGTCGGTTACCAGTCCTTCAAGGCCAATTAAACAGTTCTCTGTTATAACAGAGATACAGCAAACTCCATAATCAAAGCAAGATCTTCCTCTTTGCATGGAATTAAGAAGGTGATATCCTCAGAAAGCTCACAATTCATTAATTATTGTACAGTAATGTAGGCTATAGTTGTGAGGAATGACGGATGCATTTTGTTACTTCTTGATTGTTCTAAGCTTATAAGCATTTTGTAATCCAAGATTTACTCATGAGTACTCGATCATGAGTGCAATGACATCCGATTTTGTTGCTTTCTGCCGATTATAAAATGACTGTTGCATATTTTTTCTACCAATACGGAGATTTAGGAGAAATGGTTCTTTAAGAAGCATCCTGTTACTTTTGCTACAAGCGGAAAGAATGACAATATCATATACTGTACAACAACCCCAACATACCCGGTGTAATCCCAGAAGTGGGGTCCAGGTAGGGTGATGTGTACGCAGCATTAAAGTGCAGTGTCTTGATGGTGAATGTTAAGCTGCTAATACATTGAGATGAGGCATAGAGGGTTAAGGTTTCAAAGCTGAGAGAACGTAACGTTGATGGCTTTAAGCATTAGTGATTAAGGTTAAGGTTATAAAGTTGATGGCTTTAGGCATTAGTGATTCTGTATAAGGTTAAGGTGACCTACGACTTTTGGTATTCATATTAGCTGCCTTGATCATTGATGACATAACATTATACTAATGATAGTTAAGCTTATGCAAATTAGACTCCAAATAGTTTTTAAAGATATTGATCCTTAGTGTTTGAAGAAACATATGTTGATGGCACTTGTATTCAAGTCCATTATTAGGCTTATATTTGGTCGTTCATAAGCTGTTATTAGATTAGCGAGGAGCGTAATCAATCAAATCTACAGATTTAGTGTCGAAATGATAAGGGCAGCCTGATGCATGCAGCAGCGTCTTGCATTTCTGCTGGATCCAGGCAGGGGCCATACTCTATCAATGTAGGTAGACAACCATCTCGATGTAAACATTAATGGCTTATTCCACAGAGAACAACTTTATAGTTGCTTGAAGGCTCCCCTTCTTACCATCAAAATGATAAAAATGTAAAGGGACTGTGCCTGCTTTTCCTGCAGAGAATTTCTCATGAGTATAGATTGAGGAATGAACTGTTTCATGCTCGCTGTGTAATTCTTCAAAAAAAAATTAAAAGATCTTACTTCTATACTGAGAATTTTAATGTGCGTCTTTTCATTTTTTACAGGTGCTTCAGGTTTGTCAAGTTGTGAACTATGGTATCACATCCTAGATATACCACTTTCCGGGCAAATACCTTCGCACCGCGAGAAGGTAATTCTTCCCACCTGTCCTGGTGGACAGAGTCACCTGATAATCTGTTGCTAGTGGGAGGTGGGAGGTATCCCATGGATTTAATCGAGGTACGTGAAAGCTGGCCCAAACTCTAAAATTATCGAAAAATAAGAGAGTGAGCCATCAGTGTGCATATACACTTGGTTTTTCTCCTACAAGTAGGTGAAGAGCTGTGGTTATTAGGAGCTGAAAGTGAATCTTAAGCTGACGCTTAAAATATGCACTTTTTGACCATCGACTTTGCTCATTGGGTTTCTGTTTGCTGATGATTGACATGACAGAAATGTCATATTATCCGTTTCATTCATTTCAAGAAACAGTAAAATGAATGTTACTTCTTGTCTGATTTGAATATTTGATCTAAATGGCAACTAAATAACCATGCATTGAATAGTTGTACGATGTTACTTCCTTTTGCATGATTAAACAGATAATTGTACGATGCTTACCGATAATGGCATAAATTCAAGATTATATGATGACATAGCAGAGGGTATAATTAAGTGACACGGTTAGGACAAAAGGGTGGTAAGACTAGTGACACGCACCCAATGACATTGTTGGAAGAGTCTGAGCAACATAGACCCTATGATAGAGATATTTTGGAATTCTATGGTTGTGGAGACAATGGGGATAATAGGCTATCGGGATGACTTAAAGTGAAACCGTGATTAGTGGAGGTTCCATGTTGTAACTAAGCCAAGGACAACGGAGACGAATATCAAGGGCGTTTTTGCTACTGCTTATTTTCAAGATAAGAAGTATATGAAAGACAATACGTGTTTGTTATCGGTCAGCTTGGTCCAAAAAAGAAGTTGGCTTGCTTGTTTGTCAATGACTGTCGTATCTGTGCTGGCGATATCAAATATATATAGTCCACGAAGTTACTTTTTTTTTTCTTTTCTAATTATAATAGTTATTACTTATATTGCATAGTGATAATTAGTTATTACTTAGAAATTGCATAGTGAAAGCATCGATTTGATTATTGAAGTTCTCGAATCTGTAGATTTCAAACTCTTTTTAATGTTCATGTGTCATACTGCCACCTGACGGAGCTGATTCCATATATGCCTCAACAATGGGAGTCTAGCGTATGTGTTTACATTTCCGATACAGCAGCATATTTTCTTAAAGTTGCGACATAACTGTCGGTTTTATTCCTTCCAGGATGAAGGAGAGGGACTTGGTATTTACACTGAACAAACTACGCTAATGGAACAAAACTCCGATGCTCCTACTACGGCTATGCTTCCAATGCCAGATTCTTCTGAAGCAGGTTTGGTTGTATTGGTTTCAAATGCCTTGCGTTTTAAGGAAAAAAGGAATTCTTTTACCACAAATTTATTAATTCTTTATTTAAAAGCCATGTGTCATAGGGAGTGATTTTAAGAAATAAAGAAGTCTTTTGAAACATGACGGCTAAAATAAACTTTAGACATGTGACTATAAATTAGTATAGTAAAATGAGAATTTTAAAGTTAAATTATTCTGAAATATATAATTGAATCATTTTGTTGAGGGCAAACTAATAAGGGAAGTTTACATAGGATAAACGGAGTGTTAACATACTAAAAGTATCCTTGATATCTAGTAGTAGGTTTCAACATGCCATGTCAATTCTTATATTAACATATCATTAAAATGAAAATATTATTAAAAAATTTTAGATATAGAATTTTGTTGTTGTTGTTCTTATTATTATTTTTAAATGGTCTAAAAAGAAAAGACTGCCCATAGAAAATAGATTGAATGGAATGATTGAAAATGCCATACTTTGAAGCTTTTGGTGCACTTATCAGAGGTCAATTTTTTCTGGAAAGTGCTTTTCGTGTTTTTAAATTTGCATTAATTGCTATTCTTTATTTTGGAAGGATGTTCATAAAACATTGACTGATCACTTTGTTTGTGGTGTTGTGCTAATAGACAATTATTTAATTCTACGATTTCTTTCGGCTGTCGAATCTCAGGAGATATTCCTAGAGATTGGTGGTATGAGTTCTTTAGTATATTCAATTTCAATCAGGTCGAGCATGCCGAAGAGCCCTATTCTGAGGTGTTTTCTAGACTTTTCTAAGTTAAATTTAGCTTTTTTTAAATTTTTTGAGACTACTATAATCTAAATGAATGATTTTTTTTAAATTCTCAGGCTGCACAAACTATGGACAATGTGGTACCTCACATATGTTGTGCCAGTTAGCTCACTTATTGTGCATCGTTTGCTCCATATTTTATAGATTACAATGTCTCTGTTATGATGTCACTCTTTTGTCCTAATTATAGGCACATGATATATCACCTGAGGTGACGGCCTTTAGTCCTGAGAGATTGCAAGAGCAATGCCCTATCGATCAAAGTGTGGAGATGGAACCAAATCCCCGTGCCCTTAAAAATATTAAGCTTTCGGTGCCAGAGCCTTCGGAAGCAGGTTAGTTGTATTGGTTTCAAATACTTTTCGTTTATGTTTCGGAATCTTTTGTCTTTGATCTTGATAACACATGTGAGCTTACCTAAGAAGTTTATCCTCTAATATTTGTTAGTGCATGAAAATATTATGGTTGTGTGGATGATCTGTTTGTCAATTATAAGTTGTTCAAGGACAATTAAATAGTTCTCAGTTGTAACGGAAACACATATTAGATTCTTTGTTGATGATCGTTATCAGTTGTTTTGTCGTCTCTAGCTCTAGGTTGTAGCAAACTCCCTAGTCTATTCAATATCTCGCGATTTTCTGATCTTCCTCTTGGCATGGCATTAAGAAGGTGATAAGTTTGAGAAAGATCATAATTCGTTAGCTGTTAAACCGTATATGTAGGCTATATGTGTCATGAACTAAGATAGATGAATTTCTTTTACTTAATTTGAAGCAACGTAGTACCATCATTAAATATAATTATAGAAAAATATAAATAACAAATAAAAATATAATTATCTTGAAAAAAATATATATTATACTATAAATAATTAAAATTGTACTACGCTATAATGAATGGCAGTTCTATGTTATATACGTATGCAGAGGACTGTGCAAAAAATTAAAATAATAATAAATTGATAAAAATTCTAATATTTATGAAATAAAGGGTAATTATCAATGAATCATGTAAAACTAAAATATGACAATAAATGAGTAAAAATTATAAAAATTAATTATTATTAATAATTTATTAATACTTGCAAAAATGTATGTTGAGTATAAAAAATGGAGAAGATGAATTGTGTGTGTGAATAAAATAAATGAAAGATTCTTGTGTGTGTGTGTGTTTTAACCATTCCTAAAAATAATTAGAGCCCTTTATTGACAACAATCAGCCCATCTTTGTTGACCAAATCAATAAATAATAAATAAATAAATAAATAATAAATAAAATAAAAGCATGAATGGAACTATTGAGTTATTATTTAATATATAAAAAATATCGATCCATCACTGTTTATCTTTTCAGAGTTAACATGATTTTAAATTGATTAATTTATTGAGCTATCTATATATTTAAAATAATTAAATTGATTAACTTTTGCAAATCTTATTAAATAACATATAAAAACAATAAATGCCAATATATAATTACAAATATATATATATATATATATATATATATATATATATATATATATAATAAAAAATAAAAAATATATATATGTCATGCTATAAATAATTAAAATTATAATGTGCAGTAAAAAATTGCAGTGTTACCTTATGTACAAATGCAATTGATTGTGCATAAATATTAAAATAATAATAAACCAATAAAAACTCTAAAATTGACGAAATTAAAGATAATTATCAATAAATTAAAATATGACAATAAATGAGCCAAATTCTAAGATAATGATAATTATCAATAATTTATTAACAATTACTAAATATATGTGAAAAAAATGCATATTAGCCATTTAACGATTAGGGACCCTAAATGCGTTAATTTCACATTTGGAGAGCTAAAATTGGGTGTCAACATTAGGTGCGTTACAATTTTCTATTGAACGAAACTAAATTAGTTAAAATGTTAATTCCAATTCAGACTCAACTGAAACTACCTGATCTAAGCCCTAAAAAATCAATCGTAATATTGATCATTGAATGGTGTGAAGTGTGTGGCGTGAAGTGGTGTCTCACGAAAAATGCACTTGTCAGTGGTTGCAAGACAATTTGATATATATAAACAAAAACAATAACAATAATCTAGGAAAAATTGTAGTATTTTTTAATACAAACTAAATGTGTCAGGTAAAATGAAATGGAGGAAGTAACAAGATAGTGGAGAAATTGAAGGAAAGGTGTCATTTAAATCCTGAATAAAGGATTGGTGACATTGGCAAACTTAAAGGGTCAAACATAATTAGGAAACTTGATTAAGTTAATTCTGGACTTGATTAATATTTTCAAAGCTTTCTAATCTTTCCAAAAATACAAATCAACCCACACCCATCTCCTCTCCAAATCAACCGTCTCTTTTCTCTCTCTCTCGATAGTTTCTCACAACCAATAGTTCTGCAAATTTCTCCTTTCAATTCCCGGTGACTTTAACCTCCGGCGACAAACAGTTGGGCTTCGAGTTTATTTTCGACATTCAACCGTCAATCGATATGACAACCTTGCTCCCGGCCACAATAACTTCGAATTCTTCATCGTTCCTTTTCTTCTTTCACAGGTAAAAAATAATGACCTTTTTAGTTTTGAAGAAAATGAGGAAGTTGATCCAACTTCTCTTCTAGTATTGGTTAATAGTTTCAATATTAATTGCTTTAATTTGAAATGTGGTCTAAATAAAATCCTAATTTCTGGAATTTCTTATCTTCTCTTATTGGAATGAATTATGATTTTTTGTTGTTTGTTGCATTTTTTTAAAATTTTTGTTTTTGTTGTTTGTGTTTATACTAACAAAACAACGACGTTGGTGTTTTTGGTGTTGCTAGGTTGATTTGTTCTTGTTCTTGGTAAAAATGGTGATATTGTGTGGTTTTATTGAAGAGAATCATGCTACAGTTTTTTTATCTGATGCAATAGATTAACAATTTGATACAACAGAGCAATCATCAAATTTAAAAATCTGATGAACAGATTAACCATCGGATTAACCATCTGATGCAACAGATTAACCATATGATGCAATGGAGGAACCATCGAACTAATCAGAGTAATCATCTGATGCAACAAATAAACCTTCTGTTGGATAAAATCCTATCAAAAATTCCATTAGGACATGTCCAAGACTTGATTTTTCCAATTGACCATTCATCTATCGTGATAGATGACCCTTCTATTGGAAGAAATCTAAACAATATTGACTGTTGATAACTGTTTCAACAGTTCACTTATATGTTGCAACAGATGTGTTGTCTGTTGCATAAAATATTCATTTATCTCAATATATGAGTGATATATTTTGTAATATTGCAATAGATTACTTATCATTTGCAATAGGTTAGATAACTGTTCCAATAGATCACTCATATGTTGCAACAAATATGTGGTCTGTTGTACAAACCAATCATCGGTTTCAACATATGAGTGATCTATTGGAATTGTTGCAATAGTTTACTTATCCGTTGTAATATGTTAGTTATTTATTGCAACAGATAACCCATCTGGTGAAACAGATGTGTGATCTGTTGGAACAGTTATTTTATTATTTTGCATGTTAGATTTACTCTTATCCCTTTTTAATGATGCATTAATCAATTATAATCTATTTTATGTTCCTATTAATTTTAGATATTATGTCTCCCAAAAGAACAGAAACCGAATCAAGTCTAAGCAAAGGAACAAGTGAAGCAGCTAGGCTACATCCACAACTTTATGAGCTTGCTTTACAAGCGTTATCTTAATCAGGAGTAGAATATGATGAACATGGGCACGGGGAATGTTTCGAAAGAGGTGATCCAAATGCTAATAGCCCTTCCGCCGAAGAGTTGGTCAAAACCTTCAACATTGATCATTATCATGTGAGAATGCAGTGCGATGGTGCCACAGATTTAACGGGTGATTCCGTAGTTAAGTCAGCTATGGAAAAATCTTTTGATGCCCTTAGAAAAATACTTTGAGAACAAAAATTGGATGCTAATTTTAGGGATAGCTACTTTGGACAATATCTTGATTTACTGGAGGAAAACATTGCTCGTTTCTAAATAAAAATGGTATATGATCTTTTCAAGCATAGGTTTATGTATGAAAACAAAGATAAGATGGACAAGGTATGGATAAATTACTGTGGCATGCTTGTTTGTTTTGGTTGGAAGGAGTTTGCCATAGTTACTGGACTAAAATCTTATTCTCCTTCTCCTTCTCAAGTTATACCAATTCTAATCCAAAAAAAGCACCCCGCAAACCCAAAAAAGACAAAGGCAAATCAAGTGATCATGATGACCTAGTGTCCATTATTGGTCCAAGTTTCAAAAAATAAAATTTGATAGAAGCATCGAAAGGTAAAATATTTTCAAAGAAGAACAAGCAGTCATTCTACTTGATTTGATTTGTGCATAATATTCTTTGAGCGAAAGAGTTAACAACAACATAAGTTTTAGTTTAATAAAGCTCTCGGAGGATCTTGAGACATTTAACATCTATCCTTGGGGATATGAAGGCTTCAAAATGACTATCAAATAGTTGTTGACTCCGTTATCGTCAAAGACAGTCAACTTATATAGCTTTCCATCGGCTTTCATGGTAAATGTTTCATTTATTATGATATGATTCATTTTTTCTATTCAATAATGGTTTTGATTTATTGATGTTATTTTATTGGCTAGGAAATTTGAAGCTATTCCTTATTTGAGACAACAAGTAAAATACCATAAAGAAGTTTTCTATCCAAGAATCTTGGGATGGTTGTTGGCCAAACTGATAAAAATGCAAATTGTCTTGATCTCTTCAACCCCTCGAGAGATACAGTAAGTATAATTATAATTAACTTTTTGCTTTAATTAATGATTTTTTTGAATTATCTAATCATCATTCTATTATATGTAATGATTTATGTTAGATTATGCATTCATCGCTTGTTTCGACCAATCGGGAGTTTTTGCAAACAGATGAGTCATATGTTACAATAGATGGTTCATCCGTTGAAAATTATCATACAGGTCTTCCTCATGTTATAATTTGTCCCCAACAGTTGATCCAACTATTGCAAAAGAAATATAATTTATTTGGGATAATTTAAAATAAGTGGAAGACATGTTTAATTTACTAAAACAGATCTTGAGATATCCTTTTCGGGTATTTTTTGTATTTGTGATTAGCATTGATCAGTTTTGGTTTTCCAAGTGAATATCACTGTAGAAGCTACTGCTGAACAATATTGAAATATGTTACTTTTTTTTATGGAAATATGGAGATGCAAAAGAGAAGACACTGGGAGAAACCATACGCAAGCGACATTAAAGATCCATGACGACCAAAACCAAATTTCATAGCACGGGATGAAGAACAACTCGTCCATATTGAGTAGATCTATGAAGCTTGAGTCTGTCAAAGTAATAACCTCACCCCTCCTTAGGATTTGTTGGCATCGAAACTTAGATTGTTGATTTATTTGTTCGAGTTTATACTCAGAATAATTTTTTATATTTTCTTTATTTGTTGATTTATTTCTTGTTTGTTGATTTATTTCATGTAATTTCAGAAGAATTTGATTTATTTTATTTTATCCTTAGATTTGAACTAATTAATTGAAATGAAATACTAGATTTAAATATTGCAACAAAAATAGTATTTGTTGCAACAGAAGACATATTTGTTGAAAAATATCAAATAGATTTTAATATATGTTGCAACATGTAGGCAATCTGTTGGAAATTATCAAACAGGTCTTTCCATTGTTGCAACGAGTAGACTTAGATAGAAATATCGACATAACGCAATAGATACCGAACCTACTATAATAGACAGGCTATCTGTTAGAATAGGTAGAATATCTGTTACAGAACATGAACATTCTGTTGGCAGCTTATGTGTAGTTCACGCAAAAGGCTCGTTGAACCCCCATTTTTGCTAACTAGGCATCTGATTTGATTTGTCCCCCAACAATTATTTTTTCCTCTTATATATTCATCTTCTTTCTAAAATTTAACCCTAAATTTTCAAATCTTCTTCTTCATCATCTTTTTTTCTCTACAAATCTTTCAAATTATTTGTATTTGTTTTTTTTACATATTTTTTTTATTTTTTCCAACTAAGCTTGACAATGTCGAGCTCATCTTCCACATTTTTTTGTGATAAATATTTTTGATATTGTAAGTGTGGTCATGAATCCCTATTGAAGACTTCTTGGACTCAACAAAATTTAGGTCATAGGTTTTTTACTTGTAAGATTTCGAAGTTAATATTTTTTTTATTTAATTAGTTGATTAATTATTGACTTATAGTAGTTTTGTAATTGGGGTCTTGTTTTTATAGAAGTTGGGTGGATGTGATTACTTTAATTGGTATGAAGAATGACACCCTTCACAAGCAAATCATATAATCTGGGGTTTGTTGAAGAAAGTCAAGGCTTTTGAAGAGAAATAAAATCGAGCAAAAAGATACTACATTGTTGGCGTTATGGTTACTGGTTTGGTGTTGTTCGGCACATAGATATTCAAGCCTAATTACTGAAATTTTCATGAAGGTGTACTTGTATTTTCTACTTGTTTGGTGTTGTTGAACACATGGATATACAAGCATAATTTTTGTAAAATATCAAAAAATTATCACTATATGTAAAGTTACGTTCGTTACGTATGTAAAGTGAAGTGATGAAATAAAAAATTACTATTTCACAGGTTCTTCTTTATACACATGTTGCAAGCATCTAGCTAGTACCCCATAAGTCCAGACCTCTTGTATGTTTGCCAAAACATTATCACACAGAAAGGTCTTTAGCTCAGCCATTTCTATGTTGGTTAGAAAACATTCGAGGTATGCAAGCGCGTGCGACCCTCACGTGGCATCGGTTTTATTTTTTAGAAGGCCCATGTCCTTGTTTCGACCATCAAATTCCCATGATTTCTTCATTAACACTTCTGTTGGCAAATCGAGCAAGAAGATACTACATTGTTTCCTCAATAAGATAGGGAACGACTCCAACAGTGGTTGCGTATGGTTTAAAAAAATCAGCCTCATCCAAGGTCTGTAAGTTGCAGTCATAAACCTTGATCTTTACCTCCTTGAGTAGTATCTCAACAACCCGATAATATATGTTGTCCAAGTTCATGACTCCAAGAATCCTCTTTGCCCTAGTCCAGATCTTGCTGTGTGGATTTAGCCTCTCCTCTCTAACATATTTTATCATTTTTTCATCCCATCGAAACTCAGAAAGTAACAAATAAAATCCCGTTCCATCGGGAGTTGACGCTAGCATACTAATATTATCATACATATCCTTCAAATTTTTTTAGAAATCGAGGTCCACTATCCTAACGGGAGCATCATAATCCTCCGGGTACGTTAATTGCCTGCCCCTCATGAGGCAGAGAATTTTTTCGATATATTGTGATATAAGAAGTAAATTTTTAAATAGGTTAATAATTATAAAGAAATTAAAAAAACATAGTGGAAAGTGCAATGATGGTCCATCTGTTGCAGAGGGTTCTCTGAATCTGTTCACAAATTCTCCATCTAACGTAACTTATGAAATAGATGGGTAATATGTTGCAACAGAACGACCACAAATAACACATGACACATTTGTTGCGTAACTTCTTCTTCATGGAGTAGATTAGAAGGCTAGGTTAGGAAAAGTAAACTTACCCTGTCCATGTAATACGTACGCATATCTTTCATACTCTTGAAGTCTTGGGATGAAAAGGTATGGATGGGATAATCTTGTGTGGCTTTCTTGGCATTCTTGGCCCATCGCAGATCCTTCATCTCTTTGCCGCCAAGTTCCGCATATATGTCCACCTTCTTCAATGGCCCCTGAACTTCAATAACATTTGGAGAGGGAGGAGTTGTAATTTGTTTGGATTTCCAATAGGAGAGTAGTTGGTTAATTACTCTTTTCTTCCTCCCAATCGCCACTGTAGGAGTGTATGGCTCCCTCACTTTTTTGGATGGTTTGACACCACTCTAGGATTTCAGTTTCTCAACAGATTTAGCGATAGCCTCAACTTTTTCAAAGATTTTATACTGTCTGTCTTTGCACTCTTTCCATTTACAATAAGAACATAGAGGTGAAGAGGGGTGAGAGGGATCGGTGTAAGGGTGAGAGGAACCTGTGTAAGTGCGAGAGGGACCTGCGAAAGGGGTGTTTTCAAACATATTTATTTTTTCTTGAGCATTAATATGCTCATCATCATGACTTGCAGAAGCATCAATATGCTCACCATCATGACTTGAAGTAGCATCAATATGCTTGCCACCAATATCAACAACTTCACCAGCAACACCCCTAGAAGAAGCACACAGATCTGTTGCAGTAGGTTGGTCATGAAGAGCCTCAACATTAGGCTCATCTTGCCTAACTGCTTTTCTTATGACTATTGCTCCAACCAATTCCTTCCCTATTAACTCTACTGTTGGGTCTGCTATTGTATCAATAAAACCTAGAGTAATAAAAGAAGTCATCCCCAACTCTTGCTCAGCAAGCACGATCCATGGATGCATAACCTATAAAAAAGACAAATACATTTAAATCATATAATAATTTGCAGTCATTTGGGTTACATGTTAACACAAACAACTTATGCAACATCTGATCTGTATGTCGCAATAGATTAACATTATATTGTATCAGGTTACCCGTATGCTGCATAAATTATAGTAGATGGATAATCTATTGAGTTAGGTTATGAGAACCAAATCAACAAATAGGTAATCTGATGCGACATATAAATAGTTTGTCACAACAGATTACCCATCTATTATACCAGTTGCAGTGGACGGAACTTATGTAGCAAATGATCTTTTTGTTGAAATAATTGAACTTTCCTTCATAGCAGATTAATAATATATTGCATCAGATTATCCATCTGTTGCATAAGTTCCAATATATGGGTAATCTGTTTCAACAAACGACCCATCTGTCGCAATAGATGGCACATCTACTTCAACATCTTTATTTGAGTCAAATTATTTTACTCAAAATAAGATGTATTGCATCATTTGGAGGTTTAAAGAGATCAACCTCCTTAATTATTTTGTTTTTCTTTGCAGGTAACCACCTAAGGATCCTTGGATGAGAAACCTCATCCGGATAATCCTTGACCTGCTTTCGGAGGTAAGGAAGGGCTTCAATGCCCAAGCCTAAAAAATGTAAATAGGATACAGGAAAAAAAGTCATAATAATTATTAAATATAAATTAATGGCTTAGTAAACAAATAATTATTAAATTTATCATGAAAACCTAAGGAAAACCGTATAATGTTATCTTGTTTGGGGACAACGTTGTCAGTAAATATTTGACAGCCATATAGTAGCTGTCATATCCCCAAGGATAGTTGTTGAATTTCTCAAAATCCTTAGAAAGATTTAAAAAATCATCTTCTATGACTTTGTGGACGTCTCTTTCCAATATAATGGAATGGTCAAACCAAACTGAGCACAATTGTTCCTACAACCCATCTATTTTTTTCTTGCATTTGTTGGTATTGGTGAGGGGTCGCTGGGACAATGCCTTCCCTCTCTTTGACGGTGGCGGTTTGGCTGTCCTGATTGCCTTGGACCTTTTGTAGGGTGTTTCCTTGGTGAGAGGTTCTTCTGGAAGATTGCATCCCAAGCCCGTTATTATGGCAAACTCTTTCAAGAAAAAACAAACTGGCATGCCACAGTAGTTGATCTAGATTTCATTCATCTTTTTCCCCTCTCCTTCGAATCTTTATCATCCCCCAGGTACTTGATCTATACTTGAGAAAACCATATATCATACTTATTTGGAAACGGAGAGTGTGGTCCTCAGGCATCTCAATAAAGTTTCCAAAATAGATCTTCTAAAAAAGTCCAACTATGTTTTCATTCTTCATAATTTTCTTAAACTCATCAAAAGGTTTCCCCAACTGATATTTAAGTACAAAATTACCAGTTATTTTTGTATGGTCATCTATTGGAATCACAACTTAAAACCTATCAATACTAATAGTTTTGATAGCCTCATGTTGGGATTTCGATCTTATTTCATGCCTCATTGGTGAGGCATTATCATCATGTTGATAATGATCGTCTTTCTCAGTTTCTTCTTCCTCCTCTTCTTGTTTATCTTCTTCTTCTTTCTCCTCACTTTTATTTGCTATTCTCCATACCCAAACCCTTGTCTACCTCCCTCAACGTTTTTTTCATATCTTTTCTCAGTTTCAATTTTTCCTGACTAATATTGATGAGGAAGATCCTCCAAATCCCTCTGTACTGTAACCTTTTTTGTTAGGTGGTCAGAAGTTCATCCATTTTCACTTTCACTTTCTTTTATTTTAGGAGACATGTTTTACCTACAAACAACATAAAAACAAAAATGACATTACAATTGATGTATGCACAAATTTTAAAAAATATATTACAAACACCACTAATACCGACACCACCACCAACCACCATAAATACCACCAACCAATGCACCACCACCACCACCAATAGCCACCAGTTCCCTCAAGACGACCACCAATACCACCAACATGACCACCAATACCATAAAAATCATCCAATAATACCACGATAGTCAACAGAACACTGTCCTAAAATGCTTCATTCACGCCGTTTCGCTCGTTTGACCAACCAAATGGCCCCGCCCACATAAACGGGAAACACTAGGATGCTCCCCGGTCTCCTTAGCACACCCAGATTGATTTTTGGCCCATGGCAACCTTGAAACCCGATCCCACCCCCTGAATCTTTGGCTATAGCACACCGATTTAGCCCCAAAATGCACCGTTCATGCCGTTTCCCCTGTTTGCCGAACCAAATGACTTCTCCCACATAAATGAGCAAAACTAAGATGCTCCCCAGTCTCCCTGGCACCCCTAGGTCAATTTTTGACCCACAAAACCCCCGAAACCTGGGCCTACCTCCAAAACCTTGGGCTATAGCACACCAATTTTTCCCCAAATAGCCCCATTCGCGCTGTTTCGCCCATTTTACCAACCAAATATCTCTGCCCACACAAATGGGAAACACTAGGATGCTCCCCAACCTCCCTGGCACGCCCAAGTTAATTTTGCTCCACGGCAACCCCGGGCCTACCTACGGAACCATGGGATATAACACACTAATTTGGCCCCAAAATGCCCCATTTACACTGTTTTGCCCATTTGACCAACCAAATTGCCCCGCCCACCTAAATGGGAAATACTAAGATGCCCCCCAGCCTTCTTGGCGTGTTCAGGTCAATTTTTATCCCACGGCACCCCTATAACCCTGGGTTATAGCACACCGATTTGGCCCCAAATAGCCCCGTTCAACCCGTTTTGCATGTTTGACAAACTAAACGGCACCTCCCACACGAATGGTCAACACTAGGATGCTCCCTAGCCTCTCTGGAATACCCAAGTCAATTGGCCCATGGCTCCCTCGAACCCCGGAACCGTGGGCAATAGCATACCGATTTTGCCCCAAAATGACCAGTTCGCGCCCTTTCCCCATTTGAACAACCAAATGGCCCCTCCCATTCAAAAGGGCAACACTAGGACGCTCCCCAGCCTCCCTGACATGCCCAGGTTAATTTTCAGCGCATAGAAACCCCAGACCCCAGACCCACCCCCAAATCGTGGGCTATAATAGCACACTGATTTGTCCCTAAAATGCCCTGTTCGCATCGTTTCGCCCATTTCACCAACCAAATAGCCCCACCCACATGAATAGGCAATACTAGGATACTTCAGAGCCTCTCTGGCATGCCCAAATTAATTTTTGGGCCATGGAACCCCCAGAACTAGGGCCCACCCCCAGAACCGTTGGATATAGCACACCAATTTGGCCCTAAAATTCCCTATTCAAGCTGTTTCGCACGTTTGACCAACAAAATAGCCCCGCCCACACAAACGGCCAACACAAGGATGCTCCCCAGCCTCCCTGGTATGCCCAGGTCAATTATGACCAACAGAACCCCCGGACCCCGGGCTCACCCCCCAGAACTATTGGCTATAGCACACCGATTTGGCCCCAAAATGCCGAGTTCGCGCCTTTTAGCATGTTTGACCAACATAATGGCCTCTCCCACACAAATGGGCAATGCTACGATGCTCCCTAGCCTTCCTGACACACCCAGGTCAATTTTTGACCTATGGCACCGCCGAACCCTGGTCCCCACCTCCAAAATTGTGGTCTATAGCACACTGATTTGGCCCCAAATATCCCCATTCATGCCGTTTCTCCTGTTTGACCAATAAAATGGCCTCGCCCACAAAAACGGGAAACATTAGGATGTTTCTCAGCCTTTCTTCCAGGCCCAGTTTGATTTTCAGCCCACGGCACCCCCGGAACCCCAAGCCCACACCTGGAATCGTTGGCTATAGCACACTGATTTGGCTCTAAAATGCCCCGTTGGTACAGTTTTGCCCGTTTGACTAACTAAATGGCCTCGCCCATACAAACGGGCAACACTAAGATTCTCCCCAACCTCCCTAGCACACCCAGGTTGATTTTCGACCAATGAAACCCCTGAACCTCAGGATCACCTCCTGAACCGTGGGCTATAGCACACCGATTTAGCCCTAAAATACCCTGTTTGTGCTTTTTCGTATGTTTGACCTATAAAATATCCCCGCCCACACAAACGGGCAATATTACGATGCTCCCTAACATCCTTACATACCCAGGTCGATTTTTGACCTATGGCACCCCCAAACTCTGGTCCCCACCCTCGAAACTATAGTCTATAGCACACTGATTTTGCCCCAAATAGCCCTATTCACGCCGTTTCTCTCATTTGACCAACCAAATGGACCCAACCATACAAACGGGAAACACTAGGATGCTTCCTAGCCTTCCTAGCATGCCCAGGTCGATTTTTGATGCATGACACCCGTGGACCCCAGGCCCACCCCCTTAATCGTGATCTAGCTCACTTATTTGGCTCCAAATTGCCCCATTCATGTCGTTTAGCTTGTTTGACCACATAACCCGCCCACACAAACGGGAAACACTAGGACACTCTCCAACCTCCTTGGCACACCCAGGTTAATTTTTGGCCCACAGCACCCTAGACTCCGAGCCTACCCTAGAGTCGTGGGCTATAGCACACCGATTTGGCCCTAAAACACTCCGTTCACGCTGTTTCTCCTGTTTGACTAATCAAATGGACCCGTCCACATAAACGGGTAATACTAGAAAGCTCCCCTGCCTCCCCGGTATACCTAGGTTAATTTTTGACCTATGGCACCCCAGAAATCCGAGCCCACCCCTGAACTCGTAGGCTATAGAACACCGATTTAGCCCCAAAATACCCCGTTCACACCGTTTCACATGTTTGACCAACCAAATGGCCCCGCCCATACAAACGGGAAATCTAGGATTCTCCCCAACCTCCCTGTATGCCCAGGTTAATTTTCTACCCACGGCACCCCAGGAACTCTAGATCACCCCAGAACCATGGGCAATAACATAATAATTTGGCCCCAAAATGTACCGTTCATGCCATTTCACCCGTTTGACCAACCAAATGTCCCTGACTACACAAACGGGTAAAATTAGGATGCTCTCCAGCCTCCCTGGCAAGCCCAGTTTGATTTTTGACCCACGGCACCCCTGAACCCAAGGCTCACCGAAGAACCGTAGGCTATAGCACATCGATTTAGCCCTAAAATGCCTGGTTCATGCCATTGCACCTATTTGACCAACCAATTGGCCCCGCCAACATAAACGGGAAACACTAGGATGCTCCCTAGCCTCCCTGGCACACCTAGGTTAATTTTTAGCCTATAGTACCATCGGACCCCGAGCCCACCCCCGGAACCGTGGGCTATAGCACATCGATTTAGCTATAAAATGCCCTGTTCGCACTGTTTGACATGTTTGACCAACTTAATGGAACCGCTAGACAAATGGTCAATATTAGGACACTCCCCAGCCTCCCTTGCATGCCCAGGTTGATTTTTGGCCCATGGCTCCCCCTAACCCTTTGCCCAATCCAGAATTGTGGGAAATGGCACACCGATTTTGCCTCAAAATACTCTATTTGCGCTATTTAGCATGTTTGACCAATTAAAGGGCCCTGCCCACACAAACGATCAACACTAGGACTCTTCTTAGCCACCCTAGCATGCGTAGGTCAATTTTTGGCCTACGACACCCCCGAAACCCAAGACCAACCACAGAACTGTGGGCTATAGCACACCGATATGGCCTCAAAATTCCCTATTCATGTGGTTTCGCACGTTTGACCAACTAAATAGTCCCTCCCACAGAAAAGGTCAATACTAGGATGCTCCCCAGCCTCCCTGGCATGCCTAGGTTGATTTTTGGCCCACGGCTCCCCCGGACCCCAAGCCCAAACCCAGAACCATGGGCAATAGCACACCAATTTTTCCCCAAAATGCCCTATTCATGTTGTTTCCCGGTTTGAACAACCAAATGGCCCCACCCACTTAAACGGGCAATACTAGGATGCTCCCCAGCCTCCCTCGCATTCCTAAGTCAATTTTTGGCGCATGGTACCCTTGGACCCCAGGTCCACTGCCAAACCGTGGGCTATAGCATACCGATTTGGCCCCAAAATGCCCTGTTCTCACCGTTTCTCCTATTTGATCAATCAAATAGCCTTGCCCACATAAACAGGCAATACTAGGATGCTCTCATGCGTCTATGGCATGCCCAGGTTAATTTTTGGCCTACGACATCCCTAGACCCAAGGCCTACCCCAAGAATCATGGGCTATAGCATGCCAATTTAGACCCAAAATGCCCCTTTCACGCTGTTTGTACCATTTTACAAACCAAATCGCCCTTCCCACACAAATGGGCAACAATAGGATGCTCTCCAGTCTCCCTGGCATGCCCAGGTTAATTGTTTTCTCGTGGCAACCTCTAACCCCAGGCCCAGCCCCAAAACCGTGGGCTATTGCACACCAATTTGTCCTCAAAATGCCTTATTTATGCCTTTTCACCCATTTTACTAATCAAATGGACCCTCCAATAAGAATGGGTAATACTAGGTTGCTTCCCATCCTCCCTGGCATGCTCATATCAATTTTTGGCCTATGGCACCCCCAGACCCGTGGCTCACCCCTGGAACCATAGGTATAGCACACCGATTTGGCCTTAAAACACCTCATTAACACCGTTTTGCTTATTTGACAAACCACATGGCCCCGCCCACATAAACGAGAAATACTAAGATACTCCCCAGCCTCCCTGTCATGCCCAGGTCTATTTGCGGCCCACGGCATACCTGGAGCCCAGGCACACACCTAGAACCCTAGGCTATAGCACACCAATTTTGTCCCAAAATGCCCCATTCATGCTGTTTTACCAGTTTGAAACACCAAATAGCCCTGCCAACATAAGCAGGCAATAGTAGGATGCTCCCCAGCCTCACAGGTGATCTTGGGTGTATTTATATGCCTAAGCACCATAATTTATCCATATTTTAGCTATGTTTAGAGAAAAGAGTGCCTAGTTTCTTATGTTTTTACTCTAATTCTATGTAATCGAGCTAATCGATGTGATTAGAATGAATACAGGTATTAATGAGGTAGATGAAGCCATTATTGGATTATGGAATATGGATGGCATATGACACAAGAGAGAGTAGAAGCCTGGACCAAATGTGGCGCCTAGAAACTACAATCTGGACCAAATATGGCGCCTAAAAACTATGTCCAAGACTAGTTTGTCATTTATAATTAGTTCAGGGACCTAAAAGGCAATTATGAGAGAAAGGATTATTAAAAGGCTTAATGCTGAATTTTTATTCATTACAAAGATTATTCAATTATTCTGTATTATTGAGAGAGAGGAGAATAGCGGCTTAGGGTGGTGAGAGAGAAAAATGTTTCATCTCTCTTACTTTCACCATTCGTACACCAAGTTCGTCTTCTAGTTTTTGGTGTGATGAATATATTTATGATGGTTTTTGTTTTATTAATGAGTAGCAAAGTTAATTATTTAGGTTTATGGAAGCCTTGTAGCATACAATCTATTACTGTGGGTTTTGAATTCATTATGCATTGACTTATTTATATCATACTCTCTTCGCTTAACTTGAATTCTCGTGGTTTCAAACATAGAGGATATGCTTTAAAATGAAACTTGTTCGAAAGAAAGATTGTTGTTCGGAAAAGAGAGTAGTGACAAGAAAATTTGATTACCAATCCCTATTTCATAAGTTAATGCCTTACAAGGATTAACTACTTGGAGATTTCATATTGTTTATGGTAAATGCTTTTGATCGAGAGAACTAAAGTGAATTAGTCCTTGATGGTTGATAAACACTAGGATTATGTTATTAAATACAATACATTTCTCTGTAAACACGATTCATGTATGAATTCGTAATGCCCATAGTTAGAAAGTATTGAAAACTATAAGGTGGACATAACCCTAGCTTGCTATTTCTCTGAATTTGAATACTACTACACATATTTCATCTTGTTAAACAGAAACCATTAATTTGTGAACTGAATCAAATCCCCCTATTTATTTTATGAAATCAAATAATTAAAAGTCAACTAATGTCCATACAACTTAATTAGAACCATATTCCCTATGGGACTCGACCCTAACCTAGTTGGGTTATATATTTGACAACGATCGCTTACTCTTTCATAAGAGAGGTTTAGTTTGGGCGTATCAAATTTTGGTGCTGTTGCCGAGGAATATGGTTGTCAATTGAGTTTATTTGTGTTAATTAACTGTTAGTCAAGTTTCTTAATTTTACATTTAAGAGACTTGGTTTTGAATTTTGGCCTACTTGCTTGAATTCAAACTTTTAAATATTTGATTTTAGTTTTCTTTTATTTCTTGTGTTTGGTAGATTTTTATTTTAGTTTACTTATTACTATGGCATCGTGGGATGAACATAAGCTTGGTGGTTGGAAATCTTATCTTGATGTTCCATGTCCATATTGTGATGAACCTCACTTTTGGCAAGATTGTAGATATGGTCCCCAGAGAGAGATATGTGCACCATCTCCATCCTACCGGGAGTATGATTGTTCTTTATGTGGTGGTCAAGATGGAAATTAGAGTGATTACCCTAATGCACCATCCCCCCATTGTGCTAACCCAAATTTTAGTTCTTCTTTTGAGTTTAACAGATTTTATGGTCAAGAAAAGGAAGAATGAAACATTGGAAGGAGTGGCATTGAAGCTTTGTTTCAATGAATGTTGGATCTCCAAGAAGCAACATACAATATTTTATGTGATATGCATTAAGGAATGAAGCCAATCATTCATGAGGAGATGGATATAGAGTTCAATCATTCAAAATACTCTTCTACATAGATGATATCTAGTCTGTGGAATCATTTAACATAATGGAAGTGTGTGAAAATGATAAGCTAGAACCCTATATTGATGTTGAGAAACCCTCAGTGACTTCCCAACTAAGCGAACCAACCATGAGATATGATTCCAAGATTGAGGACTTGGTCCTAGAGTCAAAATAAGAAACCAAGAAAATCTCTAATAAAGACTCTATCCCAATTCCAAGAGAAGATGTCGAGAAGGTGAGTAAAAGTTAGTGTGTAGTAGATAGTGTGAATTTTGAAGTAGAATTAGTTGGGCCTCACTCGAAGCATTTTTCCACATTATGTTTAGCTGATATCTTGTACGTGCAATCATCGACAATAGTGGAAGAGTGTGAAGATGAGGACCAAGGATCCTATATTCTTTATTTTACACTTGATAAGCAACATAAAAACATACCTCACTTTAAGACCGAGTTTTTTACCATGCATTATCCATTACTCGGCTTCTTAATTTCTACACCACCCCCATATGAGCGAGGCAAAAATATGGATGCGATACTGGGGGTGAAATTCATATCCCTAAGGTGGAGGATAAAGTTGATTGGGTCGTGCCGCGATACTAAATTAGGCGCTTGGTGGGAGGCAACCCACCTTATTCTCATTTTTATTGTTTTTGATTAAGTGTAGGTACATGAAGTACTAAGGAGATGATTCGTACCAAAGTCAATTTTGAATTGAACCACAGCAAAGGTGGTAAGTATAGGAGTAATGGGAACATTATAGGTAAATTGGTATTGTCAATTGTTAAGGCTCGAGTCATGTTTTGTATTAGAGTTGTTCCCTGAATTATGTTAATCCGACCCAAAAATTTTCATGGTGCAACTTATTTTTGTGACTTTAAATGAGGTATGTGGTGGTAGGGTAGGGATTCTGACCAAGAGTGCACCGCACATCCCATCGCACATGCTCACTAGACAAACAATACGATGCCCAATGCGCCGCACATCTTAAGGTGTGAGATTAGATATGTGCTGTATTGTAACTCGCCTATGCTCGCTGCCTCACTTAGGCGATAGGTTAGGCGCCGCCTATGTAAACATAGGCGATAGCTTGGGCGCTGCCTATGTCCACATAGGCGAGAGGTTAGGCGCCGTTTATACCATTGCCTATTCTCACTGCCTCACTTAGGTGATAGGTTAGGCGCCGCCTACTTATGCTTAGGCAATTTCATGGGCGCCGCCTATCAGTGTAAGTTTTACCTAATAATCCATTTTTTTATTGGATCAACTCGACACAAATCTCACCCTTTATTAGAATCCACACCATGAATGACCATAGTCATCCTTATTTCACCCCTAACCTGCATAAGATTGCTCTCACCATTCTCTTTGTCTTTTAACATTAACCATCTCAAGAATTTTCCTTTTCTTTCACCAAATTTTCATCTTCAAGGTAAGTTTTACTTTCTTAATCATTAGTTATTATGACTCCATGCTATAGCTAAGTGATTTATTAAGGATTATGAATTAAATTCTTGCCATGGTGATGTTGTGAAAGTGATGGTATTTTGTATATCTTGATATGGTTAAAAATGTAGAGCATGATTCTGTTCAAAAAGTGCTTCATTGAAATAGAATTTGGAGAATTGAAGTGAATGAATTGTATTGTTACTAATGTTGATGCACAATGTCAAAGTGTATGTCAGTGAAGTCTAAGTACCCTATAAAAAAACTTAATTGGTTTATACTAACAAATTGAGTATGGGGTGGTGACTTCACCATCTCCATCTTAATTGAAGTTAACTTGATTATGTGTGACTGACATTGATGATATGGGTGATGTGATGAGTACATGAAAAATGGTTCCAATGATGATCTCCATGTAGGTGGCATGACTCGTAATGTGGATGAGAAGTACTACTAGCCAGGTTCTTTATCTTGTTATTTGCACTGGGGACAGCGCTGAGCTTATGTGTGGGGTGGCTGGGTACTTTGCTACTTGTTTTGTAAGGAAATAGGACCTTCTCCTTAGTATACTTTTAGATAGGATTAGTTATTTTGTTCATTTTGTTAGTTATTTAGTCATAATTAGGTGCTTTTCTCGATGATGGATGGATGAAAACCGTCTTAAGAGAAAAGTAGTCTTTTAATTACATGTAACTGCTCTTGTGGATCACATGACATGATAACATAAGTATGCAATGGATCATTATATTTGAAACACCTAGGCTCTAGTTGTGACTCTTGTTGTTATTGTTGGTTTTAATTGAATTTAGGTAATTATTCGGTTGAGAATTTATAATTCTCCTAGTTGAGTTAACCATATGCCATGTGTTTGTAAGAATATTGTATATTTCTTATTGCAACTGATGCTAGAACTTTCCTGGTGTGTATGCAAAGCGAAATAAAGATTGTGAGTTTAGAAGATGATTTAGGAATTTCTTTGATAGCCATTGTTCATACCTTCTTTTGACCTACCTTTGTACATTATCTTAGCTAGCCCCGTTGAGCCTTTAGCTTATTCTTTTGTTAGCCTTATATGTAGCCTAATCCGTTCTTTAATAAACCGTAATTTGTTGCAAAAGTACCTAAGCGATTTAATATAAAATCAATGTGAGTTAGGAGTTTGACAATAAGAGGAAAAAGGTGAAATTGATTCCCCAAAGTCCAGTTATTGGCATGGGCAATTTATGTGGTTGGGAGTAACTAAAATTGTTAAGAAAAAAAATTCAAAATTTTATCCCAAACATGTTACATTGAACCTGTTTTGTCCCTGGTCCTTCTAAGACATTGTACACCTCAACTAAGGCAAATTGCCTAAGTTGAGGGTGACTATTATAGGCGTGCGTAAGTGAAAAAGGTGCAAAAAAAAAAAAAATATTTGAAAGGGTTGCATACTCCCACCATAGTGTTATTAATTAAGCTTAACGAGTTGGGGTGAAAAGAAAATCTGTCAAGATAGCAGAAGTAGAAATTGGTTGTTAGTGTATTAAAGCGCTTAGGGAAGATAGTCACTATTTCTAGCCAAAATAGTTCCTACCCATCCTTTAGCATGCATTACAACCCGTAAAAGACCTATTTGATCCTAATCTTAGCATTATGATATTAGTGGAGTGTTACACTAAGGGAAAGTATATGGTCATCAGTTGTAATTTGAGAATTCTTTCTGAGAGTGAGCGCAACTTGATTCTTGTACCTATTTTGTTAGAAACTGCATAATTGTGAGTGATTATGGGTAACTTTCTTGTTGTGAGGGCACATGGTTGATGAAGGTTGGGTAATTTATATGATTTCTATGCTTAAACGATATGCATGAAATTGCCAACTTAATGAGTCTATTCTTGAGGGTAGGTTGTTTCTAGTAATGATTCCTGAATCTACTTCTTGTTCATAATTGTTGTGTGAGCCTATTTGAGCACCTTGTCTTCCTTTGTGGATGCTAAGGCTTGTGTAGTATGTATATATGGATATGTTGTTCGAGGAAGAACAAATATTTAAGTGTGGGGTGGTGATCTTGGGTGTATTTATATGCCTAAGCACCATAATTTATCCATATTTTAGTTATGTTTAGAGAACAAAGTGCCTAGTTTCTTATGTTTTTTTACTCTACTTCTATGTAATTGAGCTAATCAATGTGATTAGCATGATTTCAGGTATTAATGAGGTAGATGAAGACATTATGGGACTATGGAATACGGATGACATATGACACAAGAGAGAGTAGCAACCTGGACCAAATGTGGCGCCTAAAAATAATGTGCAAGACTAGTTTGTCATTTATAATTAGTTCAGGGACCTAGAAGGCAACTATGAGAGAAAAGATTATTAAAAGGCTTAATGCTGAATTTTTATTCATTACAAAGATTATTCAATTATTCTATACTATTGAGAGAGAGGAGAATAGCGGCTTATGGTGGCGAGAGAGAAAAATGTTTCTTCTCTCTTACTTTCACCATTCGCACACAAAGATCATCTTTTAGTTTTTGGTCTGATGAATAGATTTATGATGATTTTCGTTTAATTCATGAGTAGCTAAGTTTATTAGTTAGGGTTATGGAAGCCTTGTAGCATACAATTTATTACTTTGGGTTTTGAATTCATTATGCATTGACTTGTTTATATCATACTCTCTTTGCTTATCTTGAATTGTCGTGGTCGCAAACATAGAGGATATGACTTAAAATGCAACTTGTTCGAAAGAAATGTTGTTGTTCGGAAAAGAGAGTAGTGACAAAAAAATAGGATTACCAATCCCTATTTCATAAGTTAATGCCCTAACAGGATTAACTACTTGGAGATTTCGAATTGTGTTTGGTAAACGCTTTTGATTAGAGAGAACTAAAGTGAATTAGTCCTTGATGGTTGAGAAACACTAGGATTATGTTATTAAATACAATAAGTTTCTTTGTAAAAACGATGCATGTATGAATTCGTAACGCCCATAGTTAGAAAGTATTGAACACTATAAGGTGGACATAACCCTAGCTTGCTATCTCTGAATTTGAATGCTACTACACATATTTCATCTTGTTAAACTGAAACCATTAATTTGTGAATAGAATCAAATCCCCCCTATTTATTTTATGGAATCAAACGATTAAAAGTCAACTAATCTCTATAAAACTTAATTAAAACCATATTCCCTGTGGGATTCGACCATAACCTAGTTGGGTTATATATTTAACAACGACCGCTTACTCTCTCATAAGAGAGGTGTAGTTTGGGCATATCAATGGGCAGGCCCAAGTCAATATTTGGCCCACCACACCCCCGGACCTCAGGCACACCCACAGAACCGTGGGCTATAGCACATCGATTTGTCCCCAAAATGCTCCGTTCGTGCCGTTTCTCCTATTTAACCAACAAAATGGTCCCTTCTACACAAACAGGGATTTTTAGGACGTTCCCCGGCCTCCCCGATATGCCCAGTCAATTTTTGAACAATGGCACCCCCGAACCTAGGGATCACACAGAACCGTGAACTGTAGCACACCAATTTAGCCAAAAATATCTTATTCGCGCCGTTTCGCCCGTTTGACTAACCAAATGGCATCGCCCACACAAACGGTAACACTAGGATGCTCCCTAGCCTCCCTGGGACGCCAAGTCAATTTTTGGTTGACGGTACCCTCGGGCCCACCCTCGGAACCTTGAGCTATAGCACACCGATTTGTCCCTAAAATGCCCTGTTCACGCCATTTCGCACGTTTGACAAACTAAATGGCCTCGCCCACACAAGCGGGCAACATAATGACACTCCTCAGCCTCCATGGCATGCGCAGGTAGATTTTCGACCAACGGAACCCCCGGACCCCAAGCTCACCCCCAGAACAGTGGGCTATAGCACACCTATTTATCCATAAAATGCCCCGTTCGTGCCTTTTCTCACGTTCTACTAAAAAAATGTCGTCGCCCACACAAACGGGCAGCACTAGGATGCTCCCTAGCCTCCCTGACACACCCAGGTCAATTTTTGACCCACGGCACCCCTAAACCCTAGTCCCCACCCCTGAAACTATGGGTTATAGCACACTGATTTGGCCCCAAATAGCCCCGTTTCTCCGGTTTGACCAACCGAATGGCCCCGCCCACATAAATGGGAAATACTAGGATGCTCCTCAGCCTTCCTACCAGGCCCAGGTTGATTTTTGGCCCACGACACACCCAGACCCCGGGCCTACCCCCAGAACTGTGGGCAATAACATACCGATTTAGCCCCAAATTAGCCCATTCGTGCCGTTTCGCGCATTTGACCTACAAAATGGCCCTTCCCACACAAACGGGAACACAAAGATGCTCCCCAGCCTCTCTAGCACACCCATGTCAATTTTTAACCAATGAAACCCTCGAACCCCGGGCTCACCCCTGAACCGTGGGCTATCCCACACCGATTTAGCCCTAAAATGCCCCGTTCGTGCCTTTTCACGTGTTTGACTAATAAAATGGTCCCTCCCATACAAACGTGAAACATTACGATGCTTCCTAACATCCCTACACACCCAAGCCAACTTTTTACCCACTGCATACCTAAACCTTGGTCCCCTCCCCCGGAACTATGGGCTACAACACACTGATTTGGCCCCAAATAGACCCGTTCGCGTCGTTTCTCCCGTTTGACCAACCAAATGGCCCCTCCCATACAAACGGGTAACACTAGGATGCTCCCCAGCCTTCCTAGCTCACCCAGGTTGATTTTTGGTCTACGAAACCGCCGGACCCCGGGCTCACCCCCGGAATCGTGATCAATAGCTCACTGATATGGCCCCAAAATGCCCCATTTGCGCCGTTTAGCCTGTTTGACCACAAAAATGGCACCTCCCACAAAAACATGAAATACTAGGATGCTCTCCATCCTTACTGGGATGCCCAGGTTAATTTTGGGTCCGCGGAACCCCAAGACACCGAGCCTACCCTCAGAGCTGTGGGCTATAGCACACCAATTTGGCCCTAAAATGCCCTGTTCGCGCCATTTCTGTTGTTTAACCAACCAAATGGCCTAGCCTCCCTGGCGCGCCCAGGTTGATTTTTGGCCTACGCCACCCTTGGACTCCGAGACCACCCACAAAACTGTAGGCTATAGCATACCAATGTAGCCCCAAAATGCCCCGTTCGCACAGTTTCGCACGTTTCACCAACCAAATGGCCCCGCAAACACAAACGGGCAATACTTGGATTCTTCCCAACCTTCCTGGCATAACAAGCTCAATTTTTGGCCCACAACACCCCTGGACCTCGGGCTCACCCCCGAAACCGTAGGCTATAGCACAATGATTTGGCCCTAAAATGCACCGTTCGTGCCGTTTCGCCCGTTTGACCAACCAAATATCCCCGATTACATAAACGGGCAACATTAGGATACTCCCCAGCCTCCCCGACATGCCCAGGTTGTTTTTCGACCCATGGCACAATGGAACCCGGGGCTCACTCCCAGAATCGTGGGCTATAGCAGGCCGATTTGGCCTCAAAATGCCAGGTTCGGGCTGTTTCACCTAATTGACTAACCAAATGGCCCCGCCAACACAAATAGTAAATACTAGGACACTCCTTAGCCTCCCTGTCACGTCCAGGTCTATTTTCAGCCTATAAAACCCCCGGACCCTGAACCTACCCCAAACCGTGGGCTATAACTCACCGATTTGTCCCCAAAACGCCCTGTTCTCACCGTTTTGACCGTTTGACCAACCAAATCGCCACACCCTCATAAACAGGCAACACACGAATGCTCCTAATCCTCTCTGGCATGCCCAGGTCAATTTTTGGCCCTAGGCATCCCTGGACCCAGGGCCCACCCCCTGAACCGTGGGCTATAGCACACAGATTTTGCCCTAAAATGAATCGTTCATGCCATTTTGACCATTTGACCAACCAAATGGCTCTTCCCACACAAAAAAGAAACACGAGGATGCTCCCTATACTCCCTAGCATGCCTAGGTTTATTGTTGGCCCACAACAACCCCTAACCTCGGGCCCACCCTCAGAACCGTGGGCTATTGCACAACGGTTTAGCACTAAAAGGCCCCGTTCGTGCTGTTTCACCTGTTTCACTAACCAAATTGCCCCGCCCACACAAACAGGCAAAAATAGGATGCTCCCAGCTTCCCTGGCATACTCATATCACTTTTCGGCCCACGGCACCCCCAGAAGCTCACCCCCAGAACCGTGGGCTATAGCACACAAATTTTGCCTCAAAATACCCTGTTCGCGCTGTTTTGCCCGTTTGACCAACCACATAGACCCACCCGTATAAATGGGCAACACTAGGATGCTCTCTAGCCTCCCTGTCACGTCCAGGTCAATTTTTGGTCCACGGCACACCCGGACCTCGATCCCACACCTGGAACCGTAGGCTATAGTATATCAATTTGGCCCTAAAATGCGCCGTTCGTGCCGTTTCACCTGTTTGACCAACCAAATAACCCCGAGAACATAATCAGGAAATATTAGGATGTTCCCCAGCCTCACTAGCATGCCCAAGTCAATTTTTAGCCCAAGGCACCCCCGGGGCTCGGGCCCACCCCCAAAACCGTGGGCTATTGCACATCGATTTGGCCCCAAAATACGCCATTCATGCAGTTTCGCCCGTATAACCATAAAAATGGTCCCTCCTACACAAACGACAAATTTTAGGATGCTCCTCAGCCTCCCTGATATGCCCTGATTGATTTTTGGCCCACGGCACCCCTAAACCCAGGGTTCACCTACGGAACTATGCGCTATAGCACACCGATTTGGCCAAAAATGCCCTGTTCGCGCCGTTTCGCCCGTTTGAATAACCAAATACCCCGTCCACATAAACGGGCAGCACTAGGATGCTTCGTGGCCTCTCTGGGATGCCCAAGTTGATTTTCAGCCTATGGTACTCTCGAAACCCTCAGCCCACCCCTAGAATCATGGGCTAGAGCACACCAATTTGTCCCCAAAATGCCCTGTTCATGCCGTTTTGCATGTTTGACCAACCAAATGGCCCCACCCACACAAACGGGAAACACAAGAACGCTCCTAGCCTCCTTGGCATACCCAAGTCAATTTTCAAGCAATGGAACACCTGGTCCCCGGGCTCAACCCCAAAACCGTGGGCTATAGCACACCGATTTTGCCCCAAAATGCGCCGTTCGTGCCTTTTCGTACGTTTGACAAACAAAATGGCCTCACCCACACAAACGAGTAACACTAGGATGCTCCCTAGCCTACCCGACATATCCAGGTCACTTTTTGAACCACGGTACCCCCGAACCCTGGTCCCCACCCCCGAAACTGTGGGTTATAGCACATTGATTTGGCCCCAAATTGCCTTGTTCGCATTGTTTCTCCCATTCGTCTAACCAAATGGCCCCACCCACACAAAAAGAAAATACTAAGACACTCCTCAGCCTTCCTGGCATGCCCTGGTGATTTTAGGACCACGGCACCCACGAACCTTAGGCCCACCGCCAAAATCATAAACTATAGCACACCATTTAGCCCCAAAATGCCCCATTAATGCCTTGTACCCCGCCTACATAAACGGGCAACACTAGGATGCTCCCTAGCCTCACTTGCACGCCTAGGTTAATTTTTTGCCCATGGAACCCCCCGATCCCTGCCCACCCCCAGAACCGTGGGCAATAGGACATAGATTAAGCCCCAAAATACCCTGTTCGCACTATTCCATCTGGTTGTCCAACCAATTGGCCCTACCCATACAAACCGGCAACACTAGGATGATCCCTGGACTCCCTGGCACGTCTAGCTCAATTTTTGGCCCAGGTCACCCCCAGACCCCGAGCCCACCCTCAGAGCTGTGGGCTACAACATACCAATTTAGCCCCAAAATGCCCCGTTCGCGCCGTTTTTATTGTTTGACCTAACCAAATAGCCCCGCCCACATAAACGGGGAATACGAGGATACTCCTCAGCCTTCCTGGCGGGCCGAAGTTCATTTTTGGCCTATGGTACCACCAACTCCGAGCCCACCCCCAAAATCGCAAGCTGTAGCACACTGATTTGGCCCCAAAATGCCCCGTTCGCACCATTTCGCACGTTTGATTAACCAAATGGCCCCGTCCACACAAATTGGCAATACTAGGATGCTCCCTAACCTCCCTGCCACACCCAAGTCGATTTTTGACCCACGGCACCCCCGAACCTCAGGCTCAGCACCGGAACCATGGGCTATAGCACAATGATTTCACCCCAAAATGCACCGTTCGTGCCGTTTCACCCGTTTGACAAACCAAATATGCCTGACTTCATAAACGGGCAACATTAGGATGCTCCTCAGCCTCCCCAGAATGCCCATGTTGAGTTTCAGCCCTCGACACCCCCGAACCCAGCGCTCACCCCCAGAATAATGGGCTATAGCACACCGATTTGGCCACAAAATGCCCTGTTCGCACTGTTTCACCTGTTTGACAAATAAAATGGCCCTGCCAAGATAAATGGGCAATACTAGGATACTACCTAGCCTCCCTGGCACGTCAAGGTCTATTTTTGGCCCATGGCACCCACCCACAAACACCAAGCCCACCCCCAAAACCATGGGCTATAGCACACCAATTTGGCCCTAAAATGCCCTGTTCATACCGTTTCACACGTTTGACAAACTAAATGGCTCTGCCCACACAAATGGGCATCACTATCACTCTCCCCAGCCTCCCTGGCATGCCCAGGTCAATTTTTGACCCACGGCTCCCCCGAAACCCTCGCCTACCCTCAAAACCATAGGCAATAGCAGACCGATTTTGACCTAAAATGCCCTGTTTGCATTGTTTCCCTGTTTGAATAACCAAATGGCCCTGCTCATTCAAATGGGCAACACTAGGACATTCCCCAGCCTCCCTGGCATGCCCAAGTCAATTTTTGGCCCATGGCACCCCCGGACCCTTGGCCCACCCCAAAACTCCCTATTCGCACCGTTTCGCCCATTTGACCAACCAAATGGCCCCGCCTACATAAATAGGAAACACTAGGACGTTTCCAAGTTTCTCTGCTCGGCCAAGTCAATTTTTGTCCCGCAGCACCCCCAAACCCAGGGCCCACCCCCCGAACTGTGGGCTATAGCACATCGATTTGGCCCTAAAATGCCCTATTCACTTTGTTTCGACCGTTTGACCAACCAAATGGACCCGCCCGCATAAAAGGGAACACTAGGATGCTCTCTAGCCTCCCAAGCATGCCCAGGTTGATTTTTGGACCACGGAAACCCCCAACCTTGGGTCCAACCCCAGAACTATAGGCTATTGCACACCGATTTGTCCCCAAAATGCCCCGTTCGTGCCATTTCACCCATTTTACAAACCAAATGGCCCCACCCACACAAACGGGCTATACTAGGATGCTCCCAAACCTCTCTATAACGTCTGGGTCAATTTTCAGCTGAAGGCACACCCGGACCTCGGGCCTACACCTGGAACCGTAGGCTATAGCATACTAATTTGGCCCCAAAATGCCCCATTCGCGCTATTTTACCCGTTTGACCAACCCAATGTCCCCACCAACAGAAACAGGTAGCACTAGGATGTTTCCCAGCCTCACTGCCTCACCCAAGTATATTTTTGGCCCACGACACCCCTGTACCTCGGGCCCACCCCCAAAACCATGGGATATAGCACACTGATTTGGCCTCAAAATACCCCGTTCGCGCCGTTTTGCCTGATTGACAAACCAAATGGACCTGCCCGCACAAACGGGTAACAGTAAGATACTCCCTAGTTTCCCTGGCATGCCTAGGTCAATTTTTTTCCCACGGCTCCCCCGGACCCCAGGTCCACCCCCAAAATCATTGGCAATAGAACACCAATTTGGCCCCAAAATGCCCCGTTCATGCCGTTTAGCCTGTTTGACCAACCAAATGGCTCCGCCTAGTCCAACAGGTAATACTAGGATGCTCCCCAGCCTCCTTGGCACGTCCAAGTCAATTTTCGGACCATGGTACCTGCGGACCTCGAGCGCACCCCCAAAACCATGGGCTATAGCACACTGATTTAGCCCTAAAATACCCTGTTTGCGCTATTTCGCTCATTAGACAAACCAAATAGCCCCTCTAACATAAACAGGCAACAGTAGAATGCTTCCTAGACTCAATGGCAAACCCAGGTAGATTTTCAGCCTACGACACCCTCGTATCCCAAGTCCACCCCTGGAATCAAAGGCTATTGCACAATGATTTGGCCCCAAAATGCCCTGTTCGCACCGTTTCACCCGTTTGACCTACCAAATGATCTCGCCCACATAAACACGAAACATTAGAACGTTCCCAATCCTCTCTGGCACATCCAAATCTATTTTTGGTCAATGGCAACCCCAAACCCACCCTGAAACCATGGGTTATAGCACACCGATCTGGCCTCAAAACGTAATGTTCACGTTGTTTCGCCCATTTGACCACCCAAATGGCCACGCTCACATAAATAGGAAATACTAGGACTGTCCCCAGCCTCCCTGGCATGCCCAGGTTGATTTTTGTCCAACGGTACCCTCGGACCCCTGGCCCATCCCTAAAACAAGGGGCTGTTGCACACCGATATATCCCCAAAACTCCAAATTCATGCCATTTTACCAACCAAATGGCCCCACCCATACAAACAGGTAACACTAGGATGCTCCTCGATATCTGTAGCAAGTGAAGATCAATTTTTGGCCCATGATACCACTGGAACCTGGCTCACCCCCGGAACCGTGGGCTATAGCACACCGATTTGGCCTCAAAATGCCCCTGTTCGTACCGTTTCGCCCGTTTAACAAAACAAATGGCCCCGCCCATACAAACGAGCAATACTAGGATGCTCCCCAGTCTTCTTGGCATGTTCATATAGATTTTCGACCCACGACACCCCCGGACCCCTAGCTCACCCCAAGAACCATGGGCAATATTACAATATTTTGGCCCCAAAATACCATTTTCACACCATTTCGCCCGTTTGACCAACCACATGGACCCACCCACACAAACGGGAAATAGTAGGATGCTCCCCAGTCTCCGTGTCACGCCCAGGTTGATTCTCAGCCCATGGTACACCTAGGCCCGAGCCCACACCTGAAACTGTAGGCTATAGCACACCTATTTGGCCCCAAAAACCCTGTTCATACCGTTTCGCCTGTTTGAATAACCAAATGGCCCCGCCAAATCAAACAGGTAACACTAGGATGCTCTCCAGCCTTACTGGCATGCCCAAGTAAATTTTCAGACACGATACTCCCAAACCTCGGTCCCACCCCTGGAATCGTGGGCTATAGCACACCGATTTGGTCCTAAAATGACCCATTCACGCCATTTCACCCGTTTGACCAACCAAATTGCCCCGCATACACAAATGGGCAACATTAGGACTATAGCACACCGATTTGGCAAAAAATGCCCTGTTCGCGAAGTTTCCCCTATTGGACTAACCAAATGTCCCCGCCCACACAAACGGGCAACACTACGATGCTCCCTAGCCTCCCTGGGATGCCCAGGTCAATTTTTGGCCTATGGCACCCCCGAACCCCAGGCCCACCCCTAGAACCGTGGGCTATAGCACAACGATTTAGCCCCAAAATGCCCTGTTCACGCCGTTTTGCACAATTGACCAACTAAATGGCCCTGCCCAAACAAACAGGCAACACTAATATGCTTCTCAGCCTCCCTGGCATGCCCAGGTTAATTTTTGGCCAACGGATCCCCCGGACCCTAGGCCTACCCCTAGAACCGTGGGCAGTAGCCCACCAATTTGGCACCGAAATGCCCTGTTCATTCCGTTTCGCCCGTTTAACCAACCAAATGGCTCCTCCCACTCAAATGGGTAATACCAGGATGCTCCCCAGCTTCCTTACCATGCCTAAGTTGAGTTTTGGCCTATGGCACCTGCGAACCTTGGGCCCACCCCAAAAACCGTAGGATATAGCATACCGATTTAGCCCCAAAATACCTTTTTGGTGCCATTTAGACCTTTAGACCAACCAAATGTCCTCACCAACATAAACGGGCAACAGTAGGATGCTCCCTAGCCTCCATGGCATGCCTAGTTTGATTTTTGGCCTACGACACCCCGTACCTCGAGCCCACCCCAAGAATCATGGGCTATAGCACATCGATTTCACTTCTTTTCGCATGCTTGACCAATAAAATGTCCTCTCCTACATAAACGAGCAACACTAGGATGGTCCCTAGCCTCCCTGACATGCCCAAGTTAATTTTTGACCCACGGCACCCCCGAAGCGTGGTCCCCACCCTCGGAGCTGTGGGATATAGCACACTGATTTAGCCTCAAATAGCCCCGGTCACGCCATTTCTCCCATCTGACAAACCAAATGGCCTCGCCCACAGAAACAGTCAACACTAGGACGCTCTTCAGCCTTCTTGGCATGCACAGGTCAATTTTTGGCCCATGGTATCCCCGAACCCCCGAAATCGTGAACTATAGTACACCAATTTATCCCCAAAATGCACCATTCACGTCGTGTAGTCCGTTTGAAAACCCAAATAGCCCCTCCCACACAAACGGGCAACACTACGATGCTCCCTAGCCTCCTTGATACGCCTAGGTTGATTTTTTGCCCATGGATATACCACACTAATTTGGCCCTAAAACACCGTGTTCGTGTCGTTTTGCTTGTTTGACCAACAAAATGGCCCTGCCAACACAAATCAGAAACACTACGATGATCCCTAGCATCCCTGGGATGTCCAGCTCAATTTTTAGCCCACGACACCCCCAAACCCCGGGCCTACCATCGGAGCCGTGGGCTATATCATATCGATTTGGCCTCAAAATACCCCATTTGCGTCGTTTTGGTTATTTGAAAAAAACAAATGGCCTCGCCCACATAAACAGGTAATACGAGGACACTCCCCAACATCCCGGGTACGCACAGGTTGATTTTTGGCCCACGGCACCACTGGACTCCGGGCCCACCCCCAAAATCATAGGATATAGCACACCGATTTGGCCCCAAAATGCCCCGTTTGCACCTTTTCACACGTTTGATCAACCAAATAGCCCCACCCACATTGTCGGGCAACACTAGGATACTCCCCAACCACCCTGGCATGCCCAGCTTGATTTTTGGCCCATGGAACCCCCGGACCTCGGGCTCACCCTCGGAACCATGGGCTATAGAACAATGATTTGGGCCCAAACTGCACCGCTCACACCATTTTGCTCGTTTGACCTACCAAATATCCCTGACTACTTAAACGGGCAACATTAGGATGATCTCCAGCCTCCCCGGAATGTCCAGGTCAATTTTTGGCCGACGATATCCCCGAACTTGAGGCTCACCCCCAGACCCATGGGCTATAGCACACTGATTAAGCCCCAAAATAACTTGTTTGTCTTGTTTCACCTGTTTGACCAACCAAATGACCCCGCCAACACAAACAGGAAATGCTAGGACACTCCCTAGCCTACCTGGCACGCCCAAGTTTATTTTTGGCCCACGGTACCCACCCCCAGAACTGTGGGCTATAGCACACCGATTTAGCCTCACAATACTCTATTCGTGCCGTTTCACACGTTTGACAACCTAAATGGCGCCACCCACACAAATGGGAAATACTAGGATGCTCCCCAGCCTCCCTGGCATGTCCAGGTCAATATTTGGACCACGGCTCCCCCGGACACCTGGCCCACCCCCAAAACTGTCGTCAATAGCATACCGATTATGACACAAAATGCCCTGTTTGCGCCATTTCCCCATTTGAACAACTTAATGGCCCCCCCACTCAAACGGACAACACTAGGACGCTCCCCAGCCTCTCTGGTATGCCCTAGTCAATTTTTAGCCCATGGCAGCCCCGGACACCGAGCCCACCCCAAAATCGTGGGCTAGAGCCCACCGATTTGGCCCCAAAATGCCCTATTCACACCTTTTTGCCCGTTTGACCAACAAAATAGCCCCACCCATATTAACAGGAAACACTAGGAAGCTTCCAAGACTCTCTGGCATACCTAAGTCGAATTTTTGGCCAACAAAACTCCCGAACCATGGACCTACCCCTGGAACCGTGGGCTATAGTACACGGTTTTTGCCCTAAAATGCCCCGTTCACTCCATTTCGACCGTTTGACAAACCAAATGTCCCTTCCAACACAAACGGGCAACAATTCTATGCTCCCCAGCCTCCGAAGCATGCCCAGGTTGATTGTTAGCCCATGACAACCCCTAACCCCAGGCCCACCCCCGGAACTATGGGCTATTGCACACCTTTTTTGACCCAAAATGCCCCGTTCGTGCCGTTTCACCTATTTTACTATCCAAATGACCCCACCCACATAAACGGGAAACACTAGTATGCTCCTCAGTTTCCCTGTCAAGACCAGGTCAATTCTCCGCCCACGGCATACCCAGACCCCAGCCCGCACCTAGAATCGTAGGCTATAGGATACCTATTTGGCCCCAAAATGCCCCATTCATGTTGTTTCATCTTTTTGACCAACCAGATCGACCTGCCAAAACAAAAAGGCAACACTAGGATTCTCCCCAGCCTCACTGGCTCGTCCAAGTCAATTTTCAGCCCACGGTAATCCCGGAACTTGGTCCCAACCCCAGAACCGTGGGCTATAGCACACTGATTTGGTCCTAAAATGCCTCATTCGCGCCATTTCACCCGTTTGAACAACCAAATAGCCCCGTATACACAAACGGGCCACATTAGGACTACCACATATTAACTTGGCAAAAAATGCCCTGTTCGTGCAGTTTCGCCCATTGGACTAACCAAATGTCCCCGCCCACACAAACGGGCAATACTAGGATGCTCCCTAGCCTCCCTGGGATGCCCAGGTCAATTTTTGGCCTACGGCACCCCCGAACCCCAGGCCCACCCCTAGATTCGTGGGCTATAGCACAGCGATTTGGACCCAAAACGTGGCAGGCCGTTTGACAACCCAAATGGCCTCGCCTACACAAATCATGGCCTAGGACGCTCCTCAACCTTCCTGGCAGGCCCAGGTCAATTTTTGGCCCATGGTATCCCCGAACACCCGGCCTACCCCCAGAATCGTGAACTATAGTACACCAATTTAGCCACAAAATTCCCCGTTCAAGCCGTGTAGTCCGTTTAACAACCCAAATGGCCCCGCCTACACAAATGGGCAACACTAGGATGCTCTTCAGCCTCCCTGATTTTTTGCCCATGGATATACCACACTGATTTGGCCCTAAAACACCTTGTTCGCGTCTTTTTGCCTGTTTGACCAACCAAATGGCCCTGCCCACACAAACCGAAAACACCACGATGATCCCTAGCATCCCTGGCACGTCCAGCTTAATTTTTGGCCCACGACACCCCCGGACCTTGGGCCTACCGTCGGAGCCGTAAGCTACATCATATCGATTTGGCCTCAAAACACCCAATTTGAGTCGTTTTACCTATTAGACAAAACCAAATGGCCTCGCCCACATAAACAGGTAATACGAGGATACTCCCCAACATCCCTAGTATGCCCAGGTTGATGTTTGGCCCACGGTACCACTGGAATCCGAGCGCACCCCTAAAATTGTAGGCTATAGCACACTGATTTGGCCCCAAAATTCCCCGCCCACATAAACAGGCAACACTAGGATATTCCTTAACCACCCTGGCATGCCCAAGTTGATTTTTCGCCCATGGATATACCACACTGATTTGGCCCTAAAACACCCTATTCGCGTCGTTTTGCCTGTTTGACCAACCAAATGGCCTTGCCCACACAAACCGAAAACATAACGATGATCCCTAGCATCCCTGGCACGTCCTGCTTAATTTTTGGCCCACGGCACCCCTGGACCTCGGGCCTACCGTTGGAGTCGTAGGCTACATCATATCAATTTGGCCTCAAAATACCCAATTTGCATCGTTTTGCCTATTAGACAAAACCAAATGGCCCCGCCCACATAAACAGGTAATACGAGGACACTCCCCAACATCCCTGGTACGCCCAGGTTGATTTTTGGCCCACGGTACCACTGGAATCTGGGCCCACCCCTAAAATCGTAGGCTATAGCACACCGATTTGGCCCCAAAATTCCCCACCCACATAAACGGGCAACACTAGGATATTCCCTAACCACCCTGGTATGCCCAGGTTGATTTTTGGCCCATGGAACCCCCCAAACTCGGGCTCACCCTCGGAACCATGGGCTATAGCACAATGATTTGGCACCAAACTACAGCATTGACGCCGTTCTGCTCGTTTGACCAACCAAATATCCCTGACTACTTAAACGGGCAACATTGGGATGATCTCCAGCCTCCCCGGCATGCCCAGGTCAATTTTCAGCCAACGGTACCCCCAAACCCAAGGCTCACCCCTAGACCCGTGGGCTATAGCACACTAATTCGGTCCCCAAATACCCTGTTCGTGCCATTTCACCTGTTTGACCAACCAAATGACCCCACCAACACAAACAGAAAATGCTAGGAGGCTCCCTAGCTTACCTAGCACGCCCAGGTTTATTTTTGTCCCACGTTACCCACCCCATGCTATGGGCCCACCCCCAAAATCATGGGCTATAGCACAACGATTTGTCCCTAAAATGCCCTATTTGTGCCGTTTCGCACGTTTGACAAACTAAATGGCCCCACCCATACAAATGGGCAATACTAGGATGCTCCGCAGCCTCTTGGCATGCCCAGGTCTATTTTTAGCCCATGGCTCCCTCGGACCCCTGTCCCACCCCCAAAACCGTGGTCAATAGCACACCAATTTTGACCTAAAATGCCCTCTTTGCACCGTTTCCCCATTTGAACAACTAAATGGCCCCCCCACTCAAACGGGTAACACTAGGACACTCCCTAGCCTCTCTGGCACACCCAAGTTGATTTTTAGCCCATGGCACCCCCGGACACCGAGTCTACCCCAAAATCGTGGGCTATAGCACACCAATTTGGCCCCAAAATGCCCTATTCGCACCTTTTTGCCCGTTTGACCAACCAAATGGCCTCGCCCACATTAACAGGAAACACTAGAAAGATCTCAAGCCTCTCTAGCATACCTAAGTCAATTTTTGGCCCACGAAACACCCAAACCTTGGACCCACCCCTGGAACCGCCGGCTATAGCACACCATTTTTGCCCTAAAATGCCCCCTTCACTCCATTTCAATTGTTTGACAAACCAAATGGACCTTCCAACACAAACGGGAAACACTAGTATTCTCCCCAGCCTCCCAAGCATACCCAGGTTGATTGTTGGCCCACGACAACCCTAACCACAGGCCCACCCTTGGAAATATGGGCTATTACACACCTTTTTGGCCCTAAAATGCCCCGTTCGTGTTGTTTCATCCGTTTTGCTAACCAAATGACCCCACCCATACAAACGGACAACACTAGGATGCTCCCCAGCCTCCCTTTCATAACTAGGTCAATTCTCGGCCCGCGGCATACCCAGACCCCGAGCCCGCACCTAGAGACATAGGCTATAGGATACTAATTTGGCCGCAAAATGCCCCATTCGTGTTGTTTCACCTGTTTGACCAACCAAATTGCCCCGCCAACAAAAATAGGAAACACTAGGATTCTTCCCAGCCTCACTGGCTCGCCCAAGTCAATTTTCAGCCCACGATAATCCCGGACCTCGGGCCCAGTCCCAACCCCAGACCGTGGGCTATAGCATGCTGATTTGGCCTCAAGATGCCCCGTTCATGTCGTTACGCCTGTTTGACAAAGAAAATGGACCCGCCTATAAAAACGAGAAACAATAAGACACTCCCCAGCCTCCCTAGCATGCTCAGGTGGATTTTTGGTCCACAGATCCCCTGGAGCCCAGGCCCACCCCAGAACCATGGACAATAGCACACCGATTTGGGCCAAAAATGCCTCGTTCGTGCTGTTTCGCCCGTTTGACCAACTAAATAGCTCCGTCCATTCAAACGGGTAGTACTAGGATGCTCCCAAGCCTCCTCGACATGCCCAAGTCAACTTTCGAACCATGGTACCTCCGGACCTCGGGCCGACCCCCAAAACCGTGGGCTATAGCATACCGATTTAGCCCAAAAATACCCTGTTCATGCCATTTTGCCCGTTAGACCAACCAAATGGCCCCGCCCAGATAAACGGGCAACACTAGGATGCTCCCTAGCCTCCATGGCATGCCTAGGTCAATTTTCGGCCTACGTCACCCCCGTACCTCGAGCCCACCCCTGGAATCGTGGGTTATAGCACACTCATTTAGCCCCAAAATGCCTGTTCGCACCGTTTTGCCCATTTGACCAACCAAATGGCCCCGCCTACATAAACGGGAAACATTAGAACGCTCCCAAGCCTCTTAGGCATGTTCAGGTCAATTTTTGGTCTACGACACTTCTGGAACCACCCCAGAACCATGGGCTATAGTACACCAATTTGTCCTTAAAATGTTATGTTTGCATCAGTTCACCCATCAGACCAACCAAATGGCCCTACCCACACAAAAAGAAAACACTAGGCTCTCCCTAGCCTCCCTGGCATGCCCAGGTTAATTTTTGTCCCATGACACCCCCGAACCCTAGGCCTACCCCCGAAACCAGGGGCTATTGCACACCGATTTGGCCCCAAAATACCCCGTTCATGCCATTTTATCAACCAAATGGTCCCGCCACATAAACAGGCAACACTAGGATGCTCCCCAACCTCTCTAGAAGGTCGAGATCAATTTTTGGCCCACGGTACCCCTGGACCCATGGCTCACCCCCGGAATCGTGGGCTATATTACACCGATTTGGACCTAAAATGCCTCTATTTATGCAGTTTCGCCCATTTGACCAGCCAAATGACCCCGCCCACACAAATGGGAAACACTAGGATTCTCCCTAGCCTCTCCGGCATGTTTATATCGATTTTCAGCCCATGGCACCCCAGACCCCTAGCTCACCCCCGGAACCATGGGCAACAACACACCAATTTGGCCCCAAAATACCCCTTTCGTGCCGTTTCACCCGTTTGACCAACCACATGGCCCCGCCCATATAAACGGGAAACACTAGGGCACTCCCCAGCCTTTTTGTCATGCCTAGGTCAATTCTCAGCCCACGATACCCTCGGACCCCGGTCCCACACCTAGAATCGTAAGTTATAGCACACCTATTTTGCCCCAAAATTCCCCATTCGCGCCGATTTTCCTGTTTGACTAGCCAAATGGCCCCGATAACACAAACAGGTAACAGTAGGATGCTCCCCAACCTCACTAGCATGCCTAACTAAATTTTTGGCCCACGCCACTTCCGGACCTCGGGACCACCCCCAGAACTGTGGGCTATAGCACACCAATTTTGCTCTAAAATGTCCCATTTATGTTGTTTCACCCGTTTGACCAACCAAATGGCCCCGCCTACACAAACGGGAAACATTAGTATGCTCCCAAGCCTCCCCAGCACGCCCAGGTTGATTTTCATCCCACGAAACCCCCGAACCTAGGGCTTACCCCTACTACCGTGCGCTATAGCGCACCGATTTGGCAAAAAATGCCCTGTTCGCGCCGTTTCGCCCATTGGACTAACCAAATATTCCTACCCATACAAACGAGAAAAAATAAGATGCTACCTAGCCTCCCTGGGATGCCCATATCAATTTTTAGCCCATCGTACCCACGAACGCCAAGACTACCCCTAGAACCGTGGTCTATAGCACACCGATTTGGTCCCAAAACACCCTATTCGTGCAGTTTTACACGTTTGACCAACCAAATAGCCCCGTCCACACAAATGGGAAACACTAAGATGCTCCCCAGACCCCAGGCCCACCCCTAAAACCGTAGGCAGTAGCACACCGATTTGGGCCCAAAATGCCTTATTTGTGACGTATCACCCGTTTGACCAATCAAATGGCTCCGCCCTCTAAAATGGGAAAAACTAGGATGCTCCTCAGCCCCCTTGGCATGCCTAAGTCGATTTTCAGCCCATGGAAACTCTGGACCTTGGGCCCACCCCAAAAACGTGGGCTATAGCATACCAATTTAGCCCCAAAATACCCTGTTCACACTATTTCGCCCTTTAGAACAACAAAATGACCCCACCTACATAAACGGGCAACACTAGGATGCCCCTAGCCTACATGGCATGCCTAGGTTGATTTTCAACCTATGGCTCCCCTGTACCCTGAGCCCACCCCCAGAATCATGGGCTATAGCACATCGATTTGGCCCCAAAATGCGCTGTTCACACTGTTTCACCGATTTGACCAACCAAATGGCCCTGCTCACATAAATGGGAAACACTAGAACTCTTCAAAGCTACTCTAGCACGTCCAGGTCAATTTTTGGCCCACGACACCCGTGGACCTAAGGCCCAACCCTAGAATCGTGGGCTGTACCACACCGATTTAGCCCCAAAACACCCTGTTCATGCCATTTTGCCCTTTAGAACAACCAAATGGCCCCACCCACATAAACGGGCAATACTAGGATGCCCCTAGCCTACATGGCATGCCTAGTTTGATTTTCAACCTATAGCACCCCCGAACCCTGAGCCCACCTCCAGAATCATGGGCTATAGCACACCGATTTGGCCCTAAAATGCCCTGTTCACACCGTTTTGCTGGTTTGACCAACCAAATGGCCCCGCCCACATAAATGGGAAATACTAGAACACTCCCAAGCTAGTCTAGCATGTCCAAGTCAATTTTTGGCCCACGACACCCGCGGACCTAGGTCCCAACCCTAGAATCGTGGGCTACAGTACACCGATTTAGCCCTAAAATGCTCTATTTGTGTTGTTTCCCCTATTTGACTAACAAAATGGCCCTGCCCACGTAAATGGGCAACACTAAGATACTCCCCAGCCTCCCAAGCATTCCCAGGTTGATTTTTGTCCCACGAAACCCCTGGACCCCGAGCCCACCCCAAAATCAGGGGTTATTACACATCGATTTTACCCTAAAATGCCCTGTCCTCACCGTTCTATCCGTTTGACCAACCAAATAGACCCACCTACATAAAAAGGAAATACTAGAATGATTCCCAGCCTCCATGGCACTGCTAGGTAAAATTTTGGCCTACGACACCCACGAACCTCGGGCCCATCACTGGAACCGTGGGCTATAGCACACCGATTTGGCCCTAAAATTCCCCGTTGCCACCATTTGGACTGTTTGACTGACCAAATGTATGCACCCACATAAACGGGTAGCACTAAGATGCTCCCCAGCCTCCCCGGCATGCCTAGGTAAATTTTGGGCCCACAGCACCCCTAAAACCCAGGCTTACCCTCGGAAACGTGGGCTATAGCACATCGATTTGGCTCTAAAATGCCCCACTCTTACCGTTTTACCCGTTTGACAAATCCAATGGCCTCTCCCATGCAAACGGGCAACACTAGTATGCTCTCCAGCCTCCCTGGCATACCTAAGTCAAATTTCGGCACACGGTACCCGCGAACCTCAGGCCCATACTTGGAGCTGTGGGCTATAGCACACCGATTTGGCCCCAAATGCCCCGTTTGTACTATTTCTCATGTTTGACCAACCAAATGGCCCGGCCTACATAAACGGGCAATACTTAGACGCTACCCAGCCTCCCTGGCACGCTTAGGTCAATTTTTGGTTCATAGCACCCCTAAAACCCGAGCTTACTCCTAGAACCGTGGGCTATAGCACATCGATTTGGCTCCAAAATGCCCCGCTCTCACCGTTTTACCTATTTGACAAACCAAATGGCCCCGCCTACATAAACAAGCAATACTAGGATTCTCTCCAGGATCCCTGACATGCCCAGGTCAATTTTTGGCCCACAGAACTTATGAACCTAGGTCCCATCCCTTGAACCGTAGGCTATAGCACAACAATTTAGCCCCCAAATACCCTGTTCACGCTATTTCTCCCATTTGACCAACCAAATAGCCCTTCCCACATAAACGAAAAATACTAGGATGCTCCCTAGCTTCCATAGCATGCCCAGGTTGGTTTTTGGCCTGTGGCACCCCCGTACCTCGGGCCCATCCCCGAAATCATGGGCTATAACACACCGATTTTGCCCAAAAATGCCCTGTTTGCACATTTCGCCCATTTGACTAACCAAATGGCCCCGCCCACATAAACGAGAAACACTAGAATGCTCCCAAGCCTCTCTGGCATATCCAGGTCAATTTTGGTCCACGACACTTTCGGACCCCGAGCCCACCCTCAAAACTGTGGGCTATAGCATACCAGTTTGGCCTTAAATCGCCCTTTTCGCATTGTTTTGCCCATTTGACCAACCAAATGGTCCCGCCCAGATAAACGGGAAACACTAGGAGTCTTCCCAGCCTCCTTGGCATACCCAGGTTGTTTATTGTCCCATGGCACCCTCGAACCCTGAGACCACCCCTAAAATTGGTAGCTATTGCACATCGATTTGTCCCTAAAATACCGTGTTCGTGCTGTTGTACCAACCAAATGGACCCGTCCACACAAATAGTCAACAATAGGATGCTCCCTGCCTCCCTGGCATATCCAGATCTATTTTTGTCCTACAGTACCCCCAAACCCCTGGCTCAGCCTCGAACCGTGGGCTATAAGCACACCGATTTGGCCCTAAAATACCCCGTTCATGCAGTTTTGCCCATTTGACGAACCATATGGCCCCTCCCACATAAATAGAAAAAACAAAGATGCTCCTTAGCCTCCTTGTCATGCCCAAGTCAATTTTCAGTGCATAGTACCCTAGGACCCCCGGCCAACCCTTGGAACCGTAGCTATAGAACACCGATTTAGCCCCAAAATGCCTTGTTCAAACCATTTTTCCTATTTGACCAATCAAATGGCCTTGCCCATACAAACGGGAAATACTAGGATTCTCCCCAGCCTCCCCGGCAAGCCTAGGTTGATTTTTGACCCACATCTCCCCCAAACCCCTGGTCCAACCCCAGAAATGTGGGCTATAGCACCCCAATATTGCCTCAAATAGCCCCGTTCACACTTTTTCTCCCATTTGACCAACAAAATATACCCATCCACAAAAATAGGCAGCATTAGGATGCTTTGCAGCCTACCTAGCATGCTTAAGTTGATTTTTGGCCCACGACACACTGGACCCTGAGCCCACCCCCAAAACCGTGAACTATAGCACATCGATTTGGTCCTAAAACACCGCGTTCATGCAGTTTTCCCTATATGACAACCCAAATCTCCGCGCCCATACAGACAGGAAATACTAGGACGTTCCCCAGTCTTCCTGGCACACTGAGGTCAATTTTTAGCCCACGGCACACGCGAAGCCTAGGACCTCCCCCGGAACCGTGGGCTATAGCACATCGATTTGGCCCCAAAATACATTGTTCATGCTTTTTTGCCTGTTTGACTAGCCCAATAGTCCTGACCACACAAACAGGAAATGCTAGGAAGCTCTCTAACCTCCCTAGCATGCCGAGGTCAATTTTCATCCCACGACACCCCCGAACCCCAGGGCCACATCCGAAACTAGGCTATAGCACACCAATTTTGCACCAAAATACCCCGTTCATGCTGTTTCGCCTATTTGACCAACAAAATGAGCCCGCCCACGCAAATGGGCAATACTAGGATGCTCTCCATCCTCCCTGTTATGCCCAAGTCAATTTTTGACCCACGACACCCCTAAACTTTGGGCCCACCCCAAAAATAGTGGGATATAGCACACCAATTTGGCCTCAAAATGCCCTGTTTGCGCTGTTTCACCTATTTGACCAACCAAATGGCCCCGTTCACTCAAATGGGAAACACTAGGACACTTACCAGTCTCCCTGGCATGCCCAGGTCAATTTTTACCCTATGAAACGTGTGGACCTCGAGCGCATCCCTGGAACCGGTGGCTATAGCACACCGATTTTGCCCTAAAATTCCCCGTTCATGTCGTTTCACCTATTTGACCAACCAAATGGCCCCGCCCAAGCAAATGGGAAATAGTAAGATGCTTCCAAGCCTCCCCAGTACGCCTAGGTCGATTTTTGGCCCATAGCACCCCCGAAACTCAAGCTAACCCCCAAAACCATGGGCTATAGCACACTAATTTAGTTCCAAAATGCCCCGCTCACACTATTTGTCCTGTTTGACAAACCAAATAGCCCCGCCCACACAAAAAGGAAACACTAGGATGCTCTCCAGCCTCTCTGGCATGCCCAACTCAATTTTTGGCCCACGACACTGATTTGTGAGCCGATGCTAAGACATTTAAAGCTTTTAACTCAAAATAGTTACGAGGTCTTAAGAATTTTTTGTTGTTTTTTATTGCTTTAAATGTGTTAATGCTGATACAAGTGATCAGGGAGGAAACCAAAGCAAAGAAGAATAAATCAGCTGAAATATGGTGTAAATAAGCTGTAGTATAGCTTACATAGGAGAAGCTTTTAATATTGCCATCAAGCTTAGACAGAACCTGAGAAACTGATATGAAATGTGACAATGTTTAGGATGGGCTGTCAAATATGTGACATGGTGTAAAAATCGTCGTCAACCAGAAGTAGAGAATAGTGATTTCTAGTGAAGTTGTTATGACAGTTGTCACACGTCGTCAAGAATTTTGACACACCGTCAGTTTTGCCATCTGAAGAGTCAGAAGATAGCAATTCACTAGAACCTTTGACGATATCTCGTACACGTTATCAGACATCTGACACACCGTTAAGATCGTCGTCGTCCAATCCGAAGAGAAAATTGAAACTTTAATTTTATTTCCTTATTTAGGGTTGACTATTTAAAGACTTGTTTTAGGATTTTTTTAGGGATGGATCATTAATTATCAGAGAATATCTTCTGAAGAGAAACGCGTAATATTGCTTCATCTTTACCATCAAATATTTTTCCTATTTTTTTAAAAAAGAACTTATCAACTAGTTTTGGATTTCTATCTCGTGAGTAAATAGAAGAAACTACTTATTGTTTTTCATCCATTCATAAGTTTATCCTTATTATGATGAATTCAACTTGTTATTTTTTTCATCAAATCATGAGCGGCTAATTTCATTAGCCAGAGTTATGGGATCCATGGATTAGGGCCTAATAGGTTACTAGGCATTTAACAGATTCAAAGAGTACAAGGACGTCTTAAAATTTTGTTGTTTTGACTGAAATCTATTGGTTGCAAACATTAGATTATGCCTTACGTTTTATTTGCTTCTAACGGATAAATAGACTAGAGGACGTGAATTATCAACAGGGACTCGGAAGCTGCCAACCTTTTGCTTAATGATTGATGTTGTAACTGGATTGATCTACCTGAGATAACATCCTATTGGATATAGGTAAGTTATCTAAGTTTGAGAGAATTAGATAATAAATTTTCTGGTGAGTTCGAGAGATAAGTCAGACAGTATCATAGTCAGGGATATTCTGCTGTTTTGACTTACTTAAAGAATCCCAAGCATTACCTAGTATTTGTTAACTCCTCATACCTATGGTGAACATAACTCTGGTTTCTCATTTATATTGATTACAACACTAAAATATTGAAAGTGACAATTGACTCTCTGTGAAATCTAAACCCCCATCTTCAGAAACAGTAAACTACCAGTAAAGTATTTCATAAAAAAATTGAAGTTTACACCTTATAGCCCATGGGATTCGACCCCAACCTAGTTGGGTTTTATATTGACAACGATCTCTTACACCCATTCAAGAGTGTAATTTTAGTGTTATCAAAAATGGCGCCGTTGCCGGGGAATAGGTTGTAGACTAAAAATTTGTACGCAAAAATTTGCTAATAGTTAAGTTTCCTTGATTTACATTTATCTATTTTTTTTGTTTATTGTAGGTACTGTGTTATTTATGCCAAACACAAGAAGTTTCTAAGAACCACTATTACCAATTAATCCGAAACTTTAACTGATAGGAAGAATGGCTGACAACAAGAAGAAGAAACACTAGCTGCTATGGCCAGGGCTTACGTAAATATACAAAATTTGGGTCAACAAGCACGTCACCAGAACCCTGATGATGAAGACTTAGGTGATGAGGAATTTCTGAATCCTCAGAACCCAAGGCGAGTTGAGCAAGTTGCTGCACCAGTGCAGCAGAACGTTAATAGAAATTGTCCATTTCGAGGAAGATATGGGCAGCAACCTATGCAATATGAGGCTGATGAATATGATGAAGGAATGGATGGAGCTGGTGTAACAGGTGCTATCATTCCTCCACCGTTGGCACTAGGTGCAAAATTTAGCATAACAAGTACCGTGATCCAACTCTTGAATCTGAAGGGGTTATTTGGAGGCTTGCCTAGTGATGATCCTAACATGCATTTGGTGAACTTCATCACCATTTACAAATCGTTTGACAATTTGGGAGTGAGGTAGAATACGATCAGGTTGAGATTGTTTCATTTGTCTCTGTTTAGGGAGGCAACAATTTGGTTGAATGAGTTAGAGCCTCATTCTATAACCAACTGGTGATAGTTGAAAGATGCATTCCTCGAATGGTTCTTTCCACCCTCCAAAAAGGTATAGTTTAAGGGCAAAATTAGCAACTTCAGAAAGCTTCCAACTAAAGGACTACACAAAACATAGGAAAGATTTAAGAAGAAACTTACATAATGTCTGAACCATAATATGACGGACTTGCACTTGATAGAGACTTTATACAGATCTTTCAACTCTGTGACGAATCCTATTATAGACAACACTGCAGGTGGTTCGTTCATTGACCTCTCTTTTCTAGATGCTTCTAATATACTCAATAGAATGACCAAGCAGAGTCAAGCTTGGCACACTTGGGATTCTGTAGCGGCTAGCCCAACTATTGCTGGTGGTATTACTGCGGAGTAGCGTAGAATTGATAAGGAGGGAGATCAAGATATGGCCCATTTGGAGATACAGATGGACTTACTGGCCAAAAACTTACTATCCATTAAGACTGAAATGGTTAAGGTTGTGGAATCTCAGGGTACTGTGTCTACAGGTGTTGATGCTGAGGCAAATTATATGAGTAATCAGGGGGTTTCCAAGGCAATAGCCAAGGGAACCAAGGTTGGACTTTCTATGACAAGCCTAATTATAAAGATAGGGAGCAGGGACATTGGAGAAATAATAATCACAGTAGTGGTTTGTATATTCCTCCTGGAAGTCCGAATGATGAAATGACTAGTTCTAGCAAGATGTCCATGGAGGATATGATGGAAAAGCTGTTGAAGGGAGTTGAAGCTACCAACACGGGGTTAACTACTATGAAAAGTGAATTTTCTACCCTCAGTCAGTTGGTTAGCTCACACTTTGCTTCTATTAAGTAGCTGTAGTAACAGATGAGCCAAATTTTTGCTACTCTGAACCAGACAAAAGCTGGTACTTTACCTATCTATAAGGTTCAGAACCCGTGGAGAAGGAGGTAAGTGTTGATGAGTCAGAAGGAAGCAATCCAGTGGAGTCTAAGAAGATGTATGGCTTTGTTGATATTTCATTGAAACAAGATGAAAAGAAAGAGGAAGTGGTATTGAAAGAAATACCAAGACCACCACCTCCTTTCCTCAGAGATTGAAGAAGAAAGTAGATAACGAAAAATTTAGCAAATTTATGGAAATGATGAAACAACTGACAGTGAATGTTCCATTGATGGAGGAACTTGAGAAAATGCCAAACTATGCTAAATTTATGAAGTAACTATTAACAAAAACACGGAAGGTAAGCTGTGAGATGGTGGACAACATACATCACTGTAGTGTTGTTTCTTCACAATCTTAGTAAAGAAAAAGCCTGACCCTGGAGCATTTACCATACCGTGCACAGTTGGGTCCATGAAGTTTACCAAAGCTTTATGTGACTTAGGAGCAAGTATTAATCTGATACCACTTGATATCTACAAGAATCTTGGATTGGGGGAACCTACCCTCACAACGATGCATTTTGTGATGGTAGATAGATCGATGAAACGACCAATTGGTATATGGCATGATGTGCTGGTAAAGGTGGATGACTTTATTCTGCCTGTAGATTTTGTGATATTGGATTGTGATGTTGATTTTGAGGTACCCATCATTTTGGGTAGGACACTATTAGCCATGGGAAGAGTATTGGTTGATATAGAGCTCAATGATCTAAAGTTTAGGTATGGAAAAAGAGAGGCCAGATTCAAAATGCACCTTCCTATGAAGTAGTTGGAGGAGATAAATATCTTCTTGGTTGTGGATGTATACCAGGAAAATGGTAATGAGGTATTGATATGGTATCTTGACGAAGTCTGAGTATTCAAGAAAATCAAGTCATGCTGCAACGTTAAATCCGGCATTGTTTGGGAGGTAACCCAATGTTTTAACTTTATTGCACTTGTGTTTTTAATTTTTGTAGCTAAGAGTTGTACAAAGAAGGCGAATTGGTTTCAGTCAGCTTGAGAAGGTTGATGTCAATTTTGACGGGCTGTCACAAGTATGACAAGCCGTGAGAAATGGCATCAAAATAAACAAGTCAAAGCCTTATTCTGTTAAGGATGAAGACAAATTTTGAAGCGTCATTCGGTATCTGACGCACCATCATAAATTCCATCAAATGAGTTGATCCCAGCTTAAAAATTTTGGGCTAACTCGGCCCAACAACAGCTGTTCACATTCCTGCGTACTTTAGATATTTCTCTTCCGATTTTGGTTTTCCTTCCTTATAGAGTTATTTCCCTTCCTTTTTCAAAAATAATCCCCTCTGAGGCAAAATTTTAAGACTTTCCTTGTTGAAGCCTGAGAGTTAAGTCAAGAAATATTCCTTCTCTCTCATCTTAGTCTTCTCTCACTCATAAGTCTAGGTTCTCAAAGTATATCAGCTAAGTGTCGACATGCAGGTATGGGAAAAACTTTAACTTCATCTTTCTTTGGATCAATTGTGAACTACAAGAAACCTTGGTTTCAAAGGAGTGAGCGAAACCCATTAACATGCTTCAAGCCCCTTTGAAAACTAGGTTTTGTAGGGGTATGAAGTATAATTTTGTGGAAATCTCAGTAAAGAATATGACCTAAGTTGAAATTGAGAATAATGGTAGAAGAAAAATTAAGTAAAAAGAAGTTAGAAATTGTAATGTTGTCTGACGGCAATTTTCACGGCATTTCACCTGTGTGAAGGCCATTCCAAAATGCCGTCAAAAGTTAAGAAATTTTGTAGATTCTAGATAAGGTTGACTATGCTTTTGAAGTGCCGTCACACCTGTGACGGCAAATCAGAAAGGCCGTCAAACCTGTGAACTGAAAACAGTGATGATGTTAAAATGGGGTGATCCTTATTCTTCTCTTGTTTGATTATGAACCCTAACTAAGGATTTCTATGTTGTTGCAGAACTGATAATGGCACCCAAAAAGATGAATCTAAAGACACCAAAGAAAGCAGCTAAAGAGAATATACCTCGACAGCTTGACAACGAGGACTCTGATTATGAAGATGATGAACCCGTGCTCAGATGGACTAGAAAGAGGGCTGGTCCAAAGACACCACCTCCACCTAATCCTATTGAGGTGGAGGATACGGGTGATACTGAGGTAACAACCTCATCTGAGCAAGCATTGGAGGAACAAGGATCAGAACACACTGAATAGGAGTCTGAGGACACTGAACAAAAAGTTGAAACTAAAGACTCTGAAAGGCCTGCAATTGAAGAAACTGAGTCTGAATCACCATCATCGGAGCAGCAAGGTGATAAGGATTCTCCAGTACGGGGAACTTTGGTGAAATGCAAAAACCCCAATGTTAGGAACAATGCAAGATGAAAAATCCCTGGGGCTGAAATGATCAATTTGGACGGACTTCGCAGAACAGATCACTGAAGTGCCAGAAGGCCAATTTTAGAGGAGAAGAAAATCATCACTACAGGGTTGATCAGATACCTTGAGATGATGTAAAAACTCAAGGAGTATGGCTTGGAGTGGACTACCAGGGGAAGCGGTGTTTACTGTCCTTCATTAGTCTGGGATTTCTACGCGAACTACTAGGTTACGGTGGAAAATATGTGCAAAGAAGGAGATAGAACTTTAGACAAGCCTCTACTGACCAAAGTTCCAGTACGTGGAGTGAGGGTGGATATTTCAGATGCCACCATAAACAGGTTTCTTCATGGGCCAGCCTTTGTTCTACGAGCTACTTCTCCTACCTTCTATGCACGGTTGAAACATCGGGAAAACTAGCGCAAATGGATAGAAACTCTCATAGTAGAATGGGAACCTAAATGGTTGAATAATCCGACAGACAAGATTACCAAAGCATCTCTAAATTTAGAGGCCATATTTTGGTAGGGTTTAGTATGGATTCATCTTATATCCACCGAGGGAGACAACATATTAGGGGATGATCGAGCAATATTGGTTGCAAGCTTGATAGACAGAACTTCCTTGGATTTTGGAGAAATGATAGCGGAAGAGATCAAGATTCGGCCCGCAAGACCCGATGTTGCATATCTATTCCCATGTCTGATTACTAGGTCGTGTAAAGAAGCTAATGTAGCTAAGATTTCAGGTATTGATGATGAGATATATGCCAAGAAAACTCACAACCCTGTCAGCAAAAATGAAATTCGGCTGGGCTTACGACTTGATCGAGATGCAGTTGGTGTAGGAGATCCTTCATTCACTGAGATTGTGACAGCACCAAATATGTAGGTGCAAATCTTTGAAGATGTACCACCACCACCAGCATATCCATCTTAGGAATGCTCAGTTACTCAAAGTGAGCTGACTACTTTAGTCCCTTCGGCAGCAATAGGTTTGGCATTTCAGTCGATTGATATCAGGAAGGTGGATAGGCAAGAAAATTGGTGTGAGGTATAACTACAGGCCTTTACCAAATAGTTTTCTACCACTGTGGATAAAAGAATCAAAGCTGCACTCGAAGATGCACTGTAACCTTTCATGACTTTGCCTGAGCGGGTGGCAAATCTAGAGAACAGATTAGATGCTCGGGTAATAGAGATGAAAGGTGCTGATCTTGCCACTTTTAGGGCTGCATTGGATAAGGTAAAAGCTGAGGTTGGGATGATGCAGAAACACCAAATCATGCTGCCAACAGGTTTATCTATGCACGATATAGAGGAAGAAATTCGTATACTCGATCTCACCGCAGATTCCCTGAAGAAAAAGAATAAAAAGGGGGAAAAGAAAGGCAAGAATAAGAGAGATGAGCTGGATAGTAAAGAAGAGAGAAAAGATAAAAAGAAAGAAAATAAAAAAGCAGAGAAGGAAGATTTGAAAGGGTAAGATTGGAGTCCCTGGCTAACACAAAAAAATGGAAAGAAGCCATCAGAGCTAGGGTTGCATGTGCTTCATCGAGCCAGGCTCCAGCCACTACAAAGGCAGATGCTACGAGTGGGGAGAAGATATTAGATAATGCTTTAGCAGAGTCGGAGACCCAGGATCCACAAGATTGACTATCTTCAGGTATATCCTAACCCTTAGTGCATTTTATTTTTGATTTTAAGTTGAGGGTATAGGGAAACTGCTATTGTAACATGTTCTGTAAATAATTAGGAATAGTACGAGTACTTTAGGCAGTTAGCTTGTTTTATAATTTTTGAGTACCTCTCCAGTGGTCTAATCTGTCATGAATTGTGTGAATTGTATCTGGTGTGACCACTGTGTATCTGTTTGTGTGACCACTGTGTATCTGTTTGTCGTAAATAAATAACCTGTAGAAAACAAATGCATGAAACAAATGAGTAGTGATGTACTATATACTTGTGTGCTATGTACGTGTAAGGTCTTACTCAGTTCCTATTGTGCATTGAATCTAGAACTTGCCCAGTTAGTAGTACTATAGTCATAGGATAGGTATTAGGAAAGGATCATAGGCCGTTTTTGCATGTTAACCCATTTTAGCTTAAATGACCATCCAAATGTGAATAATATCCTTTGATCCCTTTTTGCGTCTAAATAGCCCAGTTCTTTCTTATACACCTTTCACCTTCCCATTATATCACAATGAACATGTTTTGGCCCTGGTCCTCCTTGGACACTGTGTACCTTGACTTAGGCAAATAACCTAAGTTGAGGGTGGCTACTATAGGGGTGCGCGATGCATTATGAGTATGAAGAAAGGTAGAAGAAGGAAAATGAACAACAATTTGGGTGTAGTGAAAAAGAAAGAAAACTGAAAAAGTTAATCTAATGCTTGAACAGACAACGCCTATCCTGAGAATGCTTGACAAATAAAAAAGGAAAGCAAAGAAGGTCAAAAGTTGAAACCCCGTGAGTTAATATAGTTTCAAGGAGGTGTAGTCACTATGAAATACCAATGAATATCATACCAGCCCTGAGCCTACATTACAAGCTTAAGAAAAGCCCTATAGTGATCCTAACTGACTTGTCTAAAGACTTAGATACTAACTATAAGGGCAGGCCTATGGCATTTGATACGCAATGTTGGAAATTCATTCTGAGAGTGAGTCTTACGTTCATCCCTATGTCTATACATATGAATCTGAGTGAGAAAGGGATTTCTCGGTTGTGAGGGCACACCAGGTATACTGCTATTGACTGCTTTGTTCGGATAATGTAATTTGGTTATGTGCTAGGCTATTATTGCTGAGATTTTTGCCATATCTACATACATGTGAGTTACATGGGTGTTTTCAAATATTAGACACAGTTGATTTTACTTTGATTGATTATGGAGATGGTGCATGTATTCTGACCTGATGAAAGTAGTTAGCTGCCGAATTGTGCTTTGTATAATCCTAGTTTTGTTTGGGTTACTTGAGGACAAGCAATTGTTTAAGTTGAGGGTGTTGATGTGTGAGCCGATGCTAACATATTTAAAGTTTTTAACTCTAAATAATTGTGAGGTATTAAGAAACTTTTGTTGTTTTTGATTGCTTTTAATGTGTTAATGCAGATACAAGTTATCGGGGAGGAAACCAAAGGGAAGAAAAATAAATCAGCTGAAATCTGGTGTAAATAAGCTAAAGTATAGCTGATGTCAATTCTGAAGCACCGTCATACATGGGACTGGCTGTCAAAGTTGCCGTCAAGCTTAGACAGAACCTGAGAAACTGAGATGAAATGTGACGAATTTTAGGACGGGCCATCAAATATGTGACATGGCGTCAAAATCGCCATCAACTAGAAGCAGAGAATACTGATTTCCAGTGAAGTTGTGACGGTAGTTATCACGCGCCGTCAAGAATTTTGACACGCCATCAGGTTTTCCGTCTGAAAATTCAGAAAATAACAATTCAATGGAACCTTTGACAACATCTCGGACACATCGTCAGACATCTGACATGCTGTCAAGATCGTCGTCGTCCAATCCGAAGAGAAAACTAAAACTTTAATTTTATTTCCTTATTTAGGGTTGACTATTTAAAGACTTGTTTTAGGGGTTTTTTTAGGGATGGATCATTAATTATAAGAGAATATCTTTGGAAGAGAAGCACGTGACATTGCTTCATCTTTACCATCAAATATTTTTCTTGTTTGTTTAAAAAAACACTTATCAACTCTTTTTGGGTTTCTATCTCGTGAGTTAATTGAAGAAACTACTTGTTGTTTTTCATCCATTCATAAGTTTATCCTTATTATGATGAATTCAACTTGTTATTTCGTTCATAAAATCATGAGCGGATAATTCCATTAGCCGGAGTTATAGTATCCATGGATTAGGGCCTGATAGGTTACTAGGCATTTAACAGATTCAAAGAGTAGTAAGACATCTTGAAATTATGTTGTTTTGACTGTAAGCTATTGGTTGGAAACATTAGATTATGCCTTAGGTGTTATTTGATTCTAATGAAGAAATAGACTAGAGGACGTGAATTATCAATAGGGACTCGAAAGCTACTAACCTTCTGTTTAATGATTGATGTCGTAACAGGATTAATCTACCTGAGATAACATCTACTGGAAATAGATAAGTTATCTAAGTCTGAGAGAATTAGATAATAATTTGTCTGGTGATGTTGAGAGATAAGTCAAACAGTATCATAGTCAGGGATATTCTGCAGTTTTGACTTACTCAAAGAATCCCAAGCATTACCTAGTATTTGTTAACTCCTAATACCCATGGTGAACATAACTCAGGTTTCTCATTTATATTGATTACAACACTAAAATATTGAAAGTGACAATTGACTTTCTGTGAAATTTAAACCCCCATCTTCGGAAATAGTAAACTACCAGTAAAGTATTTCGTAATCAAATTGAAGTTCACACCTTATTCCCTGTGGGATTCGACCCCAACCTAGTTGGGTTTATTTTGACAACGATCACTTACACCTATTCAAAAGTGTAATTTGAGAGTTATTAGGTACCTCGAACCCCGGGCCCACCCTCGAAATCATGGGCTATAGCACACCGATTTTGCTATACAAACGGGCAATACTAGGATGCTCCCCAGCTTCCGTGGCATGCAAAGGCAGATTTTTGACCAATGGCACCCCCGGACCCTAGGCCTACCCCCGTAACGGTGAGCTATAACACATCGATTTGGCCTTAAATAGCCTCGTTCACGCTGTTTCTCCTGTTTAACCAACTAAATGGCCTTACCCACACAAAAGGGCAACACTAGGATGCTCCCCATACTCCTTGGCATGCCCAGGACGATTTTTGGCCCACGACAGCCCCAAACCCCAAGCTCACCCTGGAACCGTGGCCTATAGCACACCAATTTGGCTCCGAAATACCCCGTTTGCACCGTTTCACCTGTTTGACCAACCAAATGGCCCCTTCAACACAAACGGGCAACACTAGGATGCTCTCCAGCCTCCGTGGAATGCCTAGGTCAATTTTCAGCCCATGGTATCCCCGGGCCCACCCTCAAAATCATGGGCTATAGAGAATCTATTTTACCTCAAAATGTCCCGTTCACACTGTTTCACCTGTTTGATCAACCAAATGGCCCCGCCCATAAAAAAGGGCAATGCTAGGACACTGCCTAGCTGCCCTGGCATGCCAAGGTAGATTTTTCACCCACGACACCCCTGGACCTCGGGCCCACCCTTGGAATTGTGGGCTATAGAATATCGATTTGGCCCCAAATATCCCCGTTTGTGCTGTTTCTCCCGTTTGACCAATCAAATGGCCCCTCCTAAATAAACGGGAAACACTAGGGTTCTCCCCAGCCTCCTTGGTATGCCCAGGTCGATTTTCATCCCACGGCACCCCCGGACCCTGGGTCCACCCCAGGAACCGTGGGATATAGCACACCGATTTGGCCCTAAAATGTTCCATTTGCATCATTTCGCCTATTTGACCAACCAAATGTCCCCATCCATACAAACGGGCAACATTAGGATGCTCTCCAGCCTCCCTGCCACATCCAGATCGATTTTCGACACACGGCACCCCCGAACCCCGGGCCTACCCCTGGAATCGTGGGCTATAGCACATCGATTTGGCCCCAAACAGCCTCGTTGTTTCCATTTCTCTGGTTTGACTAACCAAATGGCCCCGTCCATACAAACGGGCAATACTAGGATGTTCCCCAGCCTCCCTGGCATGCCCAGATCGATTTTCGACCCATGGCACCCCCGGACCCACCCCGAAATCATGGGATATAGCACACCAATTTGGACCAAATAGCACACCATGCTATTTTTATCTTTGAATTGTTTACTTTTTATCACTTTTTTGGCTAAAGAATTAAAATTCCATACTGTAGTGGGGAAAAGTGCCAATTGAGTGGGGTATAAGTAGTTTTTAAGAATATTGACTGGACCAAATTGTCCACATAGATCTCAAAAAAATACACAGTTTCAAAAAAAAAATCAACTCAAATAGATATTCGAGTGCAAAGTTATGAAGGTTTATAGTTTCACCATTTTACAATAACTTTTTTCTATGTCCTTTCACTTGCTATTTTTTATTGACCTTTTTGTTTATGGTCTTTCAAAATTACGAATTATTAGTAATAGGCGTAGTAAGAAGGGTCTGAATGGCACTTTCAATATTTAAAATTATATTTTAAAAAATGAGGTAGATAGAATAAGTTAAAATGTAAAATTAAAGAAGTGTTAAGGATAGGTGATTAAGCATTAGTTTTAGGGGATTTGTACAAATTAATTAGGTGATTATCCAAATGTACAAAAGTCTTACTTAGTAGATGCATATTTTTTTTAAAGTTAGGTGTTTAAAAAATTGTTGTCTTTTGGCAAACTAAATTAATGTTTGGTCAAAAATATATTTATTGCCTTCTTTATCTTTAATTACATGAATTACTTCCTCCGTTCACTTTTACTTCAATAACAACAACAAACTCAGTATATTCCTATCAAGTGGGATCCGGGGAGGGTAAAATATACGCAGTCCATACTGCTACCTCCAAATAAGTAGAGAGGTTATTTCCAATAGACCCCTAGCTCAAGATAAAGAATAGTTAACAAGGTTGTAGTAATACATGAAATAAAATGGATGGCATAACCGAAATAAGAAATGAGAAATAATAAAAGTAGAGATAAGAGAAACGAAAATTAGCGTAATGCGAAAGTAAAAATAGGGAATAAGAAATAGGAAAGGACACCCCCTAGTAGTAACATACACTAGCGGCTCCTACCAATGGACACAGTCCTAGGATTACTAACCCAGCTACACCAGAGCACCCTAACTACTAGTTACAACCCACACACAAACTAGTCTTCTACCATTATCTGCGACCTCCACACTTCCTATCTAGGGTCATGTCCTCTGCATCAATCCCAAACGAATGCTACACTAAATAAAAATGCTAACTACAAAAATTAAAAATTACTTACACAAATCCTCACTTATTTTCTGTTAAATAGCATATAGCTAGCATAATTACCATTAATTCATCATTAAATAAGATTAACAATCAGATTTTATTGTTTTGACAAAAATTATCCGTGGCTAATTCGTGTTAAATTTGTATGATATTGAGGTTAGTTATATAAATTTATGCAAGATATTTTTATTGATTAAAAGTCTGCTATGGCTTTATGAATCAAATATGCAAAAGTAAATAGACTGTTTTTACATTGTACAGAAAGTATAAAATGAAAATTTTATAAGAAGAAAAACAAATGTAATGTGAATTAGTTGACTAGTAAATGAAATTCTTTGATTTTTAAAGAATATTTTAAATGTAATCTTATCTCTCTTTTCTATCATTATTTTCAGTCAACTTAATTTTTTGTTTATTTATGTTTTCTTTTCTATTTATGTTTTGGGGATTATTAACTTTTGTACAAATTGTCACTCTCATTTTTTACTTTCTTCATTCATTGTTATGTTATTTTATTTTAATTTATTTTTGAAGGGAGACTTATTCTAGAAATTATGGAATCATGGAATGCACAAATGATGTGAGTTTCTCAATGAAAACATTTATCCTAGTTAATTTTTTTGATGTTGTTTTCTATTTTTTATGTTCGTATAACTTTAGTTTTTTTTTTTACTCTTATTTACTACTCTTTTATGATATGTATTTTTTTTTTCTCCTTTAATGTTGTCATTATTTTATATTTAAATATTTTGTCTTAATAGAAGAAATTTATGTAAACCACGCTTTATCTTGGAACATATATTTTTAAAGACATTTTTTTATGGGGTTTGATAACTTTCTTAAGTTGTAAGAGTGGGGTAAAATATAAGTTTTGATTGAAACAAGTAATATGATAAAATGAGAATAAAATAAAAGAAAATGATTTTTCAGTGAGGTTTTTTTAAAGGAAATGGTTGAGCTACATTTAAATGGATTAAATTATAGTTTTGGTCAATAAATGTATTGGATTAAAACTTGTAAATGTTTATGAATAAGTGGATTATTTATTCGTTTATATGTTTTTAATAGGCTCTCCTTTATAACAAATAAGAGATTTGAAAAAAGAATTATTTCATGTCTGTCTTATAAGGAGGTACTCTTTTTTTGACGTGCTTCATATATATCAAGCAGTCAAAACTCAAAATTGTTCTTCATTTTTGTTTAGTATATTTTGTTCATATGAAATAGAACTTCAATTACTTTTAATTTCATTTATCATGATTATTAAATACTTAATATTAATAAAGTGGAAGAAGTCATTTATTGAGGAACTTTTCATAGTATTCCCTTTTTTAATTTGTTTTTTTAATCCATTTTCTTAAAAAAAATATTTCTTTATAAATTGCTTATTAATTTCAACTTTTTACATAACATGTTCACACACAAAATTAAAGATTATTTTGATACATCCTATTATTTTTAAATTATAAAATTTAAATTTCTGCTTTACTTTTTAAAACCTCATGTCAAGTCAAAGTCCAACAAATAAATCAAAATGAAGGAAATAAGTTTTAGTCAAAAATTGAAAGAGTAATATGAGTAACTCTTTTTTCCCAAATAATTTGACACATTTTTGTTTGGTAGAAATGCATGTATTAGCTTTGTGTATTACTTATATTTTATTGAATATATTTTTACATCCTATGCATAACTAATTTAAGTGTTACTTATACACTTACATTAATATTAAGGTGTATATTACTAATACGTGAAAATCCATGATATTAGTAACACAATAGATTCTAATGCATACGACACCTGTCGCATTATTCCAAGGATGCCCTAAAGTTTTCCCACCGAAATGTAGTACTGCATTAGAATGATTAAGGACATAATTATCCCTCAAAATTCATTCCACATTTTTTCCATCATATTTAAGATAATTCATGTCTAGAATGACTAAAGACGCATTGTAAAAAAATGTTTTTTTTTTAAAAAAAAAAATTATGCAATCTATATTATTTTTAATAGATTAAATCAAATACTATATAAAAAAATATAAATATAACTAACGCAAGTATTGCTAATATACTATATTTTACATTATTATTATACACCCTACCAAAAAACCTTATTCTCACAATAGCTTAATTAATGATAGGAGTAAATATAACACAACTTATTAATTCCAAGGTCATGAATAAACACAAGTTTAGCCAAGTATACAATTGGCCAATTAAAAATAGTAGAGGGGAAAATTTAAACTATTCAATTTTTAAGATGTGTTTGGTAGAAAGGTAAATATTTTTCAAAAAATATTTCTGTATTTTCTTATGTTTGATTGAAGAAAATTTTTGAAAAACATTTTCTTCATTAAAAAACGAAGACAATAACTTCTTAATGGAAATAGAAAAAATAAATTCTATAAGTCACATTACTGTATGCATATTGTATCCTCCCACCCTATATTATTTTTTGCTCAATTAAGTATAAATTACTTTGGAGATAATAATCTCTTTTGCTTACTCATCAAACTTCAAGAAACTAACTTATAAAACATTATATATGTTTATGGTATTCTCCGATCCACCAAACACCCCAATTCCTACCTCTTGACCATTCCACTCCCACCACAGCCGAGGCCCCATATCCCGATCCCCTCCCGCCTCTACATATATTTTTTTTCTAAATTATATATAAATATTTTTTTTCTTACTTATCAATCGTAAGATTACATACAAGAAACCAACTTATTTTTGAAAAAAATATTTTCATACCAAACACACCCTTAAAATAAAATAATTTATGACTCTCTATTGAAAATTTTTGGATGGACAAGTATATCTATAATTACTTGGTTACAAAGGAGTTGCATAAGACTGCTGAGATATTTGCAATTGAAGCAAATTTTGTAAATCCCAAAAATGTTGGTAAGTTTTTATTGAAGGGTTTTAAAAGTGTACACATGAATTAATCGTGTGCGGGGGTCATCATCTATTATATATACATAAAAAATAATTTTAACTAAATATAAATAAAATAATTTTTCATAGTAGGTCAACCCCTTCCTTGTATGCTAACTCTTCCCTGACACAAGACATATCAATAATTTTCTATTCTAAATCGAAAGAAAGCCAAATTTGTCTAAATACTAGACATAAGATGGTGGAGGCTACTCTTTTATTTGATGATTATATTGTTTTTTTTTAACAATTATATTATTCCTTTGATTTTATTTTTATTTTGAGTTCATAATAAAAGATACATTTAAATTGTCATTTTTTCCCATGAGTTTTTCACTTTTAATTTAATTATATATATGTTTTTTTTTTTGTATATGAACTATTATTATCTATGTATTAAAATACATTTTGAAATAATCCAAAGTTTTGTCCCGCCTAGCCCCGTTTAACTATTGCCCTACCCTGTCCTGTTTAACCTTTGTACTGCCCCGTCCAACTCTTGTCCTGCTCCATTGTCATTTTGAATCAATTATTTTATTTTCCTATCTGAACGATAATGATAGTGAAAGGTTGTCTCCATATGAGTAATAACTCATGGATAGTTGTAGAAATGAGCTATAACTCACGAATAGTTGTAAAATTAGTTACCGATGCTTGGGTTAGGATAGGTTGCTTAGATTGTAAATCCCTTTGGGCAGTGAGCCTTTCTCGGACTTTGGGTGAATGCAACATACTTCGTGTATCTGAATACCCTTTTATTTGATGACTATGTTATTTTAAAGAACTTTTTTATTCCTTTGACTTCATTTTTAAGTGAGATAATGGTAAAAAAAAAATACACATCTGAATTATCATATTTTCACATCTTTAACTATAGTTGTTCTCTTTTCCTACATCAACCATCAATATCTATATATTAAAAACACCTCAATTATCAGTTTTTCCTTTTTAAAATAAAATAGATTGGATGGAATGATAGATAATTAATGTCATTCTTTGAAGCTTTTAGTGCACTTATGATACGAGAATAATTATGGATATGGACTTGTGAGTGTGTAAGTTGGGCCCAAGACTTGGTCTGGCAAATGAAGCATAAAGAAGGACTTAAAAACACCAAAATTCGCCCATGACTTAAACTTGATGAGAGCCCATTCATTGAAGGTTCTTTTGGTCATTTAACTTCCATTTTATAATGGATATTTAAGGAACATGTTAGGGTTCTATTCAGCAGATTTTGATGATATTTGTGAGTGTAGAACACTTTTAACAAGCTCTCTCTAGATGGAGGAGTGACCAAACCGAAACTAGAGCACTATACAAGGGTGGAATCACTTGTATGTTGTATTTGCTTGGAAACATTGATGCTTCAGAGGTGGAATCCGAACTTGTATCTTTGTAAGAAATAAGTTTATTGTTGTGGGTAGCCTTAAGGGTCCAAGATTGTCCATTCTTGGGTTCTTAAGATTATTCCTTCATGTGGTCTATCTATCTATCCTTTTACTTTCATTGTAATCTTGTTTAGAGTTTGTGTTGTAATCTTGTGTTCTTCTTCTTGTTGTTGAATCTAAATATTGCGGTCCTTGTGTTCACCTTGTTCTTTTTTTGTTGCTGCTAATTTGGTGTTGAAAACACAGCTTTTTATCTCATTATTGTGTTGTAGTAGCGAATCCGAGAGTGGTCTCCATCTTGGTCCTAGAATCCTTAAGATTAGTGGATTGTATTGGAGTGTGTTTGGACTATTTTTTGACCCCATTTCGTGAGTTCTTTGATCTTTCCCATATCATTTGGTATCAAAGCCATCATTGATTTTGTTCTAACAAGATCAATCTTGGTCTTGAGACTTGAAAACTACAAAAAAAAAAAATGAAAACTGAATTTTCTAGAAAATAACAATCTGTCCACTTTGTGTTCTTGCCCAAAATTGAGTTCTTGTTGTGTCTTGGCCGAGATTTGTTTGTTATGTGACTAGATCTAGTAGTGTTCTTGTTTGTTTTGTTGTTTCTAGTGTTAGTTTTTTCGTCCACTAACACTTTGAGTTTAGATCTAAACTTGAGCTTGAACTTGTTGAAAGTTATTGTTGTGAACATAAGCTTGCCAATTGTTGTTGTTCTTGTTGTTATGGATTTGAAGTTGGCCATGTTGATGTTGTTGTTATAGCTTGGCCGAAGGTGACCTTGTAGTTTGGTGTTGGACTTGTTGTTGTCGCTCTTGAAATATTATTATTGTGTTCTTGTTGTTCTTCACCCTTTCATCTTTTATTAACACAAGAAAAGTGAACTTTAAATCTACAAAAGGTGAAATAAAAGTTGTAGTAGTTGTTGGTGATAGGACTAGTTCACATCACTCATAGACTTGACATCAACTTTTTTTCAACCATTTTTCCATATTTCAAGGAGCCTTGTTTTGTGGAACTAGTACAAGTCAAATCTCACCTTTTGAGTTGAATTTGAAAAGAGTTACAAGACTTTTTATTTCCCTCTAAATACTAATTGTCTTCCATTCCAAAATTATAAGTAATAAAAATGTCAACAATGGCAATTAAAACTTGATAAAACCGAACCAATACGTGGCTGCCACATCATCACTGCTACTGTTCACACAATATTTTCAAGCTCAAAATTTTAGATTCTTAGTTTCATTTTTTTTACTGTCCCTTAGTTTTGTTGTTGGTTCTAATACTAATTAGCAACTAGTAATCACCTACTTAGTTGTAGATTAGTTGTTGAGTCCGTTTTGTTCGTGTCTTTGTTATTTGTGTGCTTTTCTTATTTTTAACTCGTAGTAACTTCTTTGTTTCAAGTTCGTAAGTAGATTTTGTTTTGTGTTTTGAGTCGATCAAATGAGAATCTATTCCGTCCGTCAAGTAGAATTGAAATCCTATTGACTACCGGAGTATAAGAAAATTTCAATATGCGCCACTCCAAATTGTGAGGATCACAAAAGTGAGTGAATACGAGTGTTGGTGAGGAGCTTTACTACTAATCTTGTTTTTTCATTTTCTAGGTTCAAAAGGTGATATAAGGGGAATATGTCTTCGATAGCCGGGGATTATTGTGACTACAACATGGGAGATTATGGTTCTAGTGTGGGGTTTTATGGCTACAAAGTTGAGGGAGATTGCGGAGGCTATGAAAATAGTCATGATCGAAACTTAGGGAGACTTTGAATGATGAAGTATTGAAAGACATATTTTCTCTCTTTTGAGAGTATAACACCCTTAGTTATAGGGCTTGGAAAAGCCATCCTTAGCTTAGGAATTGGAAAAGCCAATATTGATCTTTTCTTGGAAACAGTAGATCTTGAGGTGAGTTCATTCCCTTGGTGATCACCGTAAGAGTGTGGTTTTGATTGTAACATTCATTAGGGGTTAGTGTTGAAATACACTTGGTTCTTAATCTTGTAATAATCTTGGTCTCACTATCTATCTTTATTTTCTATGCAGTTTCCCTTGTGTTTGTGTTGAATCCGTGACTTGTTTCATCTTGTGTTATTGTTGCTGTTTTGGTGTTAAAATACTCCTTGTATGTTGTAATCCTTGTGTTGTTATTGTTTGCCGAAAGTTTCTCTCAAAGGGGTCCTCGGGTTCTAGTTGATTTGTGGACTATTTTGAGTAGTTTTTGAGCCTTCTCTTGTCTTTCCCGTATCATTTGATATCAGAGCCTTTCCGAAGGAAGTTGATGTTGGTGTTCTTGGCCGTGTGGTGACCTTTCTTGTGGACTTGTGTAGGACGTTGTTGGTGTTGTTATTTTTCTTGAAAAGTTGTTGTATTCTTGTTGTTCATCACAATCTTCACCCCTTGTTAAGATCAAAACACCACACTAAAGTACTTGGCCGTTTGTTGGAAGTTTGTAGTTGACCTTGTTGTTGTTGTGGAATTGTTGTTGTTCTTGAGAGATTGTTGTTGATTTTCTTGGTAATTGTTGAAGTGTTCTTGATGTTCTTCCAAACCTTCATACCTTGTTAAAATAAAGTGAAAGTTAGATCCCAAAAGGTGAAGGAAAAGTGTAACAACTTTGTTAGTCTTGAAAGACTTGCCATCACTCACCAATTAGTCAATCACGTTTCAACCACTTTCCCATAAAATAAGGATCCATGTTTTAAGGAGGAGTACAAGTCTAGTCTAAGACTTTTGAGTGTTGAAATTTGAATTGATAAAGAAACTCCAAAGACTAGTTTGTGTTTCCCTTCATGGAACAAGTTACACCAAAGTCAAAATTGTAAAAATTGATATAGACTTTACAATTTGGAAAATAAAATTGTTGAGAACCGAGGCCAATCACGAACTGCCACGTCACAAATTGTTGTTCACTAACAAATTTTAAGCTCAATTTTTGAACTTTTAGTTTCATTTTGTGTCTTTAGTTTCATTTGTTGATTCCAAATCTAATTTACAAGCTAGTACTTGATTGTGAGTTAGTTTTGAAACCATTCTTCGTGTTAACTTTTCTTTGCGTGTTTTAATTCTTTGAGTCATTGTAATATGTCTTTGTGTTTTCCTTACTCCTTGGAGTCCTTGTCAACGTTAGATTCACCTCTCGACATCACTCGAAGTACAAGAAAGCTTGCAACACTTGTGAGATTGAGTGTGAGGATCCAAGAGTCAAGAAATAAAAAGAGAGAGTGGGGATGTTTTTGTACAACTAATGTGTTTTCTGTTTTTGTAGGTAACTCCTTTGCCATAATGGACACCATTTTGGCCCTCGTTTATGCTATATCCAGAGACCTTGTTAGGGCAAATGTGGGTCTTGAAAACATTTACTGGGATGTTGTAACTATGGGTGAGAGAGGTTGGATCGAATGGAGAGACGAAGGAACTCTCGAGTTTTTACTCTTGAAACTTTACCTACAAAAGTCAATCCTCCAAGTTCAAAACAAAATGCCATAAGCCAAGCTACAAATTACGCACAAAACTGAGAACAAGGTATACCCCTTCGCCCTCTAGTTGATCAAGTCCAACAAGAAGGACTTGTAAGCCAATTTCCTTCCATCCAAGCTCCACAACCTAACCTCCACATTGCTAAAACAGTCCACTTTACCAAATCAATCCTCTCAATTGAAACTCCACTTTACCAAAGCCTATACATCCAAGAAGAGGAACATGGAAGAGAGGGACATGAAGGATATGGAGCCTAAACAATGCTAATATGATGGAGGAAAACTTGAGTAGGATAATATTGAAGCCAAAACTCAAGATGGAGAGGAAGCCGAGGTTCAAAATGAAGATGTTAGCCGTGAATTGTTCTTGTGTTGCTCTCGGGTCCATCTTGTTGGTAGACTATTTTTGGAGTAATTTTTGATATGTCCCTTGTTGTTATTGATCTCTTGGGCTCTTCATGTTTTTGCGGACTATTTTTTAGTGGACTCTTTGAAGTGGCCAATTGAACAAGGTGAAGCCATGAATTTGTGGGCAAATTCCCCTCAAGAAGGAGAGGATGACACGAGAATAATTACGGATATGGACTTGTGAGTGTGTAAGTTGGGCCCAAGACTTGGTGTGGCAAATGAAGCATAAAGAAGGACTTAAAAACACCAAAATCAGTCCATGACTTAAACTTGATGAGAGCCCATTCATTGAAGGGCCTTTTGGTTATTTAACTTTAATTTGTAATAGCTATTTAAGGAACATGTTAGGGTTCCATTCAGCAGATTTTGAAGATATTTGTCAGTGTAGAACACTTTTAACAAGCTCTCTCTAGATGGAGGAGTGACCAAACCGAAACTAGGGCACTATACAAGGGTGTAATCACTTGTATGTTATATTTGCTTGGAAACATTGATGCTTGGGAGGTGGAATCCGAACTTGTATCTTTGTAAGAGATAGGTTTATTGTTGTGGGTATCCTTAAGTGTCCAGGATCGTCCATTCTTGGGTTCTTAAAATTATTCCTTCATGTGGTCTATCTATCTATCCTTTTACTTTCATTGTAATTTTGTTTAGAGTTTGTGTTGTAATCTTGTGTTCTTCTTCTTGTTGTTGAATCTGAATATTGTAGTCATTCTGTTCACCTTGTTCTTTTGTGTTGCTGCTAATTTGGTGTTGAAAACACAACTCTTTATTTCATTATTGTGTTGTAGTAGCGAATCCGAGAGTGGTCTCCATCTTGGTCCTAGAATCCTTAAGATTAGTGGATTGTTTTGGAGTGTGGTTGGACTGTTTTTCGACCCCATTTCGTGAGTTCCTTGGGCTGTCCCGTATCAACTTATTTGAGGTTAATTTAATTAGAAAACGTTTTTCATATTTCTAAAATTGTATTAATTGCTATTTTTTTTTTAATTTCAATTATTTAATTTCTGATATTTTTTAGCTATCGAATCTCCAGAGGGATATTAAATGGAGTGGTGGGATGGGTTTTATGATATATACAATACTTATTAGGCTTTGAAGGCCCAACTATCCTATGTTAAGGTGTTACCTAAACTTTTCCAAGTTAAATTCATCTTTTCGATGATTATTTAATCTAAAGACATGATTTTTTAAATTCTCAGGATGCATGGACTGCTGACAATGTGGGATATCATATCCCTTCTGATGTACCAACGTATTCTCCAAATACTGCTACACCGGTTAGCTCTCCTACCATCCAATCGTGTGAGCCTAATTTTATATATTGTAGCATCTCTATTAGACCTGTCAATGTGGGTCGGCCCAGTCCATTCGGATTAGTCCACATGGGCTAGCCCATATGGGCTTTGAGTTTAACGGGCTGGGACATCAAAATTATGGGTCAAAAACACCAACTCCACACCATTACATTGCGGGCTGCGAGCCTCACGGGCCAGCCCACTTTTTAAAAAATAATATGTTTTAATTTAATTTTAGAATATTAATAAAGATAAATATTATCAGAAAATATTACATAATGTTAATACTTATTAATCAAGTCTCCAACACCCCCGAAAAATATTCCTAACTGAAATTAAATAACTTTTGGCATGATATCATTCGAACCAATTAAAAATACTAATAAACAATCTAAATAGTTGCATTTACTTGACTTACGGGCCGACCCATGGGCTAGCCCAACCCATATTGCTCAATCCCCACGGGCCATAGGTTTATATGGGTCGGACTAAGAAGCCTTGTTCTTAAATAGGAAAATTACATGCCGGGTTGGGCCCGGCCCATATTGACAGCTCTAGTCTCAATAGTAATGTCGCTCTTTTGTTTAACTATAGGTGCATGATATATCTCATATGGGCCGGCTTTCCACCTAACTACACCTGAGGATGAAGTGAGAGTGGATTTAAGGTTTGTTGAGATTGATCATACGAGTCAAGGGGTGCCATATGTAACCGATTCTATGTAAAAACGTTACATTTATTGCTAATATAGAGTTTATCTACATTTTGTACACTTAACTTCATGTTATATCTATTCTGCTTTGGTTTTATGCAATGCAATTATGACTGTAAAATTGAATTGATAATTAGTTATCGCGTAGATATTTCATAATGTAAGTCATCGATTTGGTTGTTGAAGTTCGCGAATAAGAAGATCAATCTCTAACTCTTTGTGATGTTCATGTGTCATACAACCAACCAATGGAGCAGATCCCGAGTATACCTCAACTGTTGGAAGGCAAAGTATGTTTAGATTTCTGAGACAATAGTAATTTTTTTATGTTTTGTTTTTTAAAGTTGGGACATAACTGACAAGGTTTTATCCTTCTAGGAAGAGGGGGAGGGAGATAATATTAACTTTGAATGAACTATGCAGATGGAACCAAACTCTAGTCCCCTTAAAAAGATTAGGCTTTCAGTGCTAGAACCTTCTAAAGCAGGTTCGTTGTATTATTATTGGTTTCAAATACATAGCTTTTTATTTTTTAGAATCTTTTGTCATTGATCTTGATAACACATGTGATCCTACCTAAATTAGTTTAGAGTCTTATACGTCGACTTAATATGCATTTTGAACTAGATACCAATATCAACTTTTGTTAGCGTATGAAAATGTTATGGTTGTTTGGATGATATATTTGTCAATTATAAGATCTTCAAGGATGATTAAATGGTTCTCTGTTATAACAGAAACTCATATCAGATTCTTTGTTGATGATCGTTATCAGATTGTTTCACCAGCTCTAGATCTGTGATGCAGCAAACTCCCTAGTTTAATCAAGATCTTGCAATTTTACGATCTTCCTCTAGGCATGGAATTAAGAAGGTTATAAACTTGAGAATGATCATAATTCATTGGCTGTTATACAGTATATGTAAGCTATATATGCCATGAAAAAACACAGATGAATTTTTGTTACGTCTTGTTCATTTTAAGAATTTTAACTTTTTCTAGTTGATGTTTTTGCTTTCTCCAATTCTTAATGGTTGTTGCGTGTTTGTTAATTATCATAGAAAAAATAATCGATACAAGTAGGAAATATGTTATAGTGTAGTGTCTTGATGATGAATGGGTAGTTGTTGTGATGAAATGTATGAGTCCTGATGAATGGGTAGTTGTTGTGATGAAATGTATGAGTCCACCAAGTACATTGGGACCAGATCCCTATTCCCCCAGATGAAATAGGATAATAGTGGAAAGAAAAAGATGCAATAATATAAAGCACACACAATGTTTATGTGCAAACCTCCTTGCTCAAGGGAGGAAAAAAACACGACCCGTCTCACGGGATTTCCCAAATCTCCACTAATCTTCAAGCAACCAAGTGATTACAAGATCCTATAATCACTACCTATTTCAACAACTCTACTACAAGACAAGTATAGTAACTCTACCCAGGACTCAACACGTCCAGAATGGTAAGTTAAACTTGACCAACATACAAATGACTCGATCAATTACCTATAACTGATGTGACTCGAAATAAGACTTAGAAAAGCTAAAATATTATTATCCTTTACATATCAAGAGTAGATTTACAATATGAGAGAAAAACGCAAACAACTCAAGACACTATAAGACTAAATGAGTACTTAATCAGGTCCCTTCATGATGTATGAGTTGTGTTCAAAGAGACGGCTACTGCTATGAAGAAGAAATCTTGAGAAGAAGAAATCTTGATTTTGTAAAAGTTTACTTTTATTGTGTTTAAGTATTCCTTTCATTTGAGACAACAAAGCCTAGAACTTCTCCCATTGATCGAGGTTGAATAGCTCTATTGCTGTGCTACCAACTTTCTATAGGAAAGTACATCTTCCAGCCGTAGTAGGCTTGCCATCTTCAATGAGCAACTTCATATGAGACCTATGGATACTTACTTAAGCTTCGATCAGGTACTATGTGGAATAGTTTGTGAATTATCAAAACTCGAAGGGTGTAATATGTTGCGTACGATTTTTTGATGACTTGGTCTTAATAGCAAGTGTGGATTTCCATAAGAGGCGAGTATTGTGTCGTGGACCAGCTGCACTCAGTACTTTCAATGCAAAATATGAATTTATGTGTAAAAATCTATTAAAATTTCGATCTCTAGTATGTAGGGATGAATAGTTTCAACAATACAATAGGTTCAATACGACGTACCTTAAAGGTTGAACTTATAGGGTTTAAATTCTGGATTTGCCTCTCCTTTTCATTAAAATCTCATAGTTCTCTATCATGCCTTTTTAATTATTTTTTACAAAATCCCATAAGAAGTAATACACATATAGACTAAACGGAGGCTACATTATAATGTTTTCAAGAAAAAAGGATATTAAATAGTCGAGTTTAGAGCTATAATATGAACTCAAGCCATGTTACACTTTCATCATTCTACGCCTAAGGGTGTAGTCTACCAGTCAATAAAGTGAGTGAAAATCATAGAATACTAGGATTTGAGTTCAAGCATAGACGAACAATGCTAGGTAACTTTTTCCCATTTGACCGAGTCTTAGTGGAAGCTGGTAACACAACAAAATGTAACTACGAATATTAACTTTTCAGCTGACATGATTTAATCAAACTTATGGAATTGAAGGCTCTTGGAATTGTTTCATTTTCATGTGTATCTCATGGTCTACCTTATCCCTCACCAACAAGCATAATACATAAATATATGACCCTAAACTTGATATCAAATTATAACATTGACCTTAAACTTTGATAGAGAACAAATATGCCCTTTAAATATACAAAACCTAAACAAAAAAATACTCCGATTTTGCTTTGACGTGGATTACTAATTCACTCATATGGTTCCACCTAATGAAAAAAACACATTATAAGTATGACTTTTAACTTTGTCGGTGCACAAATAGGCCCTTTAACTATACAAAGAGTTGAACAAAAAAACCCTTCAATTCCAACTCGGACGCGCGCCGTTTTGCATGTACATCATGCGTTTTGCCACATAGGATCGGGGTATTTATTTATTCAGGTTTTGAATAGCTAAAGGTCCTATTTATGCACTGTCAAAGTTTAAGGTTAATGTTATAATGTGGTGTCAAGTTTAGGGTCATATTTATGTATTATGCCTTGAATATATCATAGAACTTGTCGCACCACTCCGTTAGCTATCCCCTGGGAAATTGATTGTTGAAACAAATTTCAAATGTAATTTAGCATTGTTGGGGGGTCTTGAGATTTTTATAAACTATCAGTTCTTGAGAGGGATTTATAGTAGATTGGGAAATGTATATGCCTCTCATCTTTTTGCAATATGATGTGTATCTGTCGTACTACTACTGGAGTTTTGATGGTATTACTGGAATTTTGATGATCTACAAACTATATCATAAAGGACTTGATTGGTTGCTAAATCAGTATATGTGGGACCTGTCCCATAGGAAGTTGACTTTAGAAGATGACAACTGAGTACAGTTGGAGTCTGGAGACTGTACTTTTTGCAGAGAGTTGGTGGCACTGCAGTAGAGGTAGCCAACCTCGACCAATGGCATGCCTTCTATGTTTCGTTCCCTCTTATAGAAGGGAACATTGATAAGGAACAAAACCCAGTTTTTGCAATGACGATTACTTTCAAAATCAAAAAGTCATTCCACAAGAACACTGCTCATACTCCACCAACAAGGGACCTGATAGAGTGTTGACTAAGTATTGTTTTGTATTTGTTCTTACCTAGTATATCTACTCCTGAATTATAAAGAATAGTAGATCAATAGCTTATCTAAGTCTTAGCTTGAGTTGCCTCAATTAGAGTTAATTGATCGAGTCACTTTGTATTTGGTCAAGTTTATTTTCACCTTAGGTGAAGTCTTTTCTGGGCAGAGTTACTTAGGACTTTCGGCTAGAGTTAGTCGACAAGGAGTGTGATAGAGTTGCTACATCAGTCTTGTAGTAGAGTTATTACAAGAGGCTAGGATTGAGAGTTGAATAATTTGTGATTATTTGAATCTATAATCACTTTGTTGCTTGAAGTTAGTGAAGAGTTGGAAAATCCTGTGTGAAGGGTTGTGGTTTTTCCTCTTGAGAAAGGAGGTTTTCACGTAAACATCACTTGTATTTTATCTTTTGCGTTGTCTTTTTTTTATAACTGTAATACTATGTTTTTCTGTTAAGGGACCTGGTCAACTGTTACTTGGTGGATGGATCCCTACGTTTCATCAGTATCTCAGGAAATCTACAAACACAATGTAAGCTTTCCATTTGGTTGTACGACTTATCCTTCAATTCTACTAATTGGAACTTGTTTACTTCACGATCATACATATACCATAATGATTTGGAAACTCCTAACTCTGATATCAAATGAAACTACGTTATGTATGATAAAAACATAAATAAAAATCATCTAATAAATAGACAACTTCACTTTGCAAATTCCTTTCCTGAACGAATATATGAAATTCGTGAAGAACTAAAATGAAAGAGTGCCACATACATGAGACGGAGGGAGTATAATATATTTATGAGTTATAGTTTTTTTTTAGGAATTTGATTCAAATTATTTGAACCGATGAGTACATTAAGATAAGTTCTTTTTAATTAATTAGTTTATTACATTTTTTCTTAAAAGATTTTGCCATTTTCTCACTCAGATACATTAATTCTGTTTTTTCTACTCATAACAAACTTATCTTTTAATTTAATTCAATTTTCCTGAGATAATTTTTTATGTTTTGACACTTTTGAGTAATTCATAAAGTGGAGAGCAAGTTCATTGAAATTATAGTATATAAGTAAAAAAAAAAAGATTAAATATGTTATTGAATTATTAGAAATGACTCATCTATATCATCTGTTAAAAGTTTGGCTCATTTATATCTCCGTCATAAAATGTCTAACTCATCTATATCATTGACGTTATAGAAAAAGTTTATTCGTGCTATTACTTTCTAGCAATGGTTTTGCAAATTCATTTTTGCCACATGACCTCTTATTAGAAATACGCGTCACCGAATCTAAATTAATCAATATTAATTAAAATTAAAATTCAAATTCAAATTCGAACCTAATAAATAAAATCCAACCCACACCCTACCCAATTAAGGTGAGTGATGTTATTATGAAACTAAGTGTAAAAATAAATAATGAAATTTATTATTAAGTGTTAGTGTTAGAGATTTGTTTAAATTAATTAAGTAATTGTCCATAATGCAAAAGCCATATTAATAGAATTCACTTCTTTTTATTCTTTTTTAATTTTTTTTATTTAAGTTACATCCTTGACTGAAAGTATTTTTTACTTTTTTTTTTTTTTTGGAGAAAAAGTGTGATTGTAGTTAATTAGTAATAAATGAAGTTGTTTTATTTTAGAGAATATCTAAGTTGTCATTTGTAATCTTTTCTTATTATTTTCAAGTCAAATTTTTCGTGTTGGTTTCTATCTTTTCTTATATTTAGATTTTGCAATGCTATTAACTTCTCTTCAATATATAATTAGAATCTTATTTTCTCTGCTTGTTATCTTTTTTTTTTCTCTTTCTCCACTATTCTCTCTTCTTCTTTTCTTCACTTTCACTTTTCTGTTCCCTTTTTTTTTTCTTCTTTAGTGATTATGAGTTCGTGGAGCAATCAAGTGATGTAAGTATTTGAATAAAAACTATTTTTCTAATTAAATTTTTGATGTTTTCTCCATACGTGTTCTCATGATTTAATTTTTTTTTTGTTAACTCTATGTTTTTTTAATGATTCTTTGGTTATATTCATTCTTTTCTCTTTTTATGTTCTCATAATTTTAAGTTTAAATGTTCTTTTTTAGTCAAAGAAACTTATATAAGACAAGTTATATCTTGATGATTTTTTGGAATTTTTTTTTTTTGCTTATGTTTTGATAGTTATTTTTAAGTTATAAAAGTAGGGAAAATGTATATATTTTGATTGAAACAAGTGATATGAGATGAGTGTGGAATAAATAAAATGTCTTACCAGGGGATCTTAAGAAAAAAATTGGATTACATTTGAAGGGATTAAATCGGGCATGATTAATAAATGAATAGGATTAAAACTTGTTCAATTTTTTTTGTGTGTGCATTGATATTTTAGGTCACTTACAACTTCTTTAATTTTATGTCTTTTTTACTGAAGATCTTAATATTTACTCAAAGGAGATTTTAAAAGATCATTTTATGTTATATATTTATTTATAAGTGACCAAGAAATCTTAATTCCTCAATTTTTGACCAAGAAATAAAATAATGTATACATCACTCTTCTCAGACTCCATCTGTAAAACTACACTGAATATATGTTATTATTATTATTATTATCATTATAATGAGATAATATTAAATTTTAATCCAATTTTAAAGGGTAAATAGGAGTAACTACTTTTTTCCCAAATAATTTGGACACTTAAAAGTCCACTTATTCAGATAAGACATCAATTAAAGATAGGATCATATATGACCCAAGTCATTATTTCCAAGGCAATGAATAGACACAAAAATCTAATTAATGATAAAATTGACCAATTTAAAATAACACAAGGGCAAATTTTAATAATAACCGTTTTACTTTCTCCGTTTTAAATTACGTGGCACGGTACAACTTTGAGAGTCAATTAAATTATTTTTCCTAACTGAAATTTTTTATCTAGCTTTTAAATACATAAAACTTAAATTTTTTACTTCTAAGTTTAAATCTCGAAATTTCAATTACGCCACATAATAAAATAATTTATGACTCTCTATTGGAAATTTTCAGGTTTGACAAGTATGTGCATGATTACTTGGTTAAGAAGGGGCTGCATTTGACTGCTGATTTATTTGCCATCGAAGCTCTGGGCATATATCATTGTCAGTTTTTATTTCTTCATTTTTTACTAGATATTTTGCTATATGATTTTCTTCTTGTCCTGTATTCAAAAGTATTAAATA